>NC_080027.1:119922438-120222438 GCF_030020395.1 Manis pentadactyla | reverse complement strand
CGAAAGCTAATGTACCTAGTGTCTGTCCTCTGTCTCCCACCACAGTCTGTGCCAACTAGCTCAGTGCCCAGCTCAGCTCAGCTCAGCTCCGAAGTGCAGAACTTGAGAGTCAGTGAGTGACTCAAACTCACACAGGGAGATGAGGATGTTTCTTTTCCTTGAGAAATAGGAACAACCAAAAAAAAAAAAAAAAAAAAAAAATCAAGAGGATTTTACTGTAATTCCATAGCTATTAAAAGTTCCTTGCTCAGCCCACACGAGTGGATTTTTTTTTTGGAAACGACATTCATGGAATGTTAGCTCTAGAAGACCTTAAGATGCAACATCCTCATTTTGCAGATAGGGAAACTGAGGCATATCTACCATCCTCCTGTGGGCTGGTAGCAAACGAAGGGCTCTTCTGCTGTCTTGTGCAATTATGAGAAGGAAAAGGGGCTTGAAGATCTGCCTTACAGCTGAGCACAGCTAAGGAGGGGTTTGCATCCAGGGAGGTGCTGCTCAGCCTGTCTCTGAGGAGAATCTGCGGCCTTGTGGTCTGGCTGCCCCTGGGCTGGGGGAGCCAGCAGAGGCCAAGGGGCCCGGTGCAGAAGAAGGAGTCCTTTCCTCCCCGCTGGGTTTTCTCCACATGTGGAATCCAGCTGGGGCTGCCCACCTCCTGGCCCAGAAAGGGCTTTGCCTCCTTCCTGGAGGCACCCGGAGGAACTGGGAAGGTTGCGGTCGGGGACGAAGGTGGAATTTATTCAGCCTGGGACAGGGAGTGAAAGCTCTTCTGGGGCTCCCTCCCCCCTCCAGGGGGGAGGTCAGAAGAAAGGTCACAGCTGGCCTGCCAAGGTATGGGAGCGGCACATGTGTTCTTGTGTGCATGGGAAGGGGAGGGGCGCAGGCAGCCTGTTGGACGACCAGACAGGGAGAAGTCACTGATGGCTTATAAACCAGACAAGGTTCATCCTGAATCCGGAGGGAGGGCAGCAAGAGCCCTATGAAGTCACTTTCTTGAATGTCACTAACATTTCATTCCAGCCTTCCTCTGTCTTGCCGTCTCTTTCTTCTTCTTTTGCCTTAACCTTCCTCCACAGGCAATGGGGAGCAGAGGGCACCGGAAAAGAGGTCTGCAGGGCCTCTTTGACTCTGCTGACCATCAGCAGCCAAGAGCTGCTGCTGACAGAAAAGAACTGAAGGGGCAGGGATGCAGGCAGCAGATGTCTGCAGCTGCAGCACCACGCTGCCTCGTGCCTGCGGCCCCTGCCCCTTGGGGTCCCCTGTGGGGATGGAGAGCCAGGCCCAGGGGCAGTGGAGGGCCAGGTGGCTCTCAGCAATGAGCCTGGGCCCCTCTCCTGCTCGCTGCAACCCCCACCCCCACCTCGCTTCTTTTGCCCAGGGAACTGATCATAGAAAAAGATCTGTCTGGTGCTTTAGGCTGAGAATCAGCTCCCTCTGGGGCAGATGGAAAATAAACCCCCCTGGGGCATCTTACAAAACCGCCCCCTTTGCAAGTAGGACTGAGAAATGGAGGATTGTCCTTTAGATTCTTCTAACAGTGTCCTAGGCTTCCAAGTAAGTTGTATCTACTCCATATTCTAGAACTTCACCACCCAGTACAGTGGCCACTAGCCTCATGTTGCTATTTAATTTTAAATTAATTAAGCAAAATCAGAAATTCAGTTTTTTAGGCACACAAACATATTTTAGTCTCTTAATAGCCACTTACTGCATTGTACAGCATAGATATGAAAATTTCCATTATCACAGAAAGTTACTTTGAACGGTGCTGTTCTAGAAGGTTCTTACTTAAATCTGACTTTCAGTCTGGATTTTTCTAGATGTTCTCATGCTAGGCTGCTCCATAGGAATGAGGGAATGATGGGCCCTAAGTCTGGGTGTGGTGCAATGTGAGATGGGGAGGAGAGAAAAGAGGATCAGGATGTCAAAACTACTAATTTCATGTTGCCAACCTGTATGCTTTCTGCAGACCTGAGTCTCTGCTGGTACTGAACTATTCAGTCTGCCTGGGGGAGAGTGGGTGGCTGTCTGTAGCAGAGGAGGGATTCAGGTAGTAGCTTCAGCCAGAGGGGTTTTGGGGTAACATCCTCCCAACTCCACTTCAGATGCAAGGAAGGTATACCAAGGGCGACCCTAGATAAGGTGGGTGTAATGCCATTAGCCTAACTCATTATGCCCCTGGGCCTTCACTGGGCGGGCATAGCAGGGATTGAGACCGGGACACAGGCCGGGGATGAGGCAAGCAGTTATGCTTCAGCCAGTTTTGAAAGTGGTTGACATGATGGAGATGGAATGAGAGATGAAGAGCCAGATACTGGGCACGCCCGCCTCACCCTCCCCAACTCACCACGCTGGGCTGCCCTGCCCACTGCGGAGGCCCCTTAATGGAGAGGAGTCAGGAAGAGCACAGGCACATCCATGCCATACCACACACACACACACACACACACACACACCACACAGGACACAAATACACACATATACCTCCCTGCCCCAGCTGCCATACACACACACACACACACACACATACACACCACACACCACCCATACATACACAGCACACACAGGATGCAAACACATACATACATATGCCACACACACACACACACTATACACACAACACACAGGACAGAAATACATACATATACCCCACCACCGCCATCATACACACACACACACACACACACACACACACACACACAAAACCACATTACAGTTTCCAGGGAGATTATGGAAAGAATCTTTAACCCGACCTCTCAGTAGGCCTCGGCTTTTCCTCTCGGCTTCAAGGGGGCCAGCAGATGGTCCCAGCTAAGCGGGCAAACCTTCCAGTGCCTCCAAAATCAGGGTTGCGGCCCTCCAAGGCCCATAGTCCAATTAAGCTTTGTTCTCACAAGTGGAAAGCAAATGAATTCGGAGCCATTCCTTCCCTCCTGTCCGGCATCAAGCCCTCAGGCCTCCCCGCCTCCCCTTGGCAAGCCCCCTGCACTTGCCCATATGGACTCCTTGCCTCTCATTCTCTGCTCTGAAGATTCGGTTACTCAGAGATCACAGACCTCCAGAAAGATTTCCTTCCAAGATGTCTTTAGACTGCAGGGATCTGCCTGAATAGTGCAAAGGAAATTTCCAGGCTCAAGGCTTGGCCTCCATCATGGAGCCTCTCTTGACCCAAGAGGTGGGGATGAGGGACAAAGCTCCCTGGACTTCCCGTCCTGCTCCTGTTTCCTTCTCCCAGGAGCCCAGGAGAGCTGCAGGGGGGCCCTGGTGCTCTGCTCCCCTTCCAGAGGCACTCTTCCTTCCCACAGAGCTAATTGGCATGGCTGGCATAAATATATCCATATATCTCTCTATAAATATACACATCTTTAGCTATATATATCTTTTCTTCTAAAGATTTGGCAAGAATTCCCTAGGAGCCTTTTCCATGACACAATAGAAAACCAGCAGAGTCATCAGTTTGATCGTTCCCACAAATACTGCTTCAAGCTGACCTTTGCACAGCTCTCTTGAACCCTGCTTCCAGGAGCTCAGCCCCTCAGCCCTCACCAGCCCCTAACCCCCTGGGAGCTGCAAAAGACAACTCGGTTTCCTGAAGTCACCACTTTAGTCCTCATTAGCTTCTGTCTGGAAGCAAAAAAAAAAAATCCATTGCTTTTGACCTACCATCTTAAAAAAATAATAGGCTTTGGATCTGAGCTCCAGCGGGCAGCAGGAGGAAATTAGCTGGGCGGTGGGATTCCCTGGCACATAGGGCTGGTGTGGGTACAGATGGCGTGCTGGTGGTTTCCAAGTGAGCTAGAACTCTGGGGGTAGGATAGTGGGGCCCCCTGAGTAGGTATCTACTGAGGCTGAGCAACCACTTGGGGCACTAAGCAAAGATGTGGTGCATCCCCCCGTGACCCTTGGGTCAACAGAAGGAACTCCAGGGTACAAGGACAGAGCTGGAGGAGTCACATAGTCACACAGAAAGTCATGACTCTCTGAGGGAGTTATCATCAGGCACAGGTTCTGAGAGCCTGATCTTCATCACCCTGCAACAGCATTTGTTGGAAGGAGGCCCAGGAAGGGAGGAGGGTAATGCTGGCTCTTCCGTTTATTTTTTTTTCCCCCCTCTGCTGTTAAAGGCAGGTGGGCAGAGACAGCCCCTGTGACTTTTCTTTAAATCATTAAGACCCCAGCCACATGTTGACACCATATTTAATCCTGAAACAGTTTTTCTTGATTTCCAAAGTGAGAGCTGGAAGAGGGGGTTCCTAAGCAGAGAGATGAAAATGTAAAGAGCTAGGACAATTAACAGAGAAATGCAGAAAATGTAACTCGGCAAAGAAAAAAAAAATAGAAGAATCCAAATCCACAACTATACCTTCTTTAGCCTTTCTTGTTCCATGTTTTTTTTCTTAAAGTTGCTTTGTTATCCTTGCAACAGAGAATGCCAGCAGGCGTTGCTGGCAGCTGTTTAATGACAGTGTGGAGACCATCTTTCAGAAAGGTAGGGGGCAGTGGTGGAGAACCTGGGACGGGGGAGGAGTTGGTGGCCCCAGATCCGCGGGGAGGTAGCTAAGGAATGGGGTTCTGCTCTGGGAATTGCAGTATTATGTTGTATAGAATTCTTCCTGTAGGAAGTAAGTAAGGGGGAGGGACAAATACAGATTTTAGTGTTTGCAGACCTAAAAATTTTGAGCTGGAATTACAAACAGCTTGCTGTGTCTTTGGGCAAATATCTACGCTCCTCTAGTTGGCATCTTCCACCTCCTTCTTCATTGTTAAGTCACTGTCAGGAGGATTAAATAAAAGGACGCGGAGTCCCTTGGAGACGGATCCCAGCAGCCCCCGGGGGTGATCAGCCCTGCAATTATCCCACATCTGGAAAAGGTAATGGCTCCCAGACTGGCAGGGGCGTGTCGGAGACCTGCACGAGGAAGATGTTTCTTGTTACCTAGCTGGTCTCAGTTCCGCGGTGTGTGAGAGAGACTGTGGGAGGCCGGGTTTGGAAGGGAGTAAGATAGCAGTGATGGGCGTTAACGACACACGGATTCCTTGGAAATACACAAAATCAGAAACTCTTCTGCTCTGGGCTTACAGCTGAATTCCCTGCAACCGAGGCAAACCTGAATACCTCTCAGATCACAAATCTTCCTCGGAGAGAGCACGGGCAGCAGAGCCAGGGGAAGACGTCCTCAGGCACACTGCCCTCCCTCAACTGTTGCTCCCCTTCCTGTTGAGACAGTCACCGAGATCTTGTGAAAGTTCTTGGCATTTTTTTTCCCCCTCCACCTGCAGGGCATTAGCCAGCCACATATTCCTGGGATCTAACCTGCAGATGTCAGGTTCCCTCTCTAGAGCCTTGCTCATTCATGTTACGGTTTTTCGTTGTTGGTGCTGTTGTTTAACGGAGGAGGGTGGTATTTAACCTACCATCACATATGCAGTGTGTGCAAATAATGGGAGGAGGGTATAGGCTTTGGGGCAGCAGTTCAAGCATGGACCTGTAAGCCCCTGGTCACAGGTCAGGTGGTCAAGGTGCAAATGGTAATTAGCAACAGAAATGCCTACTGAGTGTCTGAGGTTGCTAATGAGATGGGCAGGGAAGGGGAGAGAAGAATACTGATTCCATATATTTGTGCAGTACTGTGCACCTTTCCAAATGTTTTCACATGTATTATCTCACTAAATCCATCCCTTAATCCTATGAAGCAGGAACCAGAATTATCCATGCCTCCACTTTAGAGATGAGGGACCAAGGTGACTTCCCTACGGTCAGTGGCTGTAAAGCCAGGGCTGGCACCCAGGCCACCTGGTTTCTGGGCTTCTTTTCCCAGCTCCACATTCCTTCACTGTCCACGCTGCACAGCTGGTACTCCATATCCTGTCTTTTGGGAAAGCGAGAAGGAGGCAAACACATCCCAGGCCTTCAAATAGACTGTAGCTACCCGGGGAAGGGCCCTGTTATATTGTCCTTTACGTGTCCATGGCCCATGACCTGCAGGGTTCCAAGACTGTTGTTCGAAGGGTTACTTCAGGTATCGGGCAGGGCACAGCAAGGACCCAAGGCACGAAGGCACTGTGAGCTTTGAACCACAGAACGAGGCTCTATGTCTGGGTTCCAGGGCTTACTGTCTGAATGGCCCAGTGGGATTTCTGTTTGCCTCATCTCCACAGTGGAGATAACACTCTCCTCTAGGGCTCCCTTCAGAACTAAATGGAAAGAAGAAAAATGGATAAGTACCCTAGGCACTGTAGTGCATAACCTGGGATCTTCCTGACCCTGAGGTGCAGGAGGTCACCGAGATAAGACAGCAGAGGGCTAAGGAAGCTCCTCTGACCAGTGCTCATGTCCTCCTGTCCCAGGTGGGTTGAGTGTAGTGTGCCCAGGAATGGAGGGTGGGCTCCATTAGGGTGGCAGAGGGCTTAGGGCATGGTAGGCTTTCAATGAACGGGGTTCCCTTCTGTCTCTATCCATTCAAAGCGATCCTCTATTGTGAGAAGCATGAGAAGAAGGGCAGTGTGAGGACCATTCTGAGGACATCTTGAGGATCCCTCCCAGCCTTGGGGTCCTAAATGATTCCAGGATATGTCTTTAAAATGGGCCCACTGGCACGACTGCTTAGCTCTTCCATGCCGTTCTTAGGGTCTCTGCTGAGTTGCCGAGTAAATACAGGTGACCCTTAGCCACATGACTGTGCCAGGGGAGGCGATGGCGGCTGTGGTCTAAGTCACCTGACTCCCAGCAGAGGCAGGACAGATGGCAGTCTTGTGGTTCATTCGGGGGCCTGGGCTGACCTATTCTCAGGGCCCGCAGAAGAAGCCCAGCGTAGGCAGGAGGTCCCCTGGGGTGGTACACTGTCTATACCTCCCCATCTGTTTGAGCCCCACTGGGAGTGAGCCTACCCAGGGCAGAGGCCGAGGACGTGCACACCGGCTAGCTGTCCTCGAGGACTCAATCTTTGCCAAGCATCATGCTGAACACTGAACACACCTGACATCATTCTCACTCCACAGATGAAGACCCCAGAGTTGATTTTCCCAATACCCTCTACCTGTTAGGTGGCAAAGACAGGATTCGAACCAAGATGGTCTGATACTGAGGTCCATGTTCTTCCCATTACCCATGCTGCCTCTGTCCAAACAGCCCACCGGTCAGGAGCTCCAAACGAAATACCAAACCTCCTACAGTTTGCACTAAATCAGCACTAGGAGAAGCTGGAGGCTGGCAGACAGCAGATCTTTATCAAGACATCTCGGAGCAAGAGAAATATTTCCCCCCTCCTCCCAGTCAAAGGGTTGGCAATGTTTATAAGATGAGAAACATTTTGGGAGGGGGGCCAGGAGGGTGCAATCTCAAGCTAAAATCACCACTCACACCAAGATCACCGCCATTCCACCCGCACTGGGGCCTCAAGAATTTTACTCCATTGCTCATGTGTGTGTACATGAGGCCGTGGAGGGGGAGGGGGAAAGAAGGAGGCAGGAAAGGAAAAGTAATATCTTCTTTCATACCCAGTGGCATTTATCAACTACACTCTCCTCCCCCAAACTGTGCTTCTCTCTTACGTAGTTTCTGCGTCCTCTTTCCTGACCTTGTGCACAGTGCCAGCATGGTTTAGAGAATGAGCACAGACACTGGGGCCAGCAGACCTGGGTTTCTCTCCAGATCTACCACCTACCGAATTGTCCAATAAATACCCGCTCTATGAATAAATGGGAAAATGGCTTCACCTGCCTGAGCCTTAGTTTTCTCATCAGGAAAGATAAATAGCCATAGTGTTTTAGGGCTGCAGTAAGGACGGCAGTGCCGAGTGAAGCACAGTGGTGATGCTCACGTAGCTGATGCTCAACAAATGTGCATTAACTTGGTCAAAGCTTCTCAACCTCAGCATTACTGGCATTTGGGGAAGGATACTACTTTGATGCAGGGACTGCTCTGTGTACTGGAGAGCGTTTAGCGGCATCCCTGGCCTTTACCCACTAGATGCCAGTTGCACCTCCTGTCATGGACATAATAATCAAACATGTCTCCAGATACAGCCAAATGTCCACAGAATCTCCCCAGGTGAGAAAAATACTGGCTTCATATGATTAACGGTGATGTTAGCAAACAGGTCATCTGTCTGAAGCACACAGTAGGCACTGACAGCAGCACTCATTTCTTTGAATGAGTGAGTGAGTGAACGTACAAATGAACACACCGAGTAATGGGGATGTCTTTCTGCCTCTTCAAACCCTTGGTGGCAGGAGGAATATAGTCTACTAAGACCTGGACTCCAGCAGTTTGATGGACTCACAGAGGGGCAGGGGCCTGGGAAGGGCACCACCCAGCCCTCCTTGCTCTCTCTGCCACCAGCTGACTTTGGGCACAGACCTGGCATCTGCTGGATTTGCAGGGGGAGCACTGGTGGAGTGAGGCTGTGTGTTAAGTGAGGCTGAAGGAATTTCCCCTCTGGGGAAAGGGCAGTCCCAGAGGAATTCTTCTGGCAGCAATAATGGCTTGAATTTCTGTGTAGGAGATGTGACTGCTTGAATCATGTGCACCCCCTGAAGAGCCTCACCCTTGACCACGGCCAGCCACAGGCACTGGTAGGAACCCCTGAAGTCCTACCTTACCTGGGGGTATAACACACACCTTCAAGCCCTTTTGACTCACATCAAAAATATACCTTTGTATTGGGGCAGAGAGGTGATTTCTGTCTCCCATTTCTTCCTTCCCCATCCTCCATGCTCGCCCCCCACTGCTATTTTCCCTTTTTGAACATTTATCGACTGTCTGCTACGTTAGTTAGCACTATAGGCACAGAGATAATAAACAGCCCCTATCCTGAAACAGATGTACTGACAGACAGAGAAGGACAAAAGCCAATTACAATACACACAATAATAATAGGTAACATTTCCTGAGCACTTATTCTGCTTTGGACAATGATGGATGTGCTTTAGGCACATGAACTCCTTTGCACGCCGCTCACAACAAGCCTGTGGGGGCAGAAACTGCTTTCATTTCCAGTTCATACATGAGGAAATGGGCACAGAGGGGAGACTGATTCTTGCTTCATCACCCAGATATGAAGGGGCAGAATCAGGAGTGGAGTCCAGGACAACTTGGCTATTGGGCCTGGGCTCTTCTTACTACCCTGCTCTTCTGCTCTGATAGGCACGGGACAGGGCACCGTGAGGCACACGCAGGGGGCTTCCTGGAGGAGGTGATGCCATAGCATCCTGAGGGTGAGAAGGGGTTAGCTGGGCAAGGGCACAGTGTTCCTGTCTCTGAGAACAAGGCGCCCAAGTCACAAGGCGAGGAGGAGCGTGGAGATGCCTCCGGGTTCCAGGGACGGGGAAGTTCTCAGCTCCCTGAGGGCCCACCCTGCTGAGGTCCCACAGAGACCTGGTCTGGTTCTCTGGACACGCACTCAGAGCTGCCTATTTGGCCACCTCTCCCAGCCTGTGCTGTCCGCTTTGGTGTCACAACCAAGACCACGACCGACGCTCCGTTGCGTGCTGCTGTCGGCTTCCGCGGTCCCTTCCACCCAGATGCCTGATCTCTCCCTGCCCTGGGCCTCTGGACCAGCTCCTGGCCCTACTCTGGGTCCTTCCAGCTTTGCCTTATTTTGCTGTCACTGGCACCAGGTTTGGGGGGAGTTTGTGTGCGTGAGTATTTGTGAATGCGTGTGTGTGTGTGTGTGGCAGGTGGTGAGTGTGGTGAATGCATGCCTCTCACAGGGGGCCCATACCACAAGGACAGATATTTCATCATCTGTCATTGGAACCTGTTTTTATTCACAATAAAAAAAAATCATACTCACAACTCTAATGTATATAAATTAGATGAAAGCAAGATACTTTGATTGAAGGAGGGTTGAATAGGGGGACTGGAATGGTCAACCTAGAGTTCAAAGGCACAGTCTAAAAACCATTAGATAAAGAGTCTTAACATTTTGGAGGCATAGCTTTAAGAATCTGATGAAAGCAACGGGACCTCTACACAAAAATTTTAGACACACAAATGTTCGCGTAACTTTTTTTTTTTTTTTATAGATCATGGACCCCCTGAATCCTGGAACACAGGCTTAAAATTTCTGTGCCTTCAGCTTCTGCCGTATCTTCCTCTTAGGCCTTCCTGCCATTCGGATTTTGCCAGGAGGAGTTATGTTGGCGGCTGCAGCCCAGAGAATGAGGAACCCAGACAATCCTGGCATTGCTTTGTTTGCTCAAAGAGAGCAGAGACTCCGGGTTTGGAAAGCACAGCCTCCTTATGCTCACATTTCTACGACAAGGGCATTGGTGTTGACATTGCTCTCACCCGGCTCTTCGGGGCTGGGTCTCAGAGAGGATTTGTGCCTCCATTTCCATACTAGCTTAATGCTTCTTAGCTCACACACCAAGGCCATGATTAGGATGGACAAAGGATGGGATCCAGCTAGCAAAGTGAGTGTCACTCCTGGGTGATGCTGGGAAAATCTCTGGGCCCCTCTGGGCCAGTCTCCTCATCTGTAAGATCGTTGGCCCTGGATGGTTAGGATTACTAGATGAGTTCAAAATGGGTGGAATATACCTGAAAGCTCTGAATATACATCAAACCACCAAAAGGTTTAAGGGTGGTATTATTATCTTGCCATCCAGAGACTGTTTGGCAGATTCATAGCAAGAGAGTTAGTTGCCTTCTAGCCTGGGAACCAGGGAGAATAACAGAGATCACTTATACTTAAAAGGGGCAAGTTGAAGCCCATGATATACAATGATTTGTCCAGGGTCATCCATCAGTGAGTCTTGGGGGTGGCAGAGAGAGCTCACAGATTAGGGCAATCCCAGCAACATCCAGTGGCTGTGGGGCCATCTGCTCCCTCGTCTAAGGCTCCCAACCCTCAGCTAAGGAAGGAGACTCTGAGAACAGCCTCTCACCACTCTTCCCCTGGTCCTTTGTGCTCAGGCTGGGGCCCTTATTTGCTACAAGATGCAAATCAACTTCCAAGTCTGCAGTGATGGGAAAATGAGAAGGTTCTTCACTGGGTGCGACTGCTGTTAATGAGCTGATCTGGGGGAAAAGACTGCGTGGAAATGAACAGTCATTACTCAGAGTCACCGGAGTGCTCCGTGCAGCCTGCCCGACGTGTGTGTTTCATGCAGCGCCCAGGCTGCTGGCCCCAAGGGCCTCAGGCAGGTTTATGAGATTAAAGCCCAGGCCCAATAAATAATTTAGCAGCTTACTGCAAACACACATACACTCAGTATAATAACTACTCTCTCCAGCAGTCTAATGTGTACATACATTTTAAATGCACATCACTTTCATCTACATGTTTCCATTTGATGTGGGGTCCAAAACCAAATAAGGAGGAGAAAAAGAAATCTCACCTCCACCCTCTGTCTACATCCTGCTGCTAAGATGGAGTTGATGATGAAGCAAACTGTTCCATGCACTGATTATCCAGGGCTTTTCGGGCTGTCCTCCACCGCCCGGCCTCTCTGTCTTTGCTCTGTTCTCTGCTTTTGGTTGCCGTTTGTGTGAGTAGGAACAACCGGGAATCTCCTTTAGACCAATTATGAATTCAGCATTTGGTTTTTTTCCTCCCAGGGGCGCCTTCTACGGAGCAAAGCTGGCTCCTGCAGCGTGCCGAGGGGCTTTGCTGTTGGGTGCAGCTCAAAGGCTGAAATAAATATCACCGCCATGGCCATCAGAGTCTTGGCTGAAGGTTTAATGAGCCAGAAGTAGTAGTGATTGATTGGTAAGAGTTGGTCTTGGCCATGAAGGAGCAGGAGAGTGTTGGAGAGGAGAGGGGGAAGAGGATGGGGTGGGTGTCACAGGGAGGGAGGGAGGGCGGGAGAAAGTAGAGGAAACTTCAGGAAGTTGCTCTAAGATTTAGAAGCACCAATGGGAGATGAGTGACATAGAGCAATCTATGTATCGACAGGAACTGTCAGGAGAAAATGATGCAAAAGGACAACATCCTCTCCTTACTGGGAACTCTACTGGATCTGATCACAGGGGACAGGTGGCTCCAGTGGGGAGATGGGCATGGGGGAGAGTGGCAGGATTTCCCTTTTGTGGAAATCTGAGAGAGTGACACCTCTCTGCACCAGCCCCTTGAATCTCCTTCTGTAGGTGGCACCTACCCCCCCAACCAACTGGCCATTGGGCTCGTACGGATACCAGTGCGCTTACCCATCCCCCCTACTTTTCCCACCTCCCTGGCCTTGGCTACTACATTCACTGCCAGGGGTTGTGGTTTATTTCTCATTTTTTATGGCCTGGGACAGGCTGCCTACAAATAGCTCCCCAAAGAGTGGGGAAATACAGGCATCTGCCATTCTCTGAAGCTCTTCCCAGAAATGAAAAGGACAGTCGTATAATGTTGTGAGGGCTGGAGGTGGAGGGTGGGTAACATGCATCATAAAAAGTGTAATGGACTAATGCTAATACACAGACTGGCTGCAGCCCAGGGGTGTCTGCTGAGCTCAAACATAAATAGTGGGGAGATACCAAGGAGACAGATTTTTTATTTCTTTGATTTGATGGTCGGGGGAGGCTGGGCATATTTTTTCCTCTATTTCTCTGACTGCGACCATTTATCTGGGGATACCACCAATCTGTCTGAGACTGAAGCTACTCAATGTTTTATGACTTCCAGAGCAGTTAAACTCCTGGAAAGACTGGAGGTGCAGGAAGATTAGTGGGTCCCACACATTCCCTCAACAGGTGAGTCAATTTTGGGGGTTTGTTTGTATCATCCAAGATTTCACAAGTGATAAGAGACCAGAAGAGGGTAAGTAATTAAGTTGAATGTGCGTCTGAATCATATACGAGGAACTATGTACTCGCCCAGCATCAGGCTAATTCCTAGTATTGTAAGATATTTGTTAATGAATGAAAAATTTTGGGTGCTTGAGGACTTAAGCATAAATACTGTTTTTGTTCTAGGGTTCTACATGGAAACAGACCTACCTTGTGTGTGTCGGGGGGTCAGAGGACAAAAGTGAATACAACTCCTGTGTGAAAAGGGCCTCCACTCTAGCTGATGCGAAGATGTTCTCGCCCTTTCTCCACACCTGTGAACCTGTATCTATGAGTTGGCCTCTGGGCCCTGAACTCAAGGATGGATTCAGTCTACCTAAGACCTGGACCTCTTGAGAGCAAAGAGAAACAGCAGAAACTATGGTGCCTACATGGGGCGGGGAGCCCTGTTTAGCCTTCCTGTGTGTGGTGAGACTAAGGCTGGAGGTATTCGGAATTCATATTCCAGTTCACCATTCCTTCTGGAGGACTTCATTTTCCACACGCTGACCCTGAGAATAGGTGGAGAGAAAAGGGTACCAAGGGCCATTCCTTTTGTCTTCTGTATCTGGGTAGGTGTGAAAGGAAAAAGAGAAGGAGTTGTGGGGAATCTAATTAGGCGTAGAGACCTGTGATAAGCAATTGTGAGACTTCTCTAATCTCATTATAAACCCTCTGAAGTAGACATTATTCTCTCTGTTTAAAGCTAAGAATTCTTAACTCTCGGTGTCCAAGAGGTTAAGCAACTTAGCTAAGATCATGTACTTAATAAATGGTAAGGTTAGAATTTAAACTCAAACAATTGTCTTTTCACAATGACTTAAAAATATGAAATGAAAAAAAAATCAATAAATGATGATATGGGGGGAAAACTCTTTTCAGCCTGAAGGTCAAAAAGAGCAGGGACTAATGCATCCTTTGTGCCCACAGGTGCACATTATTATTCCAAGTGGTAAGAGAGGTCACTACATGCGCTATTGCCGGAAAAGAGTTAGAGACCCTTTGTGTGCCTGACGACACATGACAGCTCTGAGGGTGAATGGGGCAATGCTGGACTGGGGGCCTGGAATCCAAGGCTGGACTCCCCAGGAAATAAATATGCTGCAAATTTCTCTGGAGGGGCATTTTGTTTGAGAGAGAGCTCGTCCTTTCTGCCATGTGCAGCAGTGGGTTCTTCTATGTATGAGGTTAACAGTGCTCTGTGGCCCAGAATGCTCTCTGGGTGGGGGTCCTTGGGGTCCAATGGGAGTGGGCTCTTGACCAATCCATCTACCTGGAAATGAGGCCCACCTCATCCTGTCAAGAGGGGTTTGGGTCAGCATTTTCAACCAAGCTTGGGTCATAAAGAAACCTTCCCTTGGTTGGCTCATAGCAAACTTAAAGTCAGAAATCACCATAGTAGGCAGTCTCTTAGCCAAAGCTCACTAGTATTAGGTTAGACTTCAGGAAGACCTTCCTGACTGTGAGCTGTCTGAGACCTGACAGCGAGCAACCAACGTTGGCTCTCAAACACCCTTTCCTAAAGACTCTGAAGAGCAGGAGAGATACCTAATTGCTGCCCACAGCCCTGGGCAGAGGGGGACCTTCTCTGCAGCCTCACCTTGGCCTGCTGGTATTTCAGTCAAGGCCCAATACAAATATAGAATGTATAATTTTCACATCATTCTTGGCAAACTAGGTGCACCCCATTAGCCGAGTTACAAGGATGCCATTTTCTATCAAGAAAAAGATATGCCACATCGTGGTGCTTAGCTCAGGGCCCTTTTAATAGCAATCCTAATTATATGGCTGCAAATTTAATTCATAGCAATGATTAGTGTCAGAACCAAAGGCATCAGGCATCAATATTGATGGAATTGCATAAGCCCCATAAACAGAGAACAAGCATGTGGGCCCATCCCCTGGCAGTGGTTTGCTGTTAACTATTGCATTAAGGTCTCTTCCAATTTTGCCAGATCAAAATGACTCCATTTCTCAGTGTCCTCCTCCCCACTGACACCTTTGCCCTGCCAGCTCTGAATGGGTATGACTGGCACACAAAAGATCCCAGACAGCGTCTTTGAAGAAGAGCCCAGGGGTTCCAAGGGATGCTCGGGTGATGGGCCGAGGCCCCACGCCTTACCCAGAAGCCCTTGGCCTTGCCAGCAACACTCCTTTGTCTTCCCTTCAGAGCGCTCACAGCAGACAGTGATGCCTGCAGAAAGGGGAGTCAGCTGGGGACTGTGCGTGGCACAAAAGGCTGCCACCCCATCCATTGTGGCCTGGGCTGAGATGGGTGGGGAGGGGGAGAAGGTGGCCTGAGGGGGGGGTGACACAGGCAGCGTGTGCCGAGGTGGCAGCTGCCATATCCTGGGTTTCCAGGGCATCTTTGCTCCAAAGAGTCTGAAGAGTCAGTACTTTCACTTTTGTCTCGTGCATCTTCTTGCAGCTGTCAGGCAGGTGTTGGGTTACAGATGGACAAATGGCACCTTACAGAAGGCCAACAGAGCGCTGACAGCCGGGGCTTAAAGCGCAGGTTAGAGTCGGAGAGCTCTGGATTCAAATTCTAGCTTTCCACTTAGTAGCAACGTGACTGTCAAGTTATTTTAGTGGTGAGTCTGTTTGCCCTACAGAAAATGGACGTAATATTGATCTTTTCTTTACACGGATGTTATGAGGCTTAACTGAAAAAAAAAAAAACCCTACTAAGCTCAGTATTTAGCACATAGGAAGTGCTTAATGTATAAAAGACACCCCCTCAAAACAAATGAACAAACAGCAGCATGCTTAAAGAAAGGACTAACATGTAAGGCTTGAGATCCCCCAATTCAGTGTTCTGATTTGTCAGGACACCTTAGTCCCAAGGCAAACATTTGTGTTTAAGCAGCATTGCTAGGGGGCCGGGCTCTGCTAAGCTCCCTCAGACATGCGGAGTGAGGGCTTGGGGATGCCGGTCACCTCAGGGCAGGGCTAGGTGGTCAGGCCTGGGACAGGAAGCTCAGCCAGGCTCTTGCCCTGGAAAGTGTCCCCACACTGACCTTAGGCTCTGCTTAGGGAATGCCTGCATGCTGGGGAGAGGTGGATTTTACTCTGAAGTTTTGTGCAGAGGGGATATTCTTCTGTATGATAAAGAGAGAATTTGGAATCTGAGCACCTGGATTTTAGTCTTGCCTGTATTGCTAAGAACCTGGGTGATTCTGAGAAGGTTATTTAATGTTTCGAGGCCTCAGCTGCCTTATCTATAAAATGGAACAATGAATATCTCCCCTGCCCAAAGTCTGTAGGCTGGACCAGTTTTCTGGGATCCTTTCCAGCAACAAAATCAGGGTAAGATTCTGACCTGTGTGATGGAGTCCACCTTCTCCCTGGGTGGCCTGCTCCTCCTTGGCTGTGCTGTCACCCACCCTGAACAGCAAAGTGTCCCTGATTTGTTACTAAAGCCTGTTGATGCCGTTGCTCCGCCCAGGTTAGGTGGGGACACCCAGCTAGTGTCAGCAGCCTTTGAATGAGAAAACCAGAAAGCAGTATAGGAAAGCTATACAGGATGGCCAATTGGGATGACCCCAGAGGCACTAGCTTCTAAACTTCTGCACCTTGGAGCCTAGAAACCTTTCTGGAAGCTGAGGCCGGGGGAGGGATACAATCCTGGGAAGAGCCTCAGGAGGACTGAATCTCAGGTTGATTTTCCCCACCTTGTATCTCCATATATTTCCTGCTTCCCTGGACAGAAGGACTCATGATAACAAGAAGGGAAGAGAAGTTCAAGTGGCTGCGAGCTTTTAGCTTCATCATCTTGGCCTGTATAAGTAACCTAGGTACATGCCGGGCCTGTTTCCACCTCCAGTTCCTACATCTTCCCTTGACTGACCCTGCGACCCTGAGGAAGTCCATAATCTCTCTGGATTTTCACATCACCATCTGCAACAAAGCAGAGAAAAAGACCCACCCTTTCTTTTCATCAGAAAATGTTACGGAGTTAATGAGCTAATAGGAACCAAGGGAATCTGGGCCCTTGGAAGAAAAGCTAGAAATAGTACAGGAAGGGTGGTAGGAATAGTATGAGAGTCACACACATAGTAATATTGGTAGCAGCAGCAATGGCTGCCATGTACTAAGCATCTACTATGCATCAGGCCCTGGATTATTACTCTATATCCCTCATGTCTGATGTGCACAGCAATCTTGCCAGGTAACATTTATGGACCAGTTGAGGAAAGTCAGGTTCCCTCCCAAGGTCACAGTTAATCTGCACAGCAGAGCTGTGCAGCCTAGGATATTATGGTTGGCTTGGGAGCATGCAAAGGGCAGAGAATGGCTCTGTGTTAGTTAATTCTGCAAGGCCGCAAGAGCAAACAGCCACTTCCCCCAGCCCTGCCCTGGGGAGGGGTCAGTCCATATTGTTTGGTGATATGGGACTCGGAAAGCTCTCACTGGTGACTAATGCCGCTGGATGCCAATGTCCAGCAGGATTAGATTAGTTCAGCTCAGCTGGTCTAGGCTTCTGAATGTTTTTTCCCATGACTTGGGGTTGGGGGCAGGCGGCAGGATTCTCTTCCTCCCTATGACCTTGCAAACGTGGCACTAAAAAGGAGGCTGATCTGACAGCTCCATTCCCCAAGGGAGCCAGAGAAGTGGGGTTTGGGGGAAGCCTCAAAGATAGAAATAATAGAAAGCACTTTCATGCCAAGCACTAGAGTATACACTTTCTTTCATACATGATTTCATTTTATCCTTGCAATACTGCAAAATGTTTATTACTGCCCTGTTTCACAGAAGAAGAAAATTGAGGTTCCCAAGTTAAGCATTATTATTTAGGAGCATATATGCTCAAGCTCAGCATCGTGCTTTATGGAAATTATTTCATTACACTTTTCTTTCCCCATCTGCACTTACTATCGTCTAAACATACTATATATTGTAGTTACTCTTTTCTGTCTGTCTTCCCACATCAAGATATCATTTTCATCAGGGCAGGCATCTTTGACCATTTTGTTCACTACTGTACTCCCAGCAAATGGCACATAGTGGGTGTTGAATCAATTTTAGTTCAATAATGAATCATTTCATTTAATCCTCCACACAGTGTCATGAGGCACTCTAATTGTCCACCTTCTACAGATGAAGGAACAAGGTCAGAGGTGACCTGGCTAGTAGGCAGGAGGCAGGACTGTATCCCATGAGCTTAGAGACACCTTGTTACATAAACTGGTTTCTACCTGAAGGCAGAGGAATGGACAATGTGGTCTTTGGAGGTCGCTTCCAAACCAGAGATACATGTCCATGTCCCGTATCCACAGGCAGGCAAGGCTCAATGGCCTGAAAGAATGTATATCTACGTGGTTTGTATTTTCCTACAGGTAAGAGCTTTGTAAACATTTGCACCTCGGCCTCTTGAAAATTCAGCGGTCTACGTGGGTCCCCTGGATTCTGTGAGCTTGCGTCATTACCCGCCTCCCCGACCCTGCCCCTGAAACACGGTTCCCTGCCTTTCACCTGTCCTGTGATAAAGCCCTCCTGAATTCCGACCACACAACCTGCATGCCTCACTCAGGGATTCTCCAAGCCTGTAACATGTAAAAGTTGCATAAAAGATGCAAGAAACAAATGAATCTTTGGTTTCCCCCCCTTTCAGAACGGCTCTACGAGACCAGGGCCTCCTCCCCAGGGGTCAGCTGGGGCTCTGGAGAGAAACCCACACCCCCTTTCTACACCTGTCATGGTCAAGCAGGGGGATGTGGCAGCCGGGGGTGGGGGTGGGGGATTCTGTAAATAAGTCTCCTTCCCGGTGCCAACCAGATGCTGCCTTTCCCAGCTTTCAGAAGACCAGTTCTTGGGACCCAAGAGGGCTATAAAACAACAAAACAAACAGCGAGTTTGGCGGCAGGAGCCCGGGCAGAGAGCCAGACTCATTACTAGGGATGTGGTGGTGAGCTCCCAGACACCACCCCACCCCTTCCATGCAGGCTCTGGGGAAGGGGAGAGGGTGTCTGCGCCCCACTGCCCTAGCCCCCAGCACTGCTGAGCTGTGCGGGGCAGTTCGGGCTTCTGGTCAGGGTCACAAGTCCCAGGGGGGCTGCGAGGTCTCCTCCAGTTGGACGCGCAGCCCTGTCTGTTTACTCAATGCAGGGTTCACACTGAGAGACGAGTGAATCATTTCCACTCAGGGGAAGGAGCGGCTATTGTTCGGTGGGGCTGGCCCAGAGAGAAAGGCATGTTTCTCAGTTTCTCATCCAACTTGGCCTTCTGTCCACCAAGACAACCCCACCCCACGAGGGAGCTAAGTATCAGGTTAGGAACTTGCATGTGTTTTGGGAGGAAGTATAAATGCTGATATCAAAACGGAGAGACCACATAACCTTGGGCAAGATACTTAATATCTCTGTGGCTCAGTTTCCCACATCTGTAAAATGGGGCAGAGAGGCAGGGGGCAAACACTATACTTAGTTGAAGTCTTTGCAGAAGAAAGAACGTGCCACAGAAAGGTATCCTGTAAATAATCAGTGTTATCAAATAACTGAGCAATAAGCTGGGCTGGGGAGAGTTCATATTTTGGTCCTCCTGATGGAGACTTTCCAGCGTCTAAGCTGCTCCAGAAAGCAGCTCACAGTTTTCCTGGCTTTGCTTAGTAAATCATTTGTGAGGTTACAAAGAGAAGAATAAGCCTGGGGCGTCAGGGCTTCCTGTGGGCTGCCGACTGGAGACCTTGGGTTGGCATGTCCCTTTGGGAAAGGCAGAAAGAATTTTCCCCAAGAATTTCACACAGGCATTTCAGCAGCTGTGGTGAGCTAATGGGAAAGAGGGTGGTGCCAAAAGAGGCCGGGGCCCTCCCCCCAAAACTTGAAAAGGGCTACGTCTCTGCGGATCTGCAAAAATGTCCAGGAGTTCAATAGACAGGGGTCTGGCGGGGTAGGGTTGGGGCGGAGGTTACCTGAGCCTTTGCACCTGCCTCCCTGCTTAGGCCAGTGTGCATGTGATCCCAGTGAGGCGGATGGCTGTCCTTGCTACGCTGGGGATGCCCAGGCAATGGTGTTCACGCTGCTCCCTTCTCCTACCCCATCACCGTTTCTGAGAGGGCCACCCCACCCTCTTCTAGATGCATGAACCTGAGAATAAACGTTTTTCTTGTTACCTATCAAATGTTCTCTTGTTTTCTTGACTCCTCACCCCACCACCACCCTAACCAGACACCCCCAACCCATCTGACACACAGTAACTTCCTTCCTTTGCAAACTAGCCACGTCAAAGGGAGTCACCCTGGGTGTCTGGTTCTATTCCAATCAGAGCAAATAGGTGTCTGGAGTAGCTCTCCAATACAGCTGAGTAAAATCTAATGAGACTAATATGTGAGAGGTGTTGGGTCTGACAGTAGGCTGGGTGACATGAATGTGAAAAAGAGTGTCCCTGTCCCTCAGGGGCTGGAAATCTCAGGAGAGGTGGACACGCCAACTGCCCCCACGTCAGATGCTGTTGGAGCAAAACCACGCGCTGAGAGGGGTCTGAGGCGGTGCAACTCACAATGCTCAAAGGGACAGGGCGAAGGGCAGTTCCGAAGCCTTGCACTGCACTGGAGGTGTCTAGTGGGGACAGAGAGCGGGGAGCCACCAGCTCCTGCAGCTCTGGAAGGTCCCTGGGCCCAGGGACCAGAGGAGGCCTCCGGGGACAGAGAGCCGGGATGGAGGCAGCATTGCAGCCACTGTAGATAGAACGAAGCAGCCAGAGGCACTCTGCCTGACCTTTGAGAGAGTCCTTGCCCCTGAGTCCTGGTGTCTGTCTGCTCCGCTCAGCTCCTTTCCTCCTGTCCGCCAGGACTCATGTCAGACTGCCTCCGGGACTCCTCCCTGCAACCCGGGAAGGCCTATTAAATGAGTGTGTGGCTCCCATGCCACCACACGTCTTCTGCCTGCTGTGATCTTATTTCCCAGCATCTCTTATCTGGATCCCCACAGCCTGTCATTCATAGCAGGGATGTCAGCACAGTCCACTGCGCCCGCCCCAGACACCCTGCTTTTCCTCCCTGACGTCTTGCCCCAGGCCTGCGTGTCCCCATCACCGTGGCCGAACCTTGCCTGTCTGCACCAAGCCCCTCTCTCCTTGACCCTGAGGGCCCTTCCGCTGTGCTCAGATGTCAAGCTCGAACCCAGGGCGTCTGCAACACCGACTCCCAGGGGGCCTCGGCCTCCCTCTCTGCCACGGCCTGCCCTCCGGCATCACCCACTCCCACTGAAGGAACTGGGGGAACCGTGGGGGCACGACTGAAAAGCCCATGTGGTTGGTGCAGAAGCCCCCTCGCCAGCACCGTGCCTGATGACTATTCAGTCTCTGCTTGAATGCTCCCACTGACTGGGAGCTCCTTCCCTCTCGAGTCACTTCTGTCCATTATGGGACAGTCTGGCTGCAAGAAACGTTTTCCTTACATTAAGTGGAAATCTGCTTTACTTTAACTCCTACTCATTGGCTCTATTCCGCCCTCTGGCAACACACCAAATAAATCAAATTCACCTTCCACAGCTTAATGGGTAAGCACACAGATTGGGAAATCAGGTGATCAAGGTTCAAATCCTGCCTCTGACATTTACTTGCTATGAGACCTCAGACACAAATTTTGTTATCTTTCTTAGCCTCTCTTTCCTCATCTGTAAAATGGAAGGAATCATAGAACTTACATCACAGAATAACATCAAGATTAAATGTGTTAATAGCCATAAAGCTCTTAGAATTACATCTGTCACATAACAAGTGCTCGATAAGTTATATTATCTGGAGGAAGCTGTTTTGTCTCCTCTTTCACTCTTCTTTCCTTGGGTTAACATCCTTTTAAAAATATTCTGCATCTAGCATGACTTTCACAACCTTCAAGTTCTTGATTATCTGGTGCTTTCATTTCCTTACCACCTCTTACAATGTTATCTCCAGTGTCAGGTGGAGCCACCACTTCTCCCAACCTGGAAATCATTCTTCCGTTAGTGTGGTGAACGCTAGCTAACTGTGGTTACACTGCACCGCACGGTTAGCCTATGTTGCTTGTGGTCAACAAAGACCCCAAGGTCCTTTTCACTCGATCTCCTAAGGGCTTGGATTCCCCCTGTGCTCGACCTCTACCTTCCACCTGACCGAGTCCTCCACTCCCCTCTCTGCACTCTGGACCCTCCCTGCACGTGCTTTGCACCTTCTCAGTGTGGTTCCCAGGTCCAGGGTGCCCTTCTCTGGCACCCCCAACTCATTAGATTATCCAACTCATTCCACCTTTAAGCAAATCCTGGGGATCTTCTTGATGAAGCCTTCCAGGCTGATCACACAACAGTAGATGGGGCCTCTGGAATTGCTCTGTCCCTGTGGTGAATCCTTGCCTGTCTTCTTATGGCCTGTAATGCCTTAGCCTATGCGAGTACTGTGCACCTTGGCTCGAGGCCTTGTCCTTATTCTGCCTGTTCCTTCCGTGTGTTGGCGCCTCAAATAAACAGCGGCCTCATCTGTGATGTTCTCCGCAAGCGAGTATGTGACACAGCACATAACACACCTCGTGGTCATCCCACTGCTGGTGAGTCTCTGCTTCCTCTCAACCTCCCCACCTAGGGACATCCTGTTCCTACGGGCTGCAGTGGATAAGGGCCGGACAGCCTGACAGACGCCTGGTCAGGCAGGGAAGGAGTGAGCTGTTATGACGCACCCTGCTTCCCTCCCCTCTCCAAACTCTTAGCTAGGTTTTTTTTTTCTTTATTTTCCTTCCTGTGTTGAAAGAGCTATGGGGCCTGGACCACAGTAGGGTTTCCTGGGGACATTCCATAAATTCCTCTTGGGCTGTTTCTCTGGAAAGCAGTGAAGGCAGGCGGGTGGGTAAGCGGGAGGCCGACGGGAGCCTGGGTGTATCAGGTGCCTCTAAGGAGTGTGGTTGGGAAGGAAGGGTGAGTTACCCAGAGGAGAAGCAGAGGAATTATGAGCTCATAGAAACAACCTAAGAAAGAGTGAAGAGTGGAAAGGTACAGCCAACTTGCACGTTGGAACAAGCTGTGACCAACCACATCCCCAGCCTCCCCTTGAACCCACTGACTGCCTCCATGGTGGCCTGCCCGCCAGGCCCAAGAGAACTTGGCTCACTTGGGCGTGTGCCATGGAAAGACGCCCCCAAGCAGCATGTGCTGGGAAAGATGCACAGAGATGCAGACAAGCTCAGTCCAAGTTGACACTGACCTGGCTGGGTTGCTCTTCCTGCATTCAATCCTCATCCACCCATTAGGAAACATTAATTCCTTAACTCCAGTCTCGGACCAAGAGAGTGGAGGCGTGGCCCCTCCCAAGCTCCATGGCAAGCCTGGACCTGTGGACTGTTCTCGGCCTCCATCCCCAGGCTCTGTGGCTGCTTCTTTAGGTAAAAAGGGTGCCAAATTGGGTGTCAGGGCAGGAAGCAACTTATCCTAGACTCTATGCTTGGCAAGTTACTTTTCTTCTCTGAGCCTCAGTTTCCCTGCAGAGTAGTGAGACTGTTGGGCCAGATGACCTCTAGTATTCCTTAGAGAATGGGTCTATTTTTCAAAACAGTTTTGGGGGCTATCCCCAAAAGGAGGAAGGAAATAAATATGAATAAAACATATCCCTGCCTTTAATAGAACTTTAAAGAGAAAAAAGGAGACAAGCAGGTACACAAATGATTCAGAACAGTGCTAGAGGTGCTGGAAGGAGAGGGGAAGGCGCTGAGCACCAGCCTAGCTGTGGCTACTGCTGGCTTCTGGAAAGCTTCTGGGCAGTTTAGAGAAAGGTGGTCTCTACAAGCAGCTGAATTAGTAAGAGGAGCGCCTTGAGTGGATCTGCATACCTGAGGGCACACGGCTTGACAAGGAGAGCTCAGGCTGGATTTCAACCGCCAGATGCCCCTTGGCCCAGTGCCCCTGTGCAAGGCACAGTCTATGTAACTGAACAGGCACTCTGCATGGAAGCAGCCAGCCTCAGGGGTCCGGGCTGAACCCTGTCCTAGTGAACAGACCACTTTTAAATCTTAGTCGAATCTCGCAAGGCAAGTCCTTCCCTCCCCCATTTGGGGAAAGCAAATGCAGGAACCACACTCATGCTCTTCTCCATGTGCCTAAAAGCCAAGCCAGGGTCCACAGTCCCAGGCAGAGTGGACGCAGGGGGCAGGTAGGAAAGGGAAAGGTGGAAAGGGGGTAAAGGGCTGTGGTATCGTGAGAACCAGAAGACATCTGGAAGGTTCAGCATCTCCACATCAACCCAGGCCAGTTTTGCTCACCAGCTCTGGCAACGGCTCAGACAAGCAGAACACGGAAATGCTTCCTTGGGCTCTCTCCCTGCCACCCTCCTGCCACATCCCCAAATGACATCTCTCCAGAGGCTAGAAATGGATTAGGAGGGAAGGGCTGCAGGGGTGACATCAACATCAAGGGTGAGACGTGCTGAGGTCTTGCCTGTGCCTCCATCCACAGGTGGTGGGGCTGGAGGGTAAGCTTGGGAAAAGGGGATTAGCTGGGACTGGGAAGACTGTGGCTGTTATGATCCCACATAATGAACCAGACTGTGCTCCGTCTCCGCACCCTAAGCCCTAGACAAGCAGCTACAAGCTGTTGGCTTCGTCCTGCCACACATGAAGCCTCCCGTGCATCAGTCCCACACGGCCATGCCCTCCAGCTCCTGGAGGTGCCCCCTGGCAGGCACAGGACAAGATGTCCACTTCCTCCTTGTCTTGGGGGGGTGGGTGGGGGGTGGGGGGATAGAGTCTGATTGCAGGAAGAGGAAAGAACAGAGGATGGCTTCTTAGCCAGACACCACAGTTCGCCTGTGTTTGAGGAACTGGTGCCCATAATCTGCTTCAACCAGCTGCTTTGGATTCAGCAAAGACTTCTGACCAGTGTAATCAGTCCTACAGGCCATGGGGAGGGGTTTGCGATGCGGATGATCCATAATATAGATAATCAAAAGATCAGTTCCACTTGGAGATAGTGATTTTTTTCTCCCTTAGGCAGATGCACCTTCCTGATTCTTCGAAGTTTAGGCGATATTGAAATATGTTTGCATTCCCTAGACACCCAGGGACTAATGGTGTGGAAGCAGCTAGAAGAGAAACCACAAAATGAACCCCCTACCTACTGCCCCATTCTGCATCTCCCCACACAAGAATCGCCTGCAGTGAAATTTTTATCTTCCAGGAAGGGTTCTCAGCTGAGGAGCTGAATGGCATCGGGGTATCTGGGCTCACAGCCTCTTACCTTTTTCAGCTTGCCGCTCTTAGTCCCCACAAAAACCACACTGTAGCCATTGTAAACGTAGGAGGCCACTGAGGTCATGCGGTCCCGGCTGGTGGTGTACAGGGTCAGGCCCTCCACGGGAGTTGAGCCTCCGAGCGGCTGGTTGATGTCCAGTCCACAGAAGTTGTCATCAATGGGGACGGGCTGCAGGGAAAGGGAGGGGACTGGGGTGAGTAGCCGTGGAGGGATGGTATAAGCAGTCTACACAAGCCACCCCCCCATTGCCAACCTAGGGCACCAGGCCTCTGAGAGGTACAGACATGGGGTTTAGGAGCCCAGCACACGCTGCCAACGTTCACATCTCCCTAGCTGACTCCTGTGAAACTAGAGGAATCAGCCGCTTTCCTCTTACTCACCTGCAGCCACCCATTCACTTTTCTACCAAGAGCCCCAGGGGCCATTTGTAAAGCTGATGGCTTTATACTCATTTTCTGGCTATTTTAGCGTTCCTGTGGACCATGCCATCGCGTGGGGATGCTTCTATTTGGACAGCGGAGATTCAGTCTAAAGGCAACAACATATGATTTCTCCCGCCTGGAGGGGGTTTCCTGTTTATTTCTTGAGCTGCAAGATCTCCCTTTGGGCACAAAGAATTTTAAGCCATTCAATTAATCACCACATACTGGGGACAGATTGCAAAGTGTCATCATAATACAGAACAGGGGCTTGTACTTTGGCAAAGTTGCTTAACCTAAAGAAACCTCAGTTTCTTCATTTGTCATACTTCCTGCCCAGTTTGCTGAGAATTATTGAAGAGCTCGTGAAACAATGCATATGCCAAAGAGTTTTTGTTAAGTTGTACACGATTTCCACTGTTGGGTGTTACAGGTCTTCTCCAACGTTGGGGTAGAAGTGAATAAAAGAGAATTCTGAAGGTGATTGTTCAGGAGGGTCTGGGGCACCTTAGAAAGAAGGTCACCTGGAACAAGGAAGCAGCAGGTGGGCAGAGGGCAGGGAGGCCTGAGTTCAGCCTCTGTGTACTGCTAAGCGGCTACATAAATTCGGACCTGTTGCATCCTCTTTTGGGGGCTGTTAAAGAGGATGTTGATTGATTACTTATAAGATTTCATTTAGTTAAAAAATGAACGTATGCTTCCTTAGGACAGGGGCTGCTGAAGGGCTTGTGTTCTCAGCACAGTGCCCAGCTGGGCCACAAAGAGTCCTCTGAAATGTCCCAGTTGATTGCGTGATGTGGAATTCTGGAAGCACAGGCTACAGGCTCTGGGCCGGAAAGAGCCCTGAGTCCTGTGACCGCTGTTCCTTCTGGGTCTGGAAAGGCATCCCAGAGGGGGAAGGAAATGACCACCGTGGGAAGCATAGAAAGCATCAGGGAGAAACCTGCAGCCTGTTTCCTCCACCTCCTCTGCCCCACTTCCCAGGGAAGAGCGGGCTGGTGCGTCCCTCGCTGACAGCCTCGTTTCCTTGGAATAACTGGTTGATAAGCTAGGGCATCTGATTATTAAGCTAGGGACTTCCCTTTCATTCCCTTCTCAGATCCAAAGGGAATAGAGGTGCATGTCTTGGGGTTCCTTGGGGTTTTGTAGAGAGCCCTTCAGTAACCATCCTGTTACTGGGAGGAATGGTGATGCTGCCCTGTGTGTGCGTTTCCCTTTAGGAAAGGGAACTAACTTCTAGGTTGAGGATGACCTTGAACGACTAGAAAGATGGAGCTCCACAGAGCAGCAGGGATAAGCTTCTCACGATGGGTCTGCTGGGGCCAGCTCAAGAGGGATGACTGTGTACATCTCCACAGTCAGTGGCATCTCACTGCTGGCTGGAAATCAGCCACAGTGGGAATATTTACACCAGGGAAATGGCAAGTGCTTCTGATGACATCTTCCCTGCTGCCCCACCACTGCTTGCATAGAGCCAGTTGTTTAATATTTATTAGCACACCACTAGAGCCAAAGATGGAAATTTCTAGCTCTCTAGAAAGCAGGTTGGAAGAATTAGCTACTCCTTTTTCAGTTTTCTACTTTTCTTTCTCATCTCTATGTGTAGGCCTATAAGACCTGGTAAGTGACCTGGTGAGACTTGGGAAATCTAGATTCTAGTGCTATCTCTACCACTATTCAGCCACGTGACATGTCCAGCCATATGTCACACAGCCTCCCTGAGCCTCAGTTTTCTCATCTGCAAAGTGAAAGAACTGGACCAGATAATCATCAAGATTCCTTTCAGTTTTGAAAGTCCTTGATTTCATGGCTTATTTCTCTCTCACTTTCTCCACGGGCTGGTAAGGCTGCAGAGTCTGGGCACAGGTGTAACCCAAGCCAGCTTCTGAGAAATGACAACAGAAATAACTTGCCAGCAATTGCAGGTTTCTTTCTTAACTCTGGAATCTCTAGACCTTAAGGCAAATAGTTTGTGTGCAGCCTAAGCTCCCAAGATGGTTTGACATTTGTTTCCATCTGCCCTCAATTGCCAGATACTTCCAGACATCTGATGTCCCTCTACTTTTGCTCAAATGGTGGGAGCTTGGAGTGTGGCTTTCCTTAGAAGCAGCATGGCTAAATAGAAAGACCTTGGACTCAGAAGTCATATGGGCTGAACTGAATTCAAATCCTTGCTTTGTTGTTTGTAGTCATGTGGATTATAGACTCACTTACTTAGTCTCTGTGAGCCTTTGTTTCTCCATCTGTCAAATGGGGATGATAATCTGTGCTTTACAGGGTCATATCAAGGATCAAGTGATATAACAACTGGCCCAGCACAGCCTTTAGGTACATAGCTGCTATTCAGTGAGTGGTAGTTTCTTTTCTCATCCCTTTGGGGGAAGAGCTCAAATCCTTCATCTAAGAGTCCATGTTAGACCAGAGGTCATGTTAAAATTGAACCCTGGGACCACAGCATTCCTCACCAATCCCAAATCCCCTCTAAGGCCACTAAATGTCTCTAGATCCCTAGATCTGAAAACCCTTGGGACTATTAGGATTTTAAGGAGCCCTTCCTATGACAGGCTCCCTACCACCCCTCGCTGTAGAGGCTGCACCAGAAAAGTGTGACACTAGGCGCTGGAGTAATGGTGGTGGGGTAAGGGTCTGTTCTCTCTGAGGTCCTGGTCCCACCTGTGCTGTCACCTCTCTCCCAGTGTCTTTGGTCACTAGTCTGGGCTTGTCTCTCTGCAAGCAGTGGAGCCAGAGCAGGGTGTCGGCTTCCTCTCCCCTCTGGCTCAGCAGCAGGCAGGAATCAGCGGTTTCCTCCTGACAAGGCCCCCTCTGAGCAATGGGAACCGGGCAGGACACTGCAGGAGTCATTGCGTTTCCTCTCCACTTCTCCTTGATTGGTTGGGGCCATAGGTTACAGAATGGCAGTGCCACAAAGAGCCTTAGAGATTATCTAGTTCAACCTGGTCACTGTATAAAAGTGAAATCACAGCATAACTTGTTCTTTGTTATTATGATTGATGTTAATAATTGCAGGTGCCACTTATTGAATGCTTATCATGTGCTAGGTATTGTGCCAAGCATTTTACCACTATTTTCTATTTGATTTCATAATAACCATAAAAAGGGAGTACTATTATTTCTGTTTTGAAGATGAAAGACTTACAGGTCAGACTGGGAACCTAACTTGCCCAAAGGGACACAGTCTTGAGTGGTAGAATTGGCTTCTAAATACAAATCTGATGGTCTTCAAAGCCTATTGTTGTGATCACCCTCCTGTCATACCAAGAAAATGATGGTAGAAACAGAAGCATGGGTTGGCATGATCCACTGTCTTGCTTTAAGAAGTGGGTTTTGGTCCTGAAAGCAGGCTCCCTCGGTTTAGGGTACTCAGACGGCAGCCATGGTTCCCTTGGTGTCAGATTTTTCCCCAGGCTGCAGATCAAGAGTCCACAGCTCTTCACACAGAAGCCTATCTTAGCACTTGTCACATGGCCTAATGGTTAACTAATAATGGTAAACCCAACATATCAGACATGGTGCTAATCTTGCCATTTATTATCTCATTTGATCATCTCAGGAAGTGGGCATTATGATTCCCATTTCAAAGATGATAATGTAGTGATGCTAAGTTACTTCTGAAGCCAGGAAGCAGCACAGATGGGATTTGTGGAATTTGAACTGTGGTTCTTTGTGCCTGAAGCCCAAACTCTTAGCCACTGTGTTATATTGCCAGCGGTTTCTCTCTCTCTCTCTGCCACTAGATTCTGAGATACCTGAGAGTAGTTATCATGTCTTTTTATGTTTGCATCCCCAGCGTTCAGTATAGTGCTGGATACTCAGAAGATCTTTAATACCGTCTTGATCAATGGATGAAGGGATGGGTGATGGATGGATGGAGGGATGGAGGGATGGGTAGGCACATGGATGATGGATGGATGGATGGGTTACAGTGACCACTTAGATGGCAGCATCTTGACCCTCAGACACGACAGTGCTCGCCCCTGATTTTCTTGTCTCTGCTGTCCTCGGGTCTGGATCCTGAGCTCACCCTCTCCCCTTTTCCCCTTGCCCGGATTCCTGATTCTTCTTCCTCAGTTTTCAGTCTGCCAGCCAAACTCGATTCCCCTCCCTCTGCTCTGACTGACATAGCCACCTGCTTACTCGACTCCTCAGTGGCTTCCCAGTGGCCCACAAGGCCTTGCATGTGCACGATCGGGTCCCTGTTAGCTCTGACTGGCCTCACCGCCCACCGCTCTTTCTCCCACATGACCTGACCCAGCTGCAGAGGCCTCTTGCTGTTGCTCACACTCCAGACGAGCCCTGCATCCTCTGCCTTTGCTGCTTTCTCTCTGGAATGCTTTCCCCAGACACCTACCTCACTCACTGCCTCAGCTTCCTCAGTCTCTGCTCAAACACCACTGTCTCAGTGAATCAATCCTCTTGGGCACTGCCTCTCCCCTTCCCTGCTTTTTCTTCTCCACAGCAGTCAGCGCCATTTGACAGACTACATTGCATTTATTTGCCTTGCCTCACTCACAAAAACTCTGTGAGCACAGGGGGCTTTGTGGTCCGGCTCACTACTGAAGCCAGCAGCGGCTACAAGGCTGCCTGGTGTAGAGCAGGCACTCTACCTATGTATTTGGAATGACTCAGTGGATCAACAAATGTGCTCCAAATGTCTGGTATACATCAAACCCTGAGTTATTAGCTACCATATGATAATCTGCAAACCTCTCTTATTTCAGGCCCTTTGTGGTCTGGGAGCAGGGTGTACAACAGGCCACCAGCAAGAAAGTTGGAGCTGACATCACAGATCGGGAGTCGAGCAAGATGAGCGCCTCTTACCGCCTTGGTGCACTGGACATCCTTCCCCAGCAGCCAGTTGAGCTCCAGGTTGCCCTCACCCTGGTAGCAGGACTGCAGACGCTCCTTGATCTGCAGGTTGATGGCCCGGATGGGGAAGGCACAGAGGGCAGAGTCATCTGGCGGGTAGTGATACTGTTTCTGCCCTTTGGAGAAGATGGCAAAGAGCACGTCATCCTGGCTGCTGATATTGAAGGCCTGGGCCAGCGAGTCCCCGGGTTTGGCGAGGTAGGCAGCCTGCAGGAGGCGGTATTCCACCCCAGCCCGAGTGCAGCCGAAGGGCAGGGACACGTAAGAGTGGAACTTGGGGTCGTCCTTGCAGAGACGCACGATGCGCGAGGTGTAGAAGAGGTCTCCGGCGGAGTTGATGGCTACGCCCTCGGGGGTCTCGGGCTGGACAGTGAGGAAGTAGACGAAACCCCCACTGGCGAAGCCGTAGATGTAGAAGATGTCAAAGTGGGAGACCAGGGCCAGGGTGTCGGAGGGGATCTTGATGAGGGAGGAGACGAAATCGCTATGGAGCTCGTAGTCGAGCATGGCGGAGGACTCGGGGTCTCGGGGCAGCTTCCTGCTGGACAGAGTTGGGAAGTAATCCTGTTTCCCGTCCACGGCAGTGCCAATGAAGAGCTTGCCGTCCTCGCCCTCGGAGCGCACGATCACCCCGTACATCGTACCCGTCTTGTTGACGCTGGACAAGTAGTGCTCCTTCTTGTGGGATGGCTCCACCAGGATGAAGAGGTCGTCCAGCCGCAGCAGCTTGCAGACGCCCTGGTAGAGACTCCCGCAGGCCAGCAGGCGGTTCTCTGAGTCGTCGATGATAAGCAGCTTGTTCACGTTGTTGGTGAGTGTGAGCACCTCGCTGCAGGGCTGCACGATGAGGGGAGGGTAACAGGACTTGTTGTCTTCCTCTGGCCCTGTCTTGTGAGCTACCTGGATGGTCAGGTTGCCCGTGAGCTTGTACACCCGGTTGATGGCCCCGACATACACTGCCCCCGTCCCTCGGTGGACAGTCAGGTGGTTGAATGTCCAATCACGGTTCTCTGTGTGGAAGGTGCTAAACTGAGGCATGCCGGCAGCTGGGGGGGCCAGCAGCACCCAGACCACTGAGAGCAGGACCACAGACCGGCTGTCAACCTCTGTGGCCCGTGGCCAGGGCCTTCTGTGTTCCATTCTGAGTGGGGCCAGGACGGGCACACAGATCCCCTGGGCTCTCATCTACTCCACCTCCTGGACTGGCCCTCACATGGTTCTGGAAAAGACAAGGCAGAGTGGTTAGATGGAAAATACATCCGGGGAGCAGAGAGGAGGATCGTGTGACCTGGAGTCCCAATCCTGGCTAGCTCTGTATCTTTCTCCTGTATTTCCGTTTTTCTATTTTAAACATATTTTCTGCCTCTTCCGGATGTTCAGGGAATCCTATTTTCTATTTTGGTCTCCAGTCTTTACGCTGTAAAACGCTTTTTTTACTTTACAAAGCATCTCTATTTCTGTCCTCTTAAGGTTCCATTTTTCTCTCTCAGAGAGGTTAAAAGACCATTTAAGTTCACCCAGCCTGTCAATCCCTACAGCCAGTCTTCCCAACCCAGGTGCCGTGTCTGGCCTCTCCCGGGCCAGCGCAAACCCTTCCTGTTTTTTGAATGCTTGTTGGGAAGACTCTCCCAGGCTCTCCAGATCAACAACTCCCAGAATCGGACATTGCAAATAAAATTCCTTCTTATTTCAGACTTCCATCCCCACACACTGCTGTGTTTCTTAACTTTCTCGTGTCCGGTCCTCCTCAGGGAGGGAGAAGAGCTGGCCATCCTGAAAAACAGTGCCTGTCCCTGCCCCGGGGCCTCCTCCTCTCCAGAAGGAAGAATTCCTGATCATTTGTTGTTACAATTTGTTAGAAAACAGAAATGCACCGAAGCCCATAGGACTGGTTTCCCACAAGTCCATTCAGGCCATTCAGGAGCCTGAACAGCCCCGGGGAAAGGGTGGGCAACTAGAGGATGCTGCCTGCCTCCCCAGAGGGCAGCTGCCAGGCCCTGGGGACATGGCTTCAACTTCTGCTGCTCTGCAGGGCAGCACAGAGGCTCCAGCTAAGACAACTGGCTGAGTCCAGCTTCAGTCACCTGGGTAAGAGTTCTGGGTTTGGAAAGTGTGGGGAGGAGTGAAGGGAGGTGAGTCGAGGGTCACTGCTGGGGCCTTGTGGCTGTCGAAGGATCCATGAAACCAAACGCCTACCCTGGGTCTCCGCCTGCCCTGCCCAGCCCAGTCTGTCTCCCGTCCTGACTTCTTTGCTCCCTCATCTGCCTCCCCAACCCCAGCCTCTAAAGCACTTCTGTTTGCCAAGGAAACTGTCCAGAGAGGCTGGCGGGGCTCCTGCAGAGAGCTGGGCGGCGTGTGGGAGAGTGGAGCATGTCCTGTTCACTGCAGCTGCACATTTCTGAGAGCCACGCTGGGGGTGGCAGCAGAGCTGGCTGCAGCCAGTTGTCTAGCACGGAAATCTTTTAACCAGCTGGACAGACTGTCCGGCAACTTTCTCAGACAAGTCCAGGCAGGACTCTGGGAGCAGGAGGCAGCCGGAGTGGAAACACCCAAGCCGAGGATGGAGAATTTGCTCCGAGGCAGCTTAGGAGAGCCCTGTCTCCCTCCACCCGCCCCAGCCTGGCTGGATCGGTTAGAATTAGAACAGATGCCGCCTTGGGAATCACACAGGGTTTGCTCTGCATCTTTAGGAAGTCTCCTCCACTCTGCCCCAGGCCTGACAGCCGCCGCCGTGGGGCCACCTGCCTTGCTTTCCTCCAACCGGGCTCCACCGGGGTTGTTCTGCTGTGACTCGGAAGGCCCCAGGCTTCCTTGGAAAGAGGAAGGCAACACCAACAGGAGGCCCAAGCTGACCTCAGAGGCTCTGACCCAGCCCTTCCGGCCCCTTGCGCACACCGGCAAAGCCTCCCAGAAGGACAGAGCTTTCAGTTTGAAAACCAGAGGTTATTTTTAGTTCTATCCTGGGGCCGGTAGCAGGACGTGAATTCCTCAAGAGGAGCTGTGGAAAGGAAAAAACAGAATCCTTACATTCTCTAGCTGGCCCGGGAACTGCGAGAGGCCATTCTGTGCATGCCACTGTCTCTGGGTAGGAAAGCCCCTTTGGCAACAGGTGGAGGGCAGTGCAGAAGGCTCCACAAGGAGTCTTGAGGAAGAGAATCATTCTTACCGTGCTGCTTTTGGGGGTGTGCCTTTTAAAAAGTGCTCTCTGAGATACCAAGTCTATGGACAGTACACTCCTGTCTTCTCCACAATACACACACACATACATGTTTAGCCTGTGGCTGGAAGAAGAAGGTCCGGGTAGCAGAGATGACATCAAAGGACATAGTGCAGGGTTAAGATCAACCATCTCAGCTCCCTGCACAATTAATCCCCACCAGACAGTTTGAATAGTGAATGGCTTTTGTTGTTAGGCAGAATGTGGGAATAAACCTGGGACCCTGGACAAGTAGTGTCTCATCGGCCTTTCTGGTAGAATGGAGATAATTACAGTACCTACCTCTCAAGTTGTCATGAGAGCAAATGAGATAATGCAAGGAAGCCTCTTAGCATGGTGGCTGGCACACCGTGCACGCTCAATTCATGCTAGTTGTTATTGTTCTCGTTGAAGCCTCCCTAGAAGACTGCAGTTCTGGAATCCTGCAGAGCCCTCACTTCTCTTTTTGTTCCTTTCCACAGGAATGAACACTGTGGGTAGACCATTGATCCCCAGCTCTCTCTGACCCAGTGAGGAGGCTCAATCCAGGAAGCATGTGTGCGGGGAAAGGGACCAGATCTGTGGTGATCTCTATCATACTATTGCACAAGTCCCAACGTAGCTGCCCTGCAGCCAGCATGAAGGATGGTGGAGGTGCAAGGTCCTGGGTGTTGAACTATGAATGGGAAATTGGCTAGTGGATAGAAGCCATGAAATCATGGGGCTGGAGGAAGAGTAGGAATTGGGAACCCAGGACTCAAATCCTGCCTGTGTCATCCATGAGTTGTAGGGCTTTAGACTGGCTAGCATCCCCCTGAACCTATTTCTTGTCTTAAAACAAAGGATGTTTGAATTAGCCAGTTTGTAAGATTTCTTCTTTCACATACCTTGATAGATGCTTCCTTTAGCTTCCAGAGTCTGTGACTGAGATAGCACTAGGGGCCTTCCACCTTACCTGGTAAGGCTGGTTAGGCCAGGAGTTCTCAACAGATGACTACAGTTGGGCTGTTTTTCCTCTCATTCCTCAATCAGCATCTAGTCTGGGACAGAACGGTGACCAGCCAAGCTAATTCATTCCATGAGGCTCAGAGGTCACCTGTCTGGAAGCAGCAGGCACTGACACATGGACTCAAGAGTAGGTATGGTCGGCAGTGCAGGATGGCAGGGGAGGTCCCCGGTGACCTAGGCTTTCACAAGGACGACTAACTTCAATAGCAAGTTGAGAGCCTCTGGCTTCCCATGCTAAAGCTGATGATATCAGGTAACTGTTCCAAAGCAGGGCCCAGCTGGCAAGGATCAAGTCTCTCATCCAAGTTCAGAGGAGGGCAAAAAGGCACCCATCTTTGTACCTCTGATGGGAGACAGTGTGGTGGTATGTGGTTAAATGCATGAACTCTGAACTTAGATGCTTGCCTTCAAACAGAGCCAATAGCTGGGTAAAGCTGGCTGAAGTTCTTAGCCCTTCTGTGATGCTATCTCCCCATCTATGTAAAATGGGATTCACATTAGCATCTGCGTCATAGGATTATTACGATGAAGCCAGTTACTACATACAAAGCACCCAGAACAACACCTCATCCATTTGAAGTGCTGGAGATACATTAGTCTTTATTAGTAGTAATTTATTTGTCAATATTTCTAGCTCTTTACCTCCATCCTACGATCTTAGACTGAACTCTCCACTCTCCATCCTCAATTTGGTAGAAGCCAGTGAACATCTGACTAGGACTTTCTATACCTATCATTTCCTCCTAACCCTGATTTTCTGCTAACGTCAAGAGTTTTCTCTTAATAATGACACCTCTTTCCTTCTGTCACTTCTCCTCCCTGTCTAGTTTGTGATGTCACTTTGTCACGTGCATTCTCAAGAGCCATAACTTGCCCATTGTCTCTTCTCCTTTCAGTTTCCTTCTCCCCGACCTCATGTCTCAATCCCGGGCAGGCTGCTCCGGGATGCTGACTCCATCAGCGGAGCCTCCCGGGGCGTCTTACTCCGAGTACTCCCGAGGCCAAGGAGAGGCCACGCTCGTCTCTTTGCAAAGCAAGTGTCGCTAAATATTTAATTTGGAAGGCCTGTTGACACCATCTCCCAATCAGGATTCAAGAGGCAGGTGTTGGTGACAGCCAGCGAAGGCATCTAATACCTTCCTGGTCAGCTGCTGCGGGCGTCAGTGGCAAAGCGGGGAGGAAAGGGCAGTCAGGCACTTCCAGGGCAGCTCAGGGCAGGATCCTCTCCCCACTGCCACCCCGCTCTGTTGCCTTTTTCAGGAGATCTGGACGCACACACCCTTATGCCTTCACTTGGCCTCCCTTATTGCAAAAGGGGCTGGTACGGAGTTAAAGTAGGGATACAATTTTGCCAAACTGAGTCAACATTCATGAGAGTAGATGTCACACCCTCGGGCCCATCTGTAGCTCCACCACCACCACTCACTCTGTACTGTCACTGTCAGAGCCACTGTCATCACCAGCACCATCCTGGCAATGGTATTTTTTCTTAATGACAACAGTAAAAGGTGCCTATTACTGTGACTGTACCTACTGGGTGGCTCCCAGAACCAGGCTCCTGAGGATCCAGATGGTGACAGAAAACAGGTAAGCATGCGATGGGGGCCTTGAGTCGGAGCAGTCCAGCTGCTCTTGGGCTCCACTGCACCCTCTCTCCTCTCCCAGGACAGAGGGAAGTCTGTCCTCTCCCCCAGCTCTTCTTTCTAATTATTAGGGCCTTGAAGGCAGGAATTCAGAGCCACGGCTGCAGGAGATTGTGAGATTGCAACAATCCACTAGTTGTTTTTTAGGTGAAGAAACAAAAGCCCATGGAAGGAGGACAAATTGTCCAAGGGGACTCCAAACGAGTCAGGGACAGAGTGTAATCAGAACTTAGACCCTGTGACAGAAGCCTAGTCCTTCCTCCGTCATCGCACGAGGGTCCTGGGAGTGGGTTACATTCTGCCTTGAGACAGCCCTGCTTGGGGGAAGATGATGCCCTTTGATCACGGCGGTCCATGATGGGCAGGAGTGGGCCTGATGCGGGGTCTGGACAGGGAGGCGGCGCACAGGGCAAACTCAAGGAGGGGCAGAGGGTAAGAGATGCTGCTAGAAGCTACATTGGGGACAATGGCCTCTTGTGACCCACTCTAGGCCCAGGCAGTTGTCATGGGCAATAATGTCACTGCACCGTGCCTTGAGGGCTATGGTATCCCATGCCACATCCCTCTGGGTTGCGGGCAACTTCACGGACTGAGGTTAGCTGTGGCCTCTTCCCCTGAAGAGTCAGAACTTCAGCAGAAGGGACTAAAGTCAGGTATTAAGGGGACATCCTATCTAGAGAGGATCCCTGGGGCTAACTGCCAAGGGGATTATGGAATTTCCTGACAGTGAATTTTCCTGACAGCTGTGTAGGAACAAGTTGACACAGAGGCAGGGGATTTGTCCCAATGACCTTGGAAGGCTCCTTTCGGTTTAAGATGTCTATGAATTAAAGTCCATGAGGACAAAATGTCTAAATGTGAGATTCTGGGGCCCCAGCCCATCTCCTGTGGGTGGAATGACCCTGAGGACCCGTCAGAATGTCATGTACAAGGCTGTACATGCGAACACTGCGAGCGTCGCTCTGTCTGACACCGACCTCAGAGGTAGTCCCGGCACGTTGGGTTGCACAAGGTGAGTGAGAGGGCGAATGCAAAGGCCCCGGGTAATGCCGACAGCTGAAAGGCCTCAATTAGAGTGGAAGGAGTTATCTGGTATTTAAATAATTATTAGATTGAAGGAATAATCATGGGTTTGAGCTGATTTTTTTCCCCACTGTCACCCTGATGGTGTCTATAATATTATTATTCAAATGCCCATGATTCTTATTGAGAAGAGACCAAGAAAGAGAGGGGGAGGGGGTGGTGAACAGGGGTGGGTGGGAGAGGGACTCATTCAATCTCCATGTGACAGGGCTGCAGGAGGTACATTAGTCGCTTTCTTATTTCAGCTGTCACTCATGCCCAGACATCGACGATTGTTATTAGCGTATTTTATGCACACGATTTAAAGGGGAAAGGGGGGGGGTGGTGCGGAGAGGGAGAATTTCCTACAGAAAATAAAGGGACCAAAGGAACAATTTAGATGTCACTGTATACCAGCTGCATGTGCTTCATTAATCGACTGTCATTTTTTTTTCCCCCAGACTGTGCGCCCGAATGTGATGCTAAGTGGCTCTACGTCGTCCCAGAGAGACAGGCAAGGAGGGTAAGGGGAGGCAGAGGAGGAACTCGGGCCTCTGCCCACATGTCCTCTGGGCCTCCTTCCCTGAGAAGGTGAAAGAGGAAAGCGTGGCCTCCCCAGTGGGGGTCAAGATAGCTTTTGGTGCCAATTTCTAGCCAGTCACCTTTTCTCACTGTGAGAAAGGAGATCCCCTACTTGTCTTTATATGTGATTCCTTTCTCAGATCCAGTTTCTGCTAACCAAGGAGTAAGAGAAGGAAACTGGGTGAGGCTCTAAAAGTCCCCATCAGGGGTGAAAGGAGAACCCCTATTCCGGGCGGTGGGGCAGTGAGGGGCTGTGTCACGGGGCCGTGTGTGGCTCTCGGCCCTGGAAAGGGAGGGGGCAGAGCCCTTGGGTCCCGCACGAGCACATGGCAGGGATGGACTCTGCCTCTCAGATGGCACTGAGGGCAGAGGCAGGCTGACAGGGCCACGAACAGGGCCTGGGTGGTGGCAAGAAAGGCAGGATGGCAGGTGTTAGGGGTTGAATCGGTCCCCCCCAAATTCATATGTTGAAGTCCTAAGCTCCAGGACCTCAGACTGTGACTTTCATTGGAGAGTCTTTATAGAGGTAATTAAATCGGAGTGAGGTCAGGAGGTTGGGCCCTGACCCTGATGCCTGATGTCCTTATAAAAAGGGGCAATTTGGATGTAGAGACAGGCACTGGAGGCAGGTGATGTGGAGACACACAGGGAGAAAGCAGCTGCCTACCAGCCGAGGAGACAGGCTGGAAGAGATGCTTCCCTCCCAGTGGCAAACTCCTAGGGCGGCCAGGAGTGACGTGCTCTGCCGTCTGGGCTCAGGGATTGTTCTTTGGAACAAGAGGGGAGTGTGTGCGTGCCCGTGCAAGCACACACTTGGGTAAGCCATCACGCGGCCTTAGGGATGAAGATCCTGTGGCATCTCCGCGGGGACCACAGGCCGTGAACATGTGCCCTTTCACCCAGCTGAACCCAGGGGCCCCGAGGACGCACTCGCTCTGCCTCTCACCACTTTCTGCCCGGTGGGATGAAAACCTTGCCCATCTCTCACCTCTCAGGCTCGTCCTGCAGAGGGTCCCTATCCTTTCTGCCTCCCCTGGCCTCTTCTGCTCCTGCCTAGAAGAGTCCACGTGTCACTTGCAGACCCTAAGAACCTTCTGGGATGCCTTGAGACTCCCAGCCAGCAGCCTCCTTCCATTCCTGCCGATCCTCCTCCGGCCCCGTCCCAGGGCCACAGCCTTTTCACTCCAGGGAGGGGTTCTCTGGTGCTTTTTTTCCCAGGTCTCCCAGTGAGCTCTGATGGAGCCCTGGAAACAGCACCAGCTCTCCCAGGGCCTTAGCAAAACATCCAGTGTTTGTCCTCCCCTCTCACAGGCTATAAAAGCTTGGAATTGTCTCCCTGAATTATGAAGGGTTCCAAAGACATGTACTCACTTGAGGGGTGGCGGAGGGGAGGGGGCTCGGCTCCTTTCTGGGGCACTGGCTGGGCTGGCTTTGCAAAGTCAAAACAAGATTCATTACCCTGGGGCCAGGAGCAGGGAGATACACCGTCTGACCCTGCAGACCTGCCCCATATGTCATGGGCCTGTCAGAAATCTCCCAGAATTCCCTTTATTATCTAAAGGTCGCCACCCGGGCAGCACTGAGAGAGCCCATGGAAGAAACTAAACTACAAGAGCAATCAATTTCCAGCAGCTGCCTTCCCGGCCACCCTGACCCCCGCTCCCTTCCCTGGGCTCTGCCCTTTCAACCCCCTCTGGGGGAAGGCCAAGGAGGAGCATGCTGAGCCCTGGCCACCTCACCCTTGGGGCAGAAAGAATTTCTGTGAATTAGCAGGGCTCTGAGGCAGCAAGCAGCCGGCCCTGGGAGCTCACCTGTGCTCTGTCCCCCTCTTTCTAGGTCACCCCTCTTCTCCCCTGATTCCATGCTGGATCCCGTTTAAACCATCCTAGTCATGAGATGCCATTCTGATGGGCATTATGGGACTGAAGGACAGGGAAAGAAATTCCCAGGCTCCTTCCAAAGGCAGGAATAAGAACAAAAATGGAGATGTGGTGTTGTTAAATCCAGTCAAAATTCATGCTGGGGGACCTCACACCCTAAGGGCTATGAGAAGCATAATGACAGAAACTCCCATCTGTTTCCTATAACAAATCTAATAAAGAGAGGCTACCATTATTATTTTTCCTAGTAATTATTATTTACTATTTTTACTATTCTTATGATGCTATATGGCACTATGCTAGATTCTTTGTAGACGCAATGGATCATTTTGTGATTATCTTGCAAGATGGGGTTTTAGTCTCCCCATTTCACAGATGAAAGAACTGAATGTCAGGAAGGTTGAGTAACTAGACTAATATTGTCCTGCTAGGAAGCAGACCTTTCTGATGCTCATGTGTTCCCTACTATTCCATATTGCCTAGATATTTAGAACTTATTTTTCAACCCAATCCTCTTATCACTGGTCTAGAAAGACTCATGGGAATGTTAAATAAGACTTGGCAAGTACTTCATTTTAAAGGTCAAAACTTGAGGCTCCCACTTTATTTTGGTAATGGAGCAAGGTTGGGGCAGGGGGTGGTGTGGGTTGAAGTGTCTGTTATAAGGTGCAGTCAGGGGGTGTTTTGTGGCAAGAGGTTTGCTAGCTGGCAGTCACCTTTCAGAGAAATTCCAGATGACCTTTCCAAGGAGCCTGAGAAGTATCTCCTGCTTTCTCACCCCTCCCTTACTGTGCGTGGAAGAGCCCGGAGAGCAGGAGACAGGGTGAAAGTGCCCAGGTAAATGGTTAAACAAATTACAGTTACTCCACATAATGGCATATTATGCTGCCATTAATGGTAGTTTTCAAAGAATAACGACACAGCTACAATTCACAGCAGTGGGAGGAGAAGGGAGGAAAAAAAAAGGGAAGAAAAAATCCAAACAAAAAATGAAGCATTCATCTCAGCTCTCAGGCAATGGGCTGGCCCCAAACCTCACATACTTTTCCCAGAAGCTGTCCATGTCTTCTCCTCTCTAAGAAAATTTTAATAGCCCTGAGAGCCCCGGGGTGAGAGAACATCTTGTTTCTCTTGCAGACCCTCCTGCCTTTCTGGCCCCAAGGGCTCCCAGGGCTGCTGCCCCTGAAACATTCCCATCATTGTGGCTTCATGCTCATGTCAGGGAAATTGTCCACAAATGCCAGGTCCAGGTGCACTTTTTCACACTGTCCATTTCCAGAAGTCAGGGTTCCCCAAAGTTCAAAAGAGGGGGTCTGCTTTACCAGCAGGCCTGGTGCTGTCTCCCTGAAAGGGTGCATTTGTGTAAGGCTGTCACAGAGATGATCTGCTGAGAGGGACCTGGTGACAGCCGTCGGCAGCTCAGCCTCAGCCATGCCCTGCCAGGTGTGCCCCTCCTGCTTTGGTTCTTGGGCCTCAGACACCTTGTCTAAATTCGCCAGGCACAGGGCCCCATTGTGATTGAGATCCGCCTATGCAAACACCTGTTGCCCAGATAGACTCAAGGCTGGGCTGCTCAATGCCTAAGTTCAAATCCTTCCCAGGCTGGCTTTTCATCTTTCTCTGGCCTCCCTGTCCATCTCTCCCAGAGTGACTCCACTTGCAACAAACTGGTTTATTTGTTGAATCCCCAGAATACCTTGCATAGCTTCGCCTCTGTAGTTCCCTGTCCTTGGAACACTGCCTCCCCCGTATTCTTTGCCTATCCAAACTCTGTCTGTTCTTCAAAGCCTCATGGAGTCACTAGACTCTCCCAGCCCCCAATCACCTGCCCCTCCTCCAAAGTCAATGAGCAACCGAGGTTTTTAGCACACACTTGCATTGGGTGTTAGCTGTCTTTCGTTATGTGACTGTGTCCTGTCTCCCCATTGAATTAGATGCCCTTAGAGGACAGGAACAGTACTGTGTGTGCTTTAGTGTCCCGTGCAGGGCTAGCATGATGCCTTTCCCTCAGGACCATGCTCTGTCTGAATCATGCAGAGCAGGGGAGAGGGGAGACGAGGGTGCTCTCAGCTGCTAGTCTGCCCTAAAACATTTGAACTAACACACCTGGCTCAACGATTTATCATAACTAAACTTTTAGAGGTGATGAAGAAGAAAGTGAACTCTTTGGAAAGGATCCTGGCTGTGGTTCATCTTGAACCCAAACGGTGAAGAGCAAATGTCATTGGCTAAGTGGGTGAGGGTGGAGAAGAATGGGAAGATACCAGCTCTGTTTTTGAAGAATGCAAAATGCAGACAGGGCTTGTGCAGGAGAAGTCTTGGCAAGAGAACTCCAAAGGCATAAATTGTGTTAACATCATAGATCACAGAGAAAGCATGTAACAAGAAAGGGCCGATTGACAACATAAAGTGATCGAGAGCAGAGTGGGGTGGGGTGAGATTCCCCTAGGGAAGTTTCAGAACAGGACTCTCTCTAAGATCAGACTCACTGTGGAGCACGCTGCCAGGCAGCTGGTCCAGGAAAAAGCCCATGGGCTTTGGAGGCAGACCTGGGCTCAAGTCTTCTTCCCACTTCCCAGGTCCGTGACCTTGGATATGCTGTTTAACCGTTGGGACCTGTTTCCTCTGATGTAAAAGGACACCTCACAGAGTTGTAGTGGGAATCAACAAGACGATGGATGTAAAAGTGTTTTGTAAACTCTACAGCTCTGAATAAACACCAATTACTCCTGTTTCTGCTTTTGGAAACACCGTACAAGGGCATCATCTCCTTGGCAGCAACTGCCGCCCTTTATGGTGGTGACACAGGCTGAGGGCTCTGTCTCAACCAGGTGAGGGGAGATGCTTGTGCGGGGGGGGGAATGTGGTGGCCCAGCTCCCAGCCCCCGAGACCCCGGCCTCCTGGAAGGAACTGCATCTGCTGACCCCAAATAACCACCTCCCCAGTCCCCAGGCCACAGCCCGTCTTCTCTCATGGCCTGTAGGGTGATTTAAAGACCACTTCTGCTGCCCTTGGTGATTCATCCAGGTGCCTTTGGCGGGAAGGAAGGAGGAAAAGAGGAAAGAGGAAAGCTGGCCCGCAGGAGGAGATGGGGCTGGGGGCAGTTTCCACGGGCTGGGGCTCCATGTTCTTTGGGCCCTTCCCCAGCAGAGTCCGGGCCAGCATGGGGATGAAATTCTCCCCCCTTAATCTCCCACTGCCTCTCCTTCTCTCCACTGCTTTTCTGAATCAACCACCAGCCTTTTAATAAAAAGCTTTAACTCCTTTATAAGGAAGCTTCTTAAGCAGGCTGGGTCCCCACCCTGTACCCTCCCACCTTCAGTTTCTATTATTTTTCTCTCTTTGTCTGAGACTCAGCGCTCTTGCAGAAAAGATCCTGAGCTGTCAAGCGGCCTCTCAAGTAACAGGCGGGTTCACACTCACACACACTGAGCAAGGACAGCGCCACGAAGCTGGGCGAAAGGGACACGTGAGGTCTGCGGGGTGGCCGGCACTCTGGGCAGAGGTCTGTCCACTGCAGGGGCTTGTCAGTGTCAAGAGGCACATGCACTCGGTCTTGGGGACCCTTAACATCTGGAGTGGCATCAGCCCCTTGGCAAGCAAGCAGGAGAGCAGAACCTTTTGAGGCTCTCAAGGCCCTATCAGCTCTGGACGTCTGGGACCCACTGCGAGGGAAAGCGAGGTGCACAATGATCAGAGAGGCTGATGCAGGGAAAGAATGTGCTGGAGGGAAAGCAGGGGTGTGGGGTTGGTGAAGTGTGGGGTGACCCGGGGCGGGAGATGAGAAGGGCTCCCTGAGTGAAAACCTGGCCCCTGGTGATGAATGGGGTGTGAGAGAGGAGTCTGGCAAAGGGTAAACAGTCAGGAGGGAAGCTGGAGGGAGGAGGGGCTAGGAGAAAGAATGTTCAGGTCAAAGAGCAAAGAAAATGCTCCTGGAGTGATTGCTTCAAGATCCAACATGTTGCACACTCAGATGGGTGCACACGTGCGTGTAGATGCTCTCGGCCACCCTGCCAAGGTATGAGCAAGCCTGCTTTTGTCCCAGACCATCCTGTGCCTTCCAGAAAACCTTTCTTCTGATGTTTTGTTCTGAGGTCCCAAGGGACCCCACCATAGTGCACGCTAGCATATGTGCAGTGATTTTTCAGTTTGCTAAGAATTCCACCTATGCTGTCCCACTAGTGCATCCCTCATGCAAGCCTGAGAGGAGGACAGCAGCATCAGCGACTCTCTTTCACAGGTGAGAAGACTTAGGTACACCTGAGCTGAAATGTGACCATGAAGTTTCCGGATGTGGAGGTAGGATCAGGACCTGAGGCTCCTGGAGGTAAACATGTCACCCTGCTGCCCTGCTGCCACCAGCTGATAGCGCTAAGGAGAGACCACTTCCTCCAGAGATGGCCTGCCCCCAGGTAGGTGAGACTCTGGCCACCCTCAGGGGGATACCATTACCACTCTTTTGGAAGCGGCAGGGGGTACCAAGAACTGAGAGCTGAGTTCTTGGGGGCCCCCTGTGAAAGATGAGAAGGTCTGGCTGGGAGTTTCTGGCTATCTGCTGGATGCCATTTGGCTTCAGCCCAGCTCTGGCTGGTGGGAAGGCTGGGGACTGGAGACCGCCCCAGGGGCTGGTGCGGGTGGTGGCAGACGGAAAGAGTCCAGAAGCAGGACTTTGCAAGGAGAGAAGCTAGGGTGCCAAAGCCCTCCCCCCACCCCCCACCATAATCTGCTCTTATCTGTGGTGCAGAAAAGGAGCTGCTGACTCCCCCTCTGAAGACCACGACATCTCCACGGTCCTTGCAGCCAGTCCGAGAGCGCAGGCCGCTCCTGCTGACTTCTCTCCCCCACCCGGCTTCTCCCACTCTCCACCCTGGCCCTGCTGCTCTTCATTTCCCACCCTGGCAGATCATGATTAATTCAGGGCTGTTTAATAACCCTTCCATTTCGATGAAACAAGCTGTCTTGTTTTCTTTATTTTTAACACCGACTTTCGTTTCTTTGCTAAGCATCTTACTGTCATTTAAATTTCTCTGTCTCCAACCAAGCTGATAATAGAGCCGAGTGAGCAGCTGAATGATTAGAAGTTAGAGCTGTGCAGGCGGAGAGCGGACCAAGTCTGAGCTCAGAGGGGTCTGCCCTGCTGTGGAGGCAGTGCTCCTTTTCAAGGGATGAGGAGGATTCTGGCTCCGGGGGTGTCAGGGTTCATCCCAGCCTCGCCTTCCAGGTACCGTGCTCGGAGGCAGGGCATGGGGGTGAGGGTGTGAGGACGAGATCTATTCACCCTGGGACTCGGGCCAGCAACTGTGGGTCATTCTCCCAGGCCTGATCCTCAACTTCCCTTGTCAAGGGAGTATTTCTCTCCACCGAATTTACTGAGCAGCAAACAGGAAGGCTCAAGGGGAGAAGCCCTGGACGTGTGTGGGGATCCCCGACATCACCTCGCAGACCTTTCTGCTCCACATAGGAATCCCTTCCTGAAACTCTCCTCACCATCTTCTAACCTCTGAATTCCCCAAATGGTGTAGGGCTCATGCCCTCCCTAGATAGCCCCTTCCAGGGTAGATGGCTTTGGTTAATCTCTCTTTCTTCTGTCCTCCTGCAATAAAACTACATTTCACCTGTGTGACCATTATCTGTGTGTGTTCCCTTTCTCCCGTGCCATATTGTAAGCTCTTCAAAAGCCTGGACAGTAACCTGCCTTCTTCCCATAATATTTGGCACACAGTAGAAGTCAATAAACATTTGTTCAATCAAATTACATTATGTTGCACCAGTTTCGGTCTCCTTGCAGGTAATAATAGATCTTTCTGTTACGTGGGCAGGATCCTGGTGAAGCATCCCGTTTTTCCCCACCTGGACAAGTGTTCCACCTCTTCCCGTCCTGAGGCCGGAAATAGCTGCTTCTTTCTCCTCCCTGCCCTGAGAAACTACACAGCTGGTAGAGACCTTGGCCCAGAAAGCTGGGGCCCTGTGGCAGAAGCCGATCAGGTGGCCTGGACCAGGTCCTCTGGATCCCAATTCCCCTCTCATTCCCTCTGGGTGGGTCCTGGCTGCTTGAGAGAACTCACAGGTGCGTGGTGGGCAAACCCTGGCTGGTCCAACGCTTCCGCCTCTCTCCCCCCGGCAGCCTCCCAGCCAGCAGCCTGCAGGCAGCTGCTCGGGTCATTGTCTCAGCCTCTTCAAGTTGTGAATGCTGAGTCTATAGAGACCGAAACACAAACAGTGCCCACAGCGCGCCTCTCCGGAGGGAGGGGCGGCTTGGCCTTGCCAGAGCCATTGACTGTGCAAATAGCAAGGCTTGCTGAAGATGGAGGACAGCTGGTGGGAGCTGTTTGAGAGAGTGAGCCTTTCTACACCGCACTGCCCAGTGCCATGGCGAGGCAGTCTGTGTGTCCAAGGGCCAGCGGGCTGGCAGGGAATCAAGAGGTCGGGGCTCCAGGGAGCACTGCCCCACCAGGGGCTGTGTGCCTGCTCAAACCAGAGAAGGACAGAGTTGGGGAGCAAGAGACTAAAAAGAGAAGGTGGCTAAGTGGGCGGTTCAAGAGAGAGCCCTGGGCTAGGCTGGGGCAAACGAAACTGCTCACAAATGGGGAGCAGTGAGTGGCCACTCGCTGTGTGATGCAGGGCCACCCACTCACCCCACTGGGACTTGGGTTTCCCATCTGTTATGTGGGCCTGGGGTATGAGCTGCCTGCTAGCAAATACTCAGAAACATTTCCCAAGTATTTCATGTAGAACACCTATTTCTTTTGTAATTCAAGCTGTTTTCTTAATAATAATTTGGAAAGGAAAATCGTAACACCTGTCACACGCACGGCCACAGCTGGCTCTCAGGCAGTGCCGCCGAATGCACGGTGCTCTCTCCCCTCAGCTCCCTTCCCAAGCTCTGCACTCCCAACAAGGGACAAGGTGCCTATGCTTCAGAGGCCCCGGGGGCACTTCCTGGGTGAGTAGAAGGCCGCTGATGCATGTCACCTGACATCCTGCTATGTTCTGACCAATGATTAGCACCGGCCAAGGATCTAATCCAGGTCCTGCATGGGCTCTGGGACTCGGCCACTGCGAATGCTCTGTGTTCTGGGTCTGCTTCATTAATTGCTATGCTCCAAGGAGCTCTGCAGGAGAGATGCAAGCCTTACTGCAGCTAGGCAGCTAGAGGCCCACGAGATCTGCCCTGCCATGGGAGGCTGACTCCCAGAAAAATGCCAGCTTACCAGTTCCAGACAGTACCGCTCATCTCTACTCTTGGTGCTGCTGGCGCCAAACCCCAAGGGCTGCAAATTCAAAATTCAAATCGCAGCCCCACAGGTTCAATGCTAACCATGAGCCGTGCATGTGGGCCCGGATGCCAGGATCACCTTTGACTTCCCTTTTAGTTTCCAGGTGCTACTGAGTCTCAGCCTTTTATCTACTTTTCTATATAAAAACCTTGAGCCCACAGACATTCTTTACCCTTATTTTCCTTAGAAAGTTCCAAACAAATCCAGGGGGAGAGAAGAGAAATATACTTTGCTTGGTTTTATTCTGCTCTAAATTTTAGAATAGTTTTGCATGTTTTGCAACAACTGACATTTTTCCAAACCTCCTAAACATCTTCCCAGACCTGGTTCCAGAAACAGGGGCAAGTGAGGGTACCTGGGTAACCATGAAAAGCATTCCTTCCCACTGTACAGATGGAGAAATCGAGGCGCTGGGCAAGCGGCCGGAGCCAACTCCCCCAGGGCGCCTGCGGCTCCCTCTTGTCTCCCTCCCAAGAGCAGGGAGCAGATGGAGGGCAGGCCCTGGGCGGAGGTGAGAAATCGCTTAGGAAGAGGCAGGAGCTATGGGTGTGAGGAAGGCCCTTCGCGGCCCCGCGTCAGGACTCTTCTGACACCAGACCATCTGCTCTGACCCCTCCTACGGGCCCCGCGCAGGTGCCGGGAGTGTGTCTGCCCAGCTCCACACGCAGTCCTGACCGTTTCTCCAAGTCTCTCACAGCGGGATCCGCTAGCCCAGAAAGCTGACAGGCTTCACACCCTGGGGGCCACTCAGAATGGGGCAGCAGCTCGAATTTTGTTAATTTCCGGGTAAACTTCAGGCGCATGTTTGCCATACTGAACCCCTGGTGGTGTGGCGTTTAATTCTAGAGAAGGAATTAATGTCAGGAAGGTCGAGGGGGCCGGAGAGTGTGGGGCCACTCATCAGGGGACTGTGAAGTCCTGACCTCCTCTCTCCTGGAAAACACCAGCACCACCACCAAGCTGGAGCGGAGACTGCGTAGAGCCTCCTGACCCAGAGGAGGGCTCTCCTGGCTGGGGGCAGGGGAGGGGCTTGGCCTTCCTGTCTGGCTTTGGCCAGGGCTCCTACAGAGGACCCCAAAGTTCACAAAACAGGCTCTTCTCCCTCAGGGCTCCTTGTTGCTCAGAGGAAAAATGGGAAGCCTGGGGAACAGTCAGGCGAGGTGAGAGGTCAGAGGCCAACGTAATATTTACCCAGCCCAGCCCAGGCCTTTCGCTTTTATGAAGCAGGAAACCACTTCAAAGTGGCAACATCCCCTTCTTGCCACTTCTGTCTGCTCACTGGTCCTCCAGCCTTTGCAGGGCAAGCAGGGTGTTTTCTACCCATGCTTCTCCTCCTCCTGAGCCTTCCACCTTCTCCCCCTTAAAAGGGAGGAGTCCTCTGCCCTGCCTCCTGTCCAGAGAGGTGCTGCAACAAGTCTCTAGTTGCACAGCAATTACAACACCTGGGTTCCCCTGACATTCTGAGGCCGTATTGTCCCTAGATTTCTCCTGTTTAGTCAGAGTGAGGTGACTACTGCTTTGGGACATGGGGCAGGTGCTGGAGTTACAGCTCCTCATTGGAAGCCCCCATTCCACCCCGGAGCAGAAGGCTGAAACTGAGGCTAGTAAAAAGCCCTAGACACTAGAGTCTAGCGGGTCTTTACATTTGGTGGGGGTCATAAACTCCTTCTCTTTGGAAACATGCATGTGTCTGTGTATATATACATACACACACACACACAAACACACACACTCTATATATTTCTTGAAAGCACAGACTTTCAAGAGGTTCTAAGATCTCTTAAAGCCCAAGCTTTAAACCCAAGCAGACCCCTGAGTTCTCCCGAGTTCTGTCCATTCTAGTGCAGCGTCTCCCCAAACCCAGATTTGTTTTGAACATTTCAAGGAGCAAGAAGAACACTACCTTCCACCATAGGATTAGAGAAAGTTCTTGGGTTGAGCTGAAATCTGCTTCCTTTAAACCTCCCTCCATCAATCCTCCTTTGCCTTTTTCTGCACAGAAACTTTAAAAGAGAGTGGTTCTTTCTCCAGGTAGCAAACATACGGCAGAGGTGGCACGGGTAGTAGGCTCTTCTGCCCAGACGAGGTGTAGAGGTAAAATCCGAAATTTTTTCTCTTGGTGGATCCATTTAACAAGTTCATTCAGATAAGAGTGGGTGACTTAACAGCAGGATTCTAGACACTTACATGTGCATACAGATGAGTAATAGTATCTCCTGATGAACCACACCAGCCTCCGCATTGCTAGCTCCAGGAGACCGGAAAGGGATGCAATTTACATAGAATACAAGGTAAAAACCCCTCGGGACTCTGCAAGGTGGAGATCTTGCTCTAGGATGTTGACTAATAGAAAACTACAGTGTTGTCAGTTTAAAATCCATGGAGGAGAATGAGAAAAATAAAATGGTTAGGGGTAGTTCCAGGAGGCTGAAGAATGAGGCTTAGTCATTCTCGACAGTAAACTGTGAAGTTCTCAGGCACCTGGGACTCTCGCCTGGAAATCCATCCCTTCTTCCACTGACTACAGCAAAAGCTTCCAGGAGCTTCTGTGCCTTTGCTCCTTCCGACCACCCAGCATACTGTTAACTCCATTCTGCCTTATACAAAAGTTCTTTGAGGGTCCCTGGCTTTTAATTATCCTCCCCCCCTCAAGGATAATGTAAGTTTTTGAAGGCAGGATCTATTACTTTTTCATCTTTGTACTAGGCGCTACTATGTTCCTAGTACTACATAAGTGATCAGTTTCTATTTGCTTAAATGAGTCCAATTCCTGCTCTCAGAGTCTTCCTATTTGGTTCAGCACCAGGCCAAGAAGTGGGGTGTTAACAATTCAAATCTGAAGATTTAAGTTGGAGGGAGGGCTGTTTTCTTTCAGCCCTCAGTCTTCTTGTCCCCCCCATACCCAAACCAGAACCTAATGTGGGAAGGGAGGCTGTTGAAATACAAGAAGGGAACATCTGGGAGTTTAATTCCCCAGACAGTGCAGGGAAGCACGGTGGGGAGCCTCTGTCCCTCTCAGAGCTTTAGAGAGACAGGCGTGTGCTGCGGGGAGCGAGGGGTGCAGGGGAGAGAGGTTCCCTCACAGGGCTGTTCACTGGAGCCCTGGGGCCCCTCCTCCTCTGTCTTCTCAAAGACAAGTTGAACTTTCCTAGGGCAACTTCATTGCCTTTTATCTTTCATACTGAAAGTAATTTAAGCCTAGGAAAAGTAGGATTAAACTTTCATACCAAGATACATTTATCTTGTTTTGCTTTATTCTTTTCTCTCCCCTCCCCTCTTGGCCCCAGGTCAATCTGAGCCAAAGGGAAGCCAAGATTAAAATATCAGAGGTTGATACCAGATCTGAAGAGATGCTACTTTCTGGCCCCCTGCCCATCCAAAACTTTAATATTTATGCACACCTCTGTTAGACACCTATTATCTCCTCGGATGAGAAAAGCGTCTGGACTCTGCTCTCTCTCCATATCGTCCTCCACTGAAATGAAAGGCGGAATTATAATTCAGAGAAAGGCTCCCACTGAGAATTTGAAGACCAAGATCAAATCAGTGATACGGTGTTGACATGCATTTAGTTCCTGAACAGTCTTTTTAAAAAAGTCTCCTGGGGAGCAAATTTGCCACCACCTTTGAGAGGGTTTCGAAAATCTACATTTAGGGAGCTGGAAGAAGGGAAGGCATGAGAAAGTGCCTTGGGGATGGGCCAGAAACTTCTGTTGCTGACAAGGAGAGGCAAGAGCCTCTTAGCGGGCCAGCCAACAGACTGGACTGCCCGCTAGCTTAAGGATGCAGCCCTGCTCCCTGCCTCTGACCTGCAGATGCACCCTGTGTGGGCAGGCCTCTCCCTGGGCGGCCACAACCGGGCACCACCACTTCATGCTTCCCGTTCCCCAGCAACCTTCCAGACCCAGGGGTCCCACTGGTCACAGGGCCCTGCTGACGCAGTGACAGCTGGGAGTTTCTAATATATCTCATCTTCTCAATTATTTATTTTTCTTATCCTTAAAAAAATAAATAAATAAAACCACACACAAAAACACAAAAACACAAACACCACTCTTTAGGGCCAAGCCTGGTTTTCAAGAGTCCCCTCTAGTGGAAATAACCTGCTACTTCAGCTTCTCGCTGCCTCCCAGATGGAGCCTCCCTTTGCCCCAGAGACTGGAAAGAGCTCCCTTCTGCCTGGCCTGGACTCTTCCTTCCCACGTGCTTGCACGGTGTGCTCTCAGCACTTTCTGCCCCATTCCCACTGTCAGTCTCTCTCTCTTTACCTTCCTTTTCTGTCACCCCGCCTCTCTCCGGTTATCTGCGTCTGGTCCTACACCCTGACTTGGGTCTTCCCACGTGTGCCTCTGCCCCTGCATCCTGCTCTGCATCTTTGGTCCTTCTGCTGGGATTTCTGAAGTTCAGGACACCATGTCTGCTGAGCTGGAAATGCTTTGACAAGGTGTCGGGCCCGATGGCCTAAGCTCAGGGGGCCACAATAGGGAGGGACCCTAAGCCGGAGCATAGAGAGAAGCACCAGGACAGTCAGGGGGTGACTTGAGGGAATGGAACTTTGACACAAACTCCCCTTATCTATCCCCACCCTCCAAGCAAACCCAGGCCTCGTGGGTTAATATATATGCCTGAAGCCATCTATAAACTGAGTTTGGACCTCCAGCTCTGGAATCCAGTGTGAAGCCAGCTTGCTTCACTCCATCAGTTCTCCCCAGCATCACCCTGTCTGCTTCCTGGTCCCTCATGCATCCTGCCATGAAAACGACTGGCAATGCCAGGGTGAAGGGACAGCTGGCAGGGAGTGGGCAGAGAGTGCCAGTTCCAGGGAAGAGGGGGGGAAAGAGGGAGTGGGGGCCAGTTGAGCATGGGGCTGGAGGTAGGGAGAGGAGGCACAGCAAACGTCCAGCTGAGGATAGAGACGACAGGGCCCACCTGCTGGTCCCTGGGTTTCCTAAGGGGAGATAGGGCCAGGGCAGGGCAGGGGTTAATGGTTAACTAACTGCAGGAGTAGAACTTTGGAGCTGCTCAGGCCTTAGCCTTTTCTTTCAGCCTTCACCCTCCCTTCCTCCTCTCCCTGTACACTCTTACCTAGTAGGGACCCTGCTCCCCAACAAAGAACTTTCTCGCCTCTGTTTCTGCCCTCAAATTCCAGATGGAACAGTGCGGAGATTCCATATGTCCTGATGCCAGGGAATGGGGCCCCAGAGAGCCTGAGGGCTAAGTGGGGGAGAAAGGGGGGGATCCTGTTCCTACCGTCCCTCCCTCACCCAGGGTGCCTTGGGACCAGCCTTTTGACCCCAGGGAAGAACCGTGTGTCTGTCTCCACAGCGCTCACCTTTAGAAAAGACCAAAAAAGAAGTGGATGCACACCCACCCCTCATTTACTCTAATCAAGCATGAAATCTTTGTAACTAAGTGAAAAAACTGTTTCCCATAAGGGATTTGGTTCCATTCATCATTGTTTGAACTGAGCATATGTGAAGGGGAGAAACAGAATATTCACATATAATGAATTGATAACAGACTGCCTCTGGGTGAGGGTGGTCGTGAAAGGGGCGGGGTGTGCACAAGAGCTGTAAAACTCTAGCGTCTCCAAGCCTGTTTCTACCAGTTTGCCTGTAGACGGTCCTGAATTATTTGTAGTTAACAGACTGTAACACAATGCTCCAGGCTCTTTATGATCAGAATGGGGGCAGGGTGGGGGGCTTGGCTTGAAGCTCCCTGCCTCTCCATTTGCCATGATGGACAGAAGTATATTGGGCCCGTCTATGTGTGCAGGGACAGCTGTGTGGCAATGCAGGGAGACAGCTGGGTTGGGGGGTGGGGAGGAGAATGTTGCTGCTGGTGACAGGAATCACCTGCCCCCACACCAAACCCCATATTTTGGGGTGGCATCGAAAAGAGGCAGGATAGAGTCTATAAAATCCCCAAACAGTGCCAACTCCAGCACCATAAATATTTCATAGTACCTGAACTGGCAAGTTTAGGCTGCTGCCAGCTGCTGCCTCGTATATTTACCTGTGTCACTGGTTTCCCCTCCCGCTCATGTGTTTCCTTGCAACTTGCTCGTGAAATAAAAATCAACGGATTCATCAGAAATATGTGTAAATGGAAAATGGGCCTAGTACTGAAGTAGTTGCTCTTTGAGGCTTTCCCATGTAACCTCATTTTAAGTACAGATCCCAGTACAACAGATGATGGACTTGGACACTCACATCTGCAAGTTTTGATGGTCAAGAGGGTTGGAGGGCGCTTGTGGGACAGGGGTAGGTATTCAGGCCAGGTCAAAGGGAAGCCACCAACCTTGGCATGACATGGTTTCTTCAGAATAGTGGACGGGAGCCACCATCATTTACTCTTCATTTAGACTTGGGCTGAAAGGCCAACCAGCCACCGCTGCCCACCACACCAGGCTGCCAGGTACCCCATCCTGTCCTGTCAAAGAGAAGGACCAGGTGGGATTCCCTTGCCAGGCCCCGTGGTCCCGGAGCACAGGAGACCATCCAGTGTTTTATCCACTTTGGATCCTCAGCAGCATCTCCACCGCTCATCACTCCAAACGTCATTTCCATTTAACTGCTCTGCCAGCCAATTTGCCCCATCCTAATGCAATTTGCTGAGGACAGAAAGGGAGCAGACAGGGCGGTCTGCCTAGCCCTCCCTTTATCAGCAGGTCCCTGAAGAGGGGTGGCTGGGGAATGGAGGGGGGCTGGTTCTTTCAGCTAATGCTGGCAGCCAGGGTAAGTTCTGGGAGGAGGAAGGATTGGGGTGAAAGGTGGAGATGCCAGGCAGAAGAAGGAAAAAGAGATGCCAGGCAGAAGAAGAAAAAATAGCTCACTAGGGTGCTTGGGTATTTTGACAGATTGTTCTCTCCGTTTCCTTGGCTCACTACCCTCTCTCCTCCAACCCCCCCACCCCCCCACCCCCTAGGCCAAGGGGGAGAGATCACAGGTAATTAGTTCAAATACTGCTGCGTGAGGTGAGGGGGAAGTTAATGAATTCTCTCTTCTTGCTGGGAGGTCAGAGGAGAGAGGGCAACTAGCAACTCCAGGAGCTTTCTGGGGTGACTGCACAAAAGTTGTGCATTTCAATTAGGAATAGCTGAATTTTTCCAGCCAGAGCTCTCTCTCCCCCGCGGCCTCTGTCACTCTGTCGAAGGCCCCAGAATCCAGAGCCTGCCCTGAGCGAAGAGTGAAGTTTCAAGATCTGGGAAAGAAGCCCAGCAAGACAGGAGCCTGCTATTGTTGGGGGTGGGGGGGGAGAGCCCGCCCTCACTCCTGCTCCCAAAGTGTCCAGCCCAGCCCAGATACTCATTTTAGTTCGCAGCTCATAATCCTTGTCCGTTTTGCTCATGAACTGAAGGGGCTGAATGGGTCCCCAGATTTTTGAGGGTTCCTCCTCCAAGCTGCTGGACCCCCAAGCCACTGCCTCAAGCTATAGTTGGCAACCGACACTGGTGCTGTTCCTTAAGTCCCGTGCGTGCCCACTACTGGTATGCCACTGTTACCCTAGGTTCTCAGGTTCCCACACGAGACCTGATCAGATTTCCATTGCCTACCTCCTGGGGCTCTCGTTTTTAGACTCTTAAACTGACCCAGAACCCCAAGTCTTAACTCAGCTCTGCTCTCCCATCCCCAATTTTCTCTATCATTCAGAGTGGAGTTGCAGATTCTAGAGCAAGGGCCATGCCAAACAGGTGGACGTTTGTCAGGGACCTGGAATGGCAGTTTCTGGTGACGCCCCTTACCCATCCAGACCGTGATTCGTATTAACAGAGACTACCCGTGGGATGGATATAAGGAGCTAGTATTTTCTTAGATCGCTACAGCACTTGTGGGGTGGGGCAAGGAGGAGCACATGGAGGGAAATAGCCTCAAATGGTTTATAAAGAGCCTCTGGGACCCTCTGCAAGCTCCTACTTTAGCTCCCAACCTTTTGCGAGCGTCCCACCGAGGACGGTGCTGAGGGGTGCTCCACCGCGAGGGCACACAGAGGAGAGGGGGCATGGGGCACTGAACCTCATTCAGTGCCTTGGAATCGCTCCCGAGCCTTCTGGAACCCGCGCGACGGATGCATTCCCCTCCGATTCCCAAGTCCCTTGATCGATGGGAACTGCCAGCGGCAGCCAGACCCCGGAACCCGACTGAACGCCCCCAAATTCAGCGCTGGCCACAGTGGCCTTGCGCTGTCTTGCTCGCCGTCCCCTGAGGCCCGCTTTGGGCTCCAGCTCCCGGGACAGCCCGGCCGCCCCGCGCTCTCCAAAGCCGCAGAGTGCCGGGCAGGTGCGCGGCGGAGGCGCACCGCGGCCGCCCGCAGCCGGCGGCCGGGGAACGGGGGGCACCGCCGGGCAGCCCCGCGGCGGCAGGCAGCGGCTCCGAGTCGGCGCGCCCCCGCGCCACGCCGCGCTCCGGCCCGCGAAAGTGGCCCAGCCCGCCCGCCGCCGCCGCCGCCGAGCCCGGGGACCTGGGGCCGGGACCCCAGAGCGGCGCGCGCGGGAGGAGCCCCCGTGGGCAGCGAGCGAGCTCGGGGAGAGGGCGGGGGGCGCCGCCGCTTACCCGGCTGGGCGGCGTCGGTCTGTCCTTCCGCTCCCGCGCGGTCCGCCTCGGCCGCGGCTGCCCCTCTCGCGGCCCGCAGCGCGCAGTCACCGGGACGAGCAAATCCACATGGAGTCCAGCTTCATTAAGACCCACGTCCGGCCACCGGCCACTTATCTGTATTCCCGAAGTGGCCCCTCGGCCTCCGGTCCGCTCGCCCCTCGGTCCGCCGCCGCCCCGCAGCAGCCCCGCCGCGCGCTGTCGCCGGCCCGCGGGGGGGGACCCGGAGGCGCCGCGGGCGCGTGTGGGGGTGGCCGGCGGTGTCCCTCCTCGGGAAGCAGCGGAGCCCCGGCTGTCTTCAGATTTTTCCAGCGCGACTTTCCGGGCTCCTCTGACATCAGCAATCGCGGCGCTTCCTTCCCTCCGTGCTCCCCGCGCCGCTCACAGTCCCATTTCCTCCCGGATCCGGGCTCTGCTGGGTCTGTTTCGAGGTGTGCCTCGCTCGCTGCGGCTCCCGCGCCCCCCGCCGCTGTCAAGCTCGCGGGGTCTCGCTCTGGATCGCGCGCCCTCCCGGCCGGAAAATTCCCAGCAACTGCGCTCGGCCGCCTCCCGCTCCCGTCTGGCGCGGACGCCGCTGCGCCGGCAGCTCCTGCTCCCGCGGCGGCGGCGGAGCCCTCCGCGCGGCCTCCCTATATTAGCAGGCAGCTCATTATCATAGAGGCCGCGCGCGTTAACCCCCTCGCCGCCGGCCGCGCCCGCCCAGGCGGGTCCGCGCCCGCCGCCGGCACCGCCCGCGGCAGCCACCTCGCCCCCGCCCCGCGCGCGCAGACTTCCTCCTCCGCGAGCTGTCAACAAAGAAGAGGCAGGTTTGGCATCGGCGGCCGCCGGGCTGCGGGCCCTGCGTCCCGCTCGGCCCAGACCCACCGGCCCCCTTCAGTGGCCCAGGGGGGCAACGAGAATCCTGCCAGGGCCTGGGGATTCGGGGGGAGGCTTTGCGAGCGCAGCCGGCGGAGCCCCCGGGGCGAGCGGCGGGGGTCGGTGGGGTCGTGGGCTCCCCTGCCCCGAGCACCGCCCGTCGCCGCGCACACCCCGCACACCTCCCTGTTCATCTCTGAGTGAGGGGTGTGTGTGGAGGAACCGGCCTGAGGAGGCTAAGGGGGGGGGGGCGGTCTCGGGAATTTGTGGGAGCAAATTTCCTCTGCTCGTGAATTCCAGAAAGCCAAAAAGCTGTCAGATGAGGTTTGAAGTTGTTATTATTATTTTCATAATGCAAAGATAAGCCTTACTCTGCATCTCAAGTTGCCAGATTGATTAGGGATCCTGGGCATGTGGCAAGGAGGGGGTTGGTGTGGAGGGAGCGGAGGGGAGCTTTCTGCAACCAGACCCAGGGAGGCGGCCTGGCAGGACCCGGAGAGGTGGCGGTAAGGTAACTTATTTTAATGACCTACGGTGAGAGGTTTCTGGATTCCAGGTGGCAATGCCTCGGTGCCTTTACGACCATTAATTCCGTGCCATATAGAGTCTTCGTGCCACCGCAGCCTTTGGACGCGGCTTTCCAAAAGAGGCCTGCAGGCTAGACCCCAGCGAGTTCGCAGGATCGGCGTAGTCCCTGCTCGCGATTAGAGCCCACGCGAATTTACTCAACACGGCCAAGTATTCTGATAAACTCCCTCTACCGCCCTCTCGTGGCCACAGTCCTCAGAGGTCTAAACGGGGGAAAGACGAATCTCGAAACCCTGAAGGAAGTCGCATGAAATTCTCAAGAGCAGGTGGAGCCTTCAAAAAGGAAAAATAAATTTAGACTCACCCGTAGTCTTGCACAATCGTTCATGCAATACAGTATTGGGGGGAAAATCTAGGCTTTACTTCATGTACAGAAATGTGTTGATTCTTTCAAAGTTCTTTCATTGTTAATTAGCTGAAATTAGTGTCCGTGTGACTTGCACGGGTTATTCCTGGTTGTGTCTTGTGGAGCTACAAAGAATCGAAGCTGTCTTCCCTGATCCATACTTGCTTTTTTATTCCAGCCTCTTTAGCCTTTATTGTTGGCACCCCTCCAGGCAATTATCATAAGTCACCCTATATTATTATTTATTTCTCTTTATTAGTAGAACTTGTCTCCCTATCCAGTCTTGCCTACTCTCTCATCTCTGGGTAGACTGAATATAAACCAATATTTATTAAGGAATATGATTTGAAGAAGATACTAGAAGCTTTTGGAACATTTTTCCCATTTGTTCAGTTCATGGAGCCAGCTACACCCAAGGCAACCAGCGGTAGGTCAGAAATATCTAACTGATAAAACTTGAAGCTAAAAACCAAGACCTTCTGGTTCTAAATCAAGTGCTATGTGACCCCCAGCAGAGGTCAGATCTTCTCCCCATGCCTCAATTGAATCACATTTTTGGGAAGATTATAAAGAATTTAATAAAATTTAGATACTTTGCTAATACCACCTCCCCCACCTGTGGACCAGAAATAAATCCTAGGATGAAGAACCAGGAAGGATAAAATGAAACAGACTCCTCCATGTAACCCATCCTTCACTTTCAGCCTCCCCTGTGCTTCTCATGCAAAGAGAGGAAGAGAGAGAAGAGAGGCAGAAGAACGCATTGCAGGCAGCAGACACAGTGTACCCGTTTCCACATGCCCCTGAACATGGTCTGAGTTTGGCATGGGGGTGCTTGAGATCAGTAATGGGAAGGACACTAACCTGGTCTACTGGGAGGTACTGTGGATGAAGCACCTTTAACATCTCTGGGCCTCATTTGTCCATCTGTAAGATGGGAATTTCTACCTTCAGTCTCTGACAGCCGAAGGAATTAAAACAGATATATGGATAGAAAGGTTAGAAGAATTAATAATATCATTAAAACAGAAAGATTCATTCATATTTTTAGTTCTAATAAAGTTAGAACAAATATGGATCTTATTAGTTATGCACATAATTATAATAGTATATCATAGGAATTAAACAAAAAGGACAACTCAGGTTCATGATTTGTATTTAGATATAACATCCTCTGAGGCAAAGGCAATCTTTATGAGCCTTTGGTCTTTAAAGGTGCTCAAAGAACCACATCCTTCTGATCACTGGATATTCATTCATTCATTCCACAAATACTATTTATTAAGAGTGAATTTATAAGATATCCTCCTTTAATGGAATTGTGTATGCTGCATGATTATCTCTTCCACACATATTTTTAAAGAAATCATGCTAATAGGCTCCATACACTCAAATTTGTCTATGTCTTTCAGAGACTTGAGGTTTCTGGTTTCTGTTGGGCTTTTGAGGCCCTCTTCCTCTTCTGGTCCAGTGATGTCAAATCCATACCTCCCAGGGGCTCCCCTAGCCTTGGCCAGTAGCTTGGGGTCCACTTTCATTTCTATCAGGAGGGGTGGCCACGTCCCAGCACAGCTCTGGGCAAGTAGTGAGTAGTTAACACATATTTATCCAATGAATGGATGGATGGATGGATGGATGGATGGGTGGATGGAGATGTACTTGTCTTATACCAAATCCTTATCTTTGGAAAATCCTGGTAAGCTCAACAGGGTTCTCCCCCACCCTACTCCACCCACCTGCACTGGCCGCAGCTGTCCTGGAACCTCACCTGTGTAAAGCCATCTGTGGCTGCTGCACTGTTATCCTGGGTTCCAGGCCTCCTCTTGTTTGTCACTAGATTGGTGACTTGGGGAAGAGGGTAGAGAAGTGGGAGAGAACAGGGCACCAGCCATCTAGAATAGGGATGAATGTTTCCTGGGAGAAAATAAGTATTTCTCCTTCAGAGGGCCAGTCTGGAGGAGCAGGCCTCCTCAAGCCCTTGAAAGTGAGCCATAGACTTTGGGGGAGAATAGGCTCAAACTGGGCAACCAGCCAGTCCACAAAGGAAGTCCTCTGCCTGTCAGAGCAGCAGCTCCAGCCCCACAGGTAGTTGCCAGTACGGTAGCCCCTCAGATCTCCAGAGGTATTTTTGGTGCTGGAAGCCAGCCACACTTTGGCAGGCTTTCAGCATTAAGTCGGCTCCCTTTCAGAGGTGGGGGTGGCAAGCCACCAGCTTTCAGCATGGGAATGCGGCCTGAGGGTGTGTGTGTCTCCAAGGGCTGGAGGCTGGGCATGGAGGGCTGTGTGCCTGGCCCTGTGGTGGGGAGCGGAGCAGGCGAATGCTGGCCAGTGGCAACGGGAGGTCTCCGCGTGGTGCATCGTCTGTTACCAGGCTCACATCCAGCTCCCAAAGCTAGTGATGCCACCACCAACTCCATCCGTCTCTGCCCTAAGACGCGTGGCATCTTTCACTTGCCATGACCCTGAGACTTTGGCCTTTCAAGGCCCTTCTGTCCCTCACCCCGTACCTCACCTTCACCCAGCAGACACTGTCAGGCAGCCACAGCGCTGACACAACAGCCTCCTCTCCCCCCCACACTGCTGGGAACAAAGGGATGGTCTGATGGGCCAGGCTGGAGTGTGTGGGCCAAGTCCTGTGAATGGAGGGAGAACTGTGGGAGGCAGGAGGGGCAGGCCAGGCAGTGGGAACGGGGGCCCGGGACTTGGCAATGGACACCTGCTCCAGGCTTCTCAGCACCATTCATAAAGATGTCACCCTCCTCTCTCCTCCCCTCATCCCTTCACAAATCCCACTTTCCTGTGCACTTTAAACAGTAACAAGCCTGCTAAGGATCCAGATCAAACAAGGCGGGATTTCACTTCTTTCTCACTAAACCTCCCATGAGCAGAGCTGATGTCCCTGTATACCTCGCCCTCTTTCTCTAACTCTCCCTCCTTCCCTCTATCTCGGATGCTGCTCTGGGCAGAGAATATTCACTCTGAGGCCTAGCCAGCTGCAGCCCTAAACCTACTTAAACAGGCCCATGGGACAATTTGCAAGAACCCTGCCTGTACAAGGTAAGGAGGCAGCATGGAGAGAGTGCGGGCTATAGGCTCTGGGCGTGGAGGGGAGGGCTGGCTGAAGGCCTTGGCCCGTGGCCCTTGCTCTGCTCTGTGCCTAGCCCTGAGGGTCTGAGAAAGAGCCTGCCTCCCTTATTTTTCCTAAGAGATTCCAGAAAAGGAGATATTACCTATTTGGTCATGTAATCCCTGGTTACGTCTCTCACGGCTTCCATTTCTTCATTTCTAAAGTGGAAAAATGATGCCCCTTACCTCGCATACTCTGCTTCACAAGAATCCAACAGGATACTGGCTGTGTATCCAAAAGCATTATCCAAACGCATGGGGATGTACCTTAAAATCAAAGTTCCTCCCAGACTCACACCTGCTTCTTGACTGCTCTAACTACAGCTCATTCTCTTGTTCAGTTTTCAAGGGAAAAACATCTGGGCTCATTCAGATATACCCCTTGGCTTATGGGGTGGCTGCATTGTCTCCCCATCACCTTGGGATCCTTCCTTGTCTCCCATGCCTCCGCTGGAAAATGCTACAGACCCAAAGAGATTCTGTCTGGTTAGCTTCCTGCATGGAACCACAAAGCCCATCCATGCTGGAATTGGTACTCATTGCTGGGCAGTCCACACCCACACACCCATACCTCCCAGGTAGGCAGAGAAGAGCAGGAATGGCTGGGGTGCTGCAGAGAACACCCCTCAATTGTGCAAGAATCAGATGGGCATGAACCCTCACTGCCTGAGATGTTTTAATGAAAATGCATTTTTGAGGTCCTTCTCTGCTGGGAAGCCCTCACTTGCCAGGAAGCCTTGTGCTGGCCTCCTTGGCTTCGGTGGCCCAGCCTGTGCTGGATGGCTATTGCTCTCAGTACCTCAGTGGGAACTGGGCGGCCAGGCTTTCTGAGATTCTGTGTCTGGTGCGCAGGCACACCAGAGCCTCTAGGGTGGGAGTGAGTGAGGGTGGACAATGCTGAGGTGAGAAACCTCAGGACCAATAGGAAGCAAGCATTTTGTCCAGGTCCCAGACACCTTTCCTTCAGCTGCTTATAATTCTCATCATATTGTGGTGAGTGCCACGCTGTATGGGGTGCCCGCCCTGTTTCAATCACAGTGCTTGGGGGTCTACCCATATGACGCCTGATCCTAGCAAGGTCAGTCTTATGAGGTAGATATAATCCCCCCATTTTACAGATGCATAGACTAGAGACCAGGAAGTCAAGTGATTGGTCCCAAGGTCACCCACTAGTAGGTTGGTATGGTTAGATTCTGAACCTAGTTTTGTCTGACATTCAATTTCTCTAGTTTTGTCCCCTTCTAGGAGGAGAAAGTGATGAGAGTGTGGGGGTCCATCCTTCAATGCCAGGAAATAAGGGGCACGGGGCTTCATTCCTCTTCTTAGAACTCAGCCCGCTAGTGACCAGGAGCCTGTTTGCCCAGAGAGCTCCTACAGATTCATCTAGAGTCCGGCAAAACGTCAGCTCTGCTGTGGACCAGGAATATCATTTTTCTGTTACAAAGGAGAGTGTGTTGTAATTGTTACCACGATTATTATAAACAATCATACTAATGAGCTCAATTCTCCCCTATTTTGCAGGGTGTATGTGTTTAACAATGAGAGTTGGCCCAGACGAAAGAAGCTAGCGAATCTCCACTAGCTCACATCACCTCTGCCCTGCGCAACACCACATCCACGGACACGCCTGCCTTTCAAAATAATGGGATAATTGTGCGCAATGTGTGCTGTCCCCACCCCTTAGAGGGAGCAGGACATATGGTCTTTGTGGGAATCCACAGGGTGCAGGGGGCACATACCACCCGGGTCTGCCTTCTGCTTGATTGCATCTGTGCCCTACAAAGCCCCCCAGAATTGAACTTACATTGCCTCCTCATTAGGGGAGAAAGGAAGACAAAAATGATAATGGAAGAATTTCTTCCTGCCTTGAACTGCAAGCTCGTCAGGGACAGAACATTAAGCCCTCCCTCTGTTTGCCCAGCCTCCGGCTTCTCTTTCCTGGCTGATACCTGGAGTACCTAACACAGTGCCAGGCCCTCCTTGGAACGGAGCCCATGTGTGACAAGAGTGAGGAACAGGGGTTGGTTGGAAAAGCTTGACCTGGCCTGGGGGCCTGTGTCTGGTCTGCTTTGAGGCAGTGCAGAGCCGTGGCTGGGGGAGTCTGGGAGGCCTCGAGCCAGACAGGTGGGGGCTGGTCCAGGACTTCGATGTAGGGAGCCTGCCCTGAGGAGGCTGGCAGAGAGTAAAGTCCATCACCCCATGCAAGAATAAACACACCGCTTAAGTAAATCAAATACCCTGACATCCAGGCACAAACTCCTGTGCCTGCTTTAGTGCTGTAAATTTAGGGAAGGGTATGAACCATGGAGGTCTAAGAAGAAAAATCCAGAGAAGGCATAAGCTCTTGGCAGACAGGAATCAGACTGCATCATCACCGGCATCATGAAATAGTGAACAACCGCCAGAGAAAAACTACTTAAACACTGTTTTGTGTATTCTGAATTTTGAATTCCTAGAAAGGACCACCCTACCTCTCAGAGTCAGTTTAACATTAAGCTCTTTACTCTTCCTGTTGTGAAATACCTCCGGTGGGATAATGTGGCTAGCGTATGAGATCAGCAAGAGTAATTCTCCGTTTCTGTCCTTCTCTTCTGAGTCTCTTCCCCATTTTCTCTGGGGTTACGGCAACCTTTTTCTGGAGAATGGCTTCTACTCACCCCGAATCAACATTTGAATGAAAAGACTGCTATTTCCATCAAAAAACAGAGGTTGGACCCTGCCCCCGCCCTTGGGTGTCTGGAAACCTGGGTTCTCATCCTGCCTCTGCTGTTCCTCTCTCCGGAGGCTGGTTTCCCGTCTGCAGAGAGCAGGAATGAGGCGCCAGTCTCCTGGCACAGCCATACGTATCGCCATCATTCCGGCTCTCCCCGGGCAACGGGGAAGGACGTTAGACGCAAAACACCCTTCTTGTAATGGTTAAAAACGCCCAGTGCCTAAAAAAATTGCCAAGGGGCTGTAATTCAGGGAAGGAGCTGAGAAATAGGGTTTTGTCGTTGAATTCTCTCGAGTGGGATGATGTCTCTCTCTGCCTGCCTTTGATAAACTTCGCTCAGGGCTGGTGTTACGAATCTTCCCGAGTCATGGGCGGCTCCAGCCCCTTTGATCCATTCAGCTGATAGTAGTATTTCCTGACGCATCAAAGGCCAAGAGCGTGGGATGAGCCGGCATCCTATATCCACCTCTCTCCCTCCACCCACCTTGAGCTCCAGCCTCCTCACTTTCTTGTGGAATTCCCATTTTGGTGGTTCCAGAAGGTCGTGGGATGTCGGGGAAGCCCAGGGCGTGGGAGGCCCAGCTCCTGGCCTCCTGGAGAAGGTAGAGAGCAGAAAGCCTGCTTTGGTCTCTCAGGAACATTACCCCCCCCTGGTGGAATTACAGGGAACTTTCCTGGCTTCAGAAAGCCTGGGCAGCCGGGCAGCCACCCTCTGCTCTGCGGTATTTGGAGTGGCTAATAATTATTACCCTGTGTTAATCATGTCAATGGAAGAATTGCAGGCCGTTATTTTTTGAAATGATCGGCTCCAGTCAATGACTACTTAGGACAGCAAAGGGGAAACATCAGCTCCGGGGAGCCCCCACGTAAATGGGGAATTGAATGAAAGATCAGAAATAATGGCACGTGTGTTTAGTTCCATTTTCCTCCCTAAAAGGGCCCTGTCAGAGTAATTTCCCCTTCTGTGCACTATACCTCACTATTATTTACGATATCTTCTAGGGGGAATAAAACAACACTGGACCCCCTCCCTCATCTCCCACCCACTGCCTCGCTCTCCCTCCTACCTGCCCCCCATCAATTGTGTCTCTTTCTAGAGTTTGGCAAACACAGCTCCTTCCTCCTGCTGTGCTTTCAGTGGAGCTGAAATGAATGTGGCTGTAGTTATTCTTTTCCCCTTAATCATTCTTTTTCTTTCTTGCTGGAGAGCATTTTCACGAAGCACAATCACACAAGAACAGAATGTCCTGATGTTTGGGTGAGCAGCATGCATTTCTTTTCTCTTTTTCTCCTTTGAATAAAAATAACACCAATAACCATAATATCAGAGGGCTTACTGGCCATCCTTAAAGGTTTTTCACGATCTTGCCCCACCCTGTGTGCTCAGCCTTGTTTCTGACACCCCCCACCCACCCACTGCAGGCAGACTGGTCCCCTCTTGGTTCCTTGGAATTGATAAGCTCATTTTACCCCCTGAACTTCTGTCCATGTCATTCCTGCAGTGTGGAATGCGTCAGGCCCCTTCCTCACTTCCCACAACCATCCAGTGCCTGAACAATCATTAGGACCAGCTCAAGACCCATCTCTTTTATGGTATTTTTTCCAGTGTTGGCTAAAGACACTTTATGCTCATACAGTGTTTAAGAATTTGTAATCTTGTTCCTATCCACTGCATGCTTGGCATAGAGAAGTCACATAATACGTGTTTGCTGCATTACTTTCACGAATGGTATCTGCCATTTTGTACCATTAGAGATGATAACGATGAGGGTGCTCAGAGAGGTTAAGTGATGTGTAGATCACATGCCCAGTAATTGGCAGAGAAGATACAGGAACTCAGGTGTGTTAATTCTTTCTGTTCTGTCATGCTGCCTTCTTACTGTAATCCACTCTGACCTCTCTCATTACCAACTGGTGTACTTCACTTCAGCACTTCATTGCCCTCTTCAGATGGCAAATTCCTGATGGGCAGAGACCATGCCTTACATGTCTCTTGTACCTTATGCTGAAAGTGAAGGTCGTTTATCAAGCTCTTGTACCCACTTCACCCCAACTTTTCTCCAGTCTGTCAAACAAGCTTAAATGTCATGGAGCCAAACTATGGAAGGTCTTGGGGTCTTCTATGGACTGGATTGGCCAGCGCACATGACCTATGTACCTCTCTAAAGCTGACCCAGGAGCTGTCCTGCTCTGCTCCACTGACCTGGGTCTTTCTTGCATACATGGAGCATGATGACAGAGGGAACATCAGGAGCAAATGTGTCCTCCTTTGAGACATTAGAGATGCCCTCAGTTTCACTGCTTTCAATTCTACCATCAGGGACAGCTGCCAACACCTCCAGCCTTGTTTAAACAAAGTGCTGTCCTCTCTTCCCTGTTGACTGATGAGCTCAGAAAAGACCCTTTGACAGAAGAATGTGCCAAATTGCTTTGCAATTTCTATATCCACCTCATCTAGGACCTGTGAATCACCTCTGTGCTTTTGATGAGCTTCAAAGTCAAACTAAATCTCACTTCTCTTAATGCAATACTATTTCACAGTTAAAATTAATAATTAATGTATTGATATGTATAACAAGATACTATTGGCAAAGTTTTCATAGACATTAGAAGCAGGTAGATATATACTCAAAAGATTATCAGGTTCAAATGCAGGTGCTAAGAAGATAGATCCCAGAGTGGGTTTGATTCCTGGCTCAGCTACTGGTTTCTTAACCTCTGGCTTACTTCAATCTCCTCAATGATAAAACAAGAAAAGAATGCAGACATCATAGAGTCATTATGAAAATTCAAAGAGAGTCTTGTAAACTCCAGTGCCTGGCACAAAAAAAAAAAAAACCTACTACTTACATGACAGTTACTCTATGACAAACCCAGTCTGTCACTAACGAGGTGTAACCTTGGGGCAGTCAGGGAGCCTCAATTTCCTCCTCTACAAAGGGAGAAGCAATGGATTTTGATACATTTTTGTCTCCAGACCAACACAGAAAGATAGGAAGTTGGGTAACTGTCCCTGTTTTCAAAGGAGGAAAGTGAAGTTTAGGAGATCAAGGGTTTTGCCCAAGGGTTGATGCAGCTGATAAATAGAGAGGCCAGGATCAAAACAAGATCCATGGAGTCTAGCCCCGTGCACTGTTTCTGGAGACTCCCCTCTAAAGGGGGACACTGGGATCTGCCTCTAAGAAAGCCTCAGAACCGTCTGCCTCAGGTAACTCAGTCCAGGAGAACACAGTGACCTTGAGACCAAGCCCACCACGCTGTGTCTCCCCTTCCCCTGCTCACCCACTGCCCTGGGAGGCTTTGCCTCTAATGGCATTACTGTGTGCTGTCCGCAATGTTGATTGGATTATCTTAATTGTTTGGGATTGAATGGCACTTCTGAGTCAGGAATCCCACTTGACAGCCCTCGGGACTGGGGTCTGGTTCTTGTCCCCTAGAGCCAGCACAAAATAAGCAGTTGTTTTCATGCGAGGAGGAGGAAGGGAGCGCATGTGTGGGAGAATTTTGTGGTATGACAAAATCCAACCCTTTGTTAAGGAAAGGAGCCCAGTTGAGATCCTCTATACCAGACCCGTGGTGGCTTTCATGATTCCCTGCTTATTATTTACAGCCCTCTTTCTAGTGATGGGACTGTGTGGAAATCAGTCCAGAAAGATGTCTCTATATAAACTCCCAAAAAAGAAATGCCCACAAATTTAGGACTACAGCCTGTTGCAGGTTGGAAGGGATCCTCCAGGCCATTTAGGTTTACCCTGTAATAATTTCATAACTCTGCCATGGCAACGGGCCACAAACTGGGTGGCTTAAAATAACAGTTTATTTTCTCACAGTGCTGGAGACCAGAAGTTGGAATTCACGACATTGGCAGAGTCATGCTTTCTCTGAAGGCTCCAAGGAAGACTCCTTCCATGCCTCTTCAGGCTTCCAGGTGTTGCATACAATGCTTGGCGTTCCTTGGTTTATCACTGCATCACTTCAATATCTGCCTCTGTCTTCACAGTGTCATCCTCTTTTTGGGGGTGATTGCATGCATGTGTATATGTCTGTCTTCACGTGGCCTTCCTATGAGGACACCAGTGATTGGATTAGTGACCAAACTAATTCAGCATGACTTCATCTTAACTGCAAAGACCCTATTTCTAAATAAGGTCACACTCAGAGGTCGTAGGGGTCAGGACTTGAACATCTCTTACTGGGGGACACAATTCAACCCCAATACTCCCTCTATAAAAATATCTCCTCCATCTACTTGGTAAGTGCTTATTCTTTATGTCTTTGCATCCATCCAATGATCAGGCATTTATCACCTTATAACTTTTAAGGGACATAGAATATATTACTAGCACTTCTGGTGCCTATTACAGTTTTACAGTACTTTTATCCTGGAAGATTCTTAAATTCTAACCTGAATTTTCTTTTTGAAAATTTAGTCCAGTGGAAGTAATGATCTTTCCAAAAGCCTCAGGCCGAAGGCTTTTCTCCACCACTGACCTCTTTTCCAATGGCAATGTAGTGAGCAGCTGGGAGTTCCCAGCACATATCACAGTTTTGTGAGCGTCCCAGAGAAAGAAAGAGATTGAGAATTGTTGCCATAAAATATTCACAATTAGCATCCCTATAGGACTCTTGCCTTCAAAGCACCTCAGTCCCCTTCTCTGGCACGTGTTCAAGTTCACTGTCAGGCTCACTCACCCCCTCTGGTTTCTTTCACCCCCCCACAACCTCAACCTTGTGGCCTCAAAAGATTTTTTTCACCTTGCCTCACACTCCGGGAGCCAGGGAGTCCAGACTGAGCCCTGGAGAATACGTTGTTGAAACAGGAGATTTTGTTTGTGTGTATGTGTGTGCATGTGAGTGTGCATGCATATGAGTGTGTGTGCATGTGTGTGTGCTTGTGAGTGTGTGTGCACGTGTACGCATATGCTGCCTGTGACCGAAAAGGATCTGCTGAGTTTAATTGAAGCATTTGGTTCACTCCCTGGAGCCTTCAGAAATAACCAGATGTACCAAGTGGACCACCTCCAGTTTTTGCCTTTGGTTCAAACTGCAGGCAGGGGGCAGGGGACGGTGAGGATTATGTAGACTGGCACAATGGAAGAAAAACCTAAGCCATGTTTCTATAGAGCTCAGCCACCATGCTTTTCCACTGGGGCACCAATTAGACTCTCTCTGGCCTATAGAGTCCTGGGGATAGAAGTGAAAGGCAGACTAGGAGGAAGCTGATGGTGCTGCTTCTAGGGGGCCCCTGCCTGCCCCCAGCCATCCCACCCACCCACTGCCTCTTTTCACTGCTTGATGATCAAGAAAAATCAAATGAAAGAGCTCATTTAAAGTTATTGTGGGAGGAGGAGATAATCCCCTCTCAACCCACTGCCCCCTCTTCTTCTCAGCTCCCATCGGGTGTAACTTCCTAGGCGCGGGTCTGGTGATGGCTTTTGTCATTAAAGCCTAGACAGCTGGAGTAGGGTCTGATTCTTGCCTTCTCCATCTTTGCAGAAATGTGATATTAGGTCTCTTGGTTGAGACTAGATGTTAATAATTCACTGAGCGTCATTCTTGCCACCAGGCATCAATGGGTTGACTCTTGGCTGTGATGGTGCAAGGGAAATGGAAAGGAAGGCAGGCAGTGTGGGTTCCAGTCCTTGGGCTGCCTTCAACTGCCTTTCTGACGCTGCAGTTTTCTCACTTTAGGGGTTGGACTCCATCCCTAAGATCCCTTTGGCTCTCAGGTCCTGCATGGGACAAAAGTGCCCGTGGAGGACGTTTGTGTCATTTCTGCCCTTGGGGAAGCCTGGGATTGGTTAAGGGAAGCAGCTGTTTTGCTAATGGTGACAGAGTTCTGGGCCAGAACATCACAAAGGCAGTTTCATCCTAGGTATTGACACACTGTGTGACTTTCAAAAGGAATTACCCTTTACATGCAACCAATTGTCTTTCAAAGGTACACCCACCCTCCACTATTTTTGTTAAGTTTTCTCCAAAGAAAATCTTCAGGGTAAATGAAATGACAAGCTAAATTTTCCTTTTGGGTTTACTAACACAGAACTGCACCATCTCAAGCAGCAGAGGGGAAAACGTATGAAGAAACCCCCACTGCAAGCACTTGCGTGTGCTCCACTGGGCATTCATGCAGAATGGCTGCTGGTCAATGGCTCTTGACTGATTGTGTAATAGAATCATGTTTTATTATTTAATTCAGATTTTTGGTGATTACTTTTGGAGATTCTGATTCAGCAGGTCTTGGGTAGAACCTGGCAACCTGTACTTGTAAAAAAAACTGTATGGGTAATTTGATGCTTATCCAGGGATAAGAGACACTGATTTATGCATCCAATTCAGTGTATTTTCATTGAGGCTGTGGTTGTAAGGAATATGAAAAAAATTATGTAAGGGCTAGTCTGGTCTTGGTTTTCTAGGAAATCCTAGCAACTTTTGCTACCAAGGGAGGCAGAAGTGAATGCAATGAAGTGTAATCAGGTAAAACTCAGGCACTACCTGGTTAAAACAGAGAAGTGAACAATCAGAGGATAGTTGTAAATAACTGGTGTGATCATACTAGTATCTTGTCAGGCAGGATATACTTCTGGCTATAATTAATTTGATAAGCACTCTATTCCTGGCATTCAGAGGAGTATGACTAGACCTGAACCTTTAAGAATGAGGAGTATACAGATACATCTTTGTATTTGCTTAGATTTAAAGGAAGGAAACATGGAGAGTAAAAATAACATGTTTACCTTCAGGAGGGAGGGAATAAGGTGGAGGAAACCAGGGTATGCACTAGACTTCTTTGAATAAGCCACGTTTTACATGTTTGTCTTTGCAGCTATTTAAATATTTCTATACAATTTAAAAACATAACACAAAAAAGCAATTCCTAAACATTTAGAATGTAACATGAAAAAAGAGAATTTAAATGCATACTCAGTTGGAGCATAACTATGTCAAGAAAGTATTTCAAGTAACTTTAAAAAAAAGTATATATTTTTTATATCTCTAGTGGAATATACCCTAAGAACAAAAAGAACTACAAAATGAAACAGAACCGTAGCTATTTTTAGCAACCATATTGTTGGTGGTTATGTTAGTATTGCTGTTCTGAAGTTGGAGTGTATGTGAAGTTGTCTGCTGTATATGTGCATTATTTTATGTGTATGCATCGTATGTGAGTAATTGTATATGAATATCCTCTAGAACAAAAATTTTTATTATGGGAGAAAAGTGATAGAGGTGTAAGATCAGCCAGGTAAAGAAAGACCCGTGTTTCTGCATTTGTACTGGAAATAGCATGTTGAACTCATGATCTATACTATCTTTAAATATATATATAAATAAATATAAGTATATATATTAAAATATATAAGTATATATATAAATAAATATATAAAAAATTCTGTATCTATAAATATATGCCTCTAAATATATAGAGTACTTTAAAAAGAAAAAAACGTATATATGTATATGTATATTTACTAGCTCTAGCAAAAAAAGAACTAAAAGTCATGAACAATTCAGTAGCATGGAGTACTCCTAGAGCCCTGATTGTGTTTTCTAAATATAATTTCCTCTTAAAAGGAAACAAGATTTCTTGAAGAAATGTCTGATTCCATATTCAGGGCAGGACATATACAAGATGAGCTTGAAAAATCATGTCATATCAGAAAGCAAACTGAGTGTCAACACTACATGTCATGTCAAAGGATTCAGGAGCCTGCTGGAGTCGAATCCCACCAGAGATGGGACAGTTTAAACACCAGAAAGGATAACAACTGCAAGAAATTGAAATTCGTGACAAATGCATTCATATCCCTGAGTTCCTAAAGATACATCTGTTGATCCCTGAAGGAATGCTCTCAGAATCTTTAAATTGATAAATAAAAGAAAAAAAAAATCAAGCATTTATCCTGCTTCTCACATATGATCTGTATTTCAGGCCTATTAAATGGAAGAGGGGAAGTTTCTCTTTATGAAAGTATAGCTAACAAATAAGGTAGGCCACATAGAATTAGACTAATGTCACCACTTTGCAGTCCCCCATTAGGGTTGCCAGATTTGGCAAATAAAAACATAAGATCCCCAGTTAAATATAAAGTTCAGATAAAAAAACAAATACTCAGTGTAAGTATATTTGGGATATACTTACACTAAACAGTCATACATTGTTTAATTCAGATGTAACTGGACATCCTGTATTTTTTTTTTTTTTGGCAACCTGACAATGAATTAACAAATCTAGGCAATGATACTGGTAACATTATAACAAGAGAAAACAAACAGACATTGTGAACCTATTGATAGAAATACATATCAGAAAATAATCTTATCAAATTATTGAATCTGAATCAATCAAGTTTCCAGATCTAACTAGCAATTTACAGGGAACACAGAGGGACAGAGGAACATGTTAAATGCTATGTGAGAAATGTTGTGTTACAAATAATCTAATCTCATGATTAAATGGTTGCAAGGGAATAAATAATCAAAAAGAACTGAAGGGAGGACCAGAAAATTGAAAGAGACCCAAGAGGCATGTAACAATTGCGATGTGTGGACCTTTTTTCATATCATTTCCAACAGATGGAGAGAAAGAAGAGAGAGAAGAAAACATAAAAGATGACGACTGATATTTGGTATTATAGAATTATTTTTATATCGTGGGAGTTTGATAATGCTATTACGGTTATTAATTGTTTAGAGAGTCCCCATTTTTAGAGATACATACTGAAATATTTAAAGGTTAAATATTATTTGCTTCAAAATACTCAGGGGTGGGAGTAGAGTGGGTGAAGTGTAGATAATGCAAGAATGGCCATGTATTGACCACTGTTGAATCTCGGTGAACCATTCATTATACTATTTTGATATATCAGGGCTCATTATACTGATATTTATGCTTTTGTGTGTGTGTGTGTGTGTATATATATATATATATAATTTTTTATAAAAGCTTTTTAAAATGAGAATATCTGTTGATTGGTTCAGTGGGATAGCAATATTCCAGGAGCTTTATTCCTACTCATTTTCATCTCACAAATACCAAATGAGGTAGATATTATACCTATCTTTTAGGAACTGAGGTACAGACGGGTCAAGTAAGTTGCCCAAGGTCCCCTAGGATAAGTGGGGAGCCAGGGTTAAAACTCAGGGTGTCTAACTCCACACAGTAGCTGGCTGCCACTTGAGGTGATGTGTCTCTGTGCAGTGCTGCATCTCCAGCTCGGCTCTTGGCAGTCACGGTCTTGTCATTGGTGGCATACTAGGTGGTGCAGGCATGCTGGCATGAGATGGATGATCGCCTAAAATGAGCTTCAAGGTCATGTCTAATTATGAGGCTCTATCATCCTAAATAGTGTTCTTCCCCTGAGAGCGTGATGTGGTAATACTTCACCTCCAGGAGCCAGGAAGACAATGAGGAGAAAAATCTATAACCTGGGATGAGGCCGCACAGGATAGGGAATCCACAGAGCCTGGATTCCTCCAGAAGGGCTCTTCTTGCCTTGACTTGGTCCTTGCCTTGTGAGAAGGCTGTCTGGAGATTGCATATCCTCTGTTTTCCAGGTCAGATCATTGGTTTGAATATTTGCAAAATGTTTTCATCAGCTTCTGTGTAGAAACATGTTTCCGTTGATGAAGACTCACCTCACTCTCCAAAGAGATACACAGTGCTCACAAATGCCCTGTTTTCCAAAACTACAATTCCTCTAAGTTGGACCAAACCTTGCCCAAACTGGAATCTTGCTGAGAGCTGGAATTCCAGGCCTCCCCTTGAAGAATGCAGCTCAATTTCTTCCAGACCTAGATCTTCCCTTTCATTGAACTGCCCCTTGCTTTCTTGCCTCACGAACTTCTTCGAGTTGAAGAATTTGAGAGTCATGGTCAGAGGAAATGGACAGGCGGGCAGCATAACAGAGCTCTCAAGCTGTTAAAGGTGCATTGCCGTTACTGGTTTATAGGAAGGCAAGGTGGGTTCCTATGCAAGGCTGAGTTTTTCAGACTGGGGACAATCTTATCTATGGGCTGACACATTACATACTGTTTTTCATAATTCAGAACTATCTTTGGAGTTGCCAAGAGTCAATTCTAACTCTGTTTGGATAAGATGGGGGTTTCAAATGAAAGTTTTCCTTGGCAACATGTATGCCTTGGCTCAAACAGTCCAATGATGAAAATACCCAAGACCAAAGACGAGGCAGGGCTGCTTCCAATTAGGGGGTTGAGCACATTGGGAATAGGCCTCATGACATGTCTTGGATTGGGAGCAGACAATGTTTCAATTGGCAAGCCAGGGGAAAAAGAAAGAGATCATTTCTTTGCTATTTGGTGGACTTGCCCAATTATGGAAAGGTAATTCAAGTCTTTGGTGATTTTGGAAGTCTTCCCGCTGAAAAATTCCCATTGATTTTTGGTATTTGGCTTCTTCTGGGGCATGGAGAGTGGTCTGGTGGGAGCCGAGTCTAGGCTGTCTGGGGCTTGAGAGTAATTCTCAGGCAAGCGGAACTTGTAGAAGTGCTGTCTGGGACTTGCCCAAATGCCTAGGACGCGGGTTCCGGCTTTTTATGTGAATTGAGTTCATTACCAACAAAAGAGGAGCAGCCGGGGCTGCTGGTAAAGAGCAAGTAAAAAATCTCTTCAAGACTGAGAATCCAAAGAAGCTTAAGTAAAGTCAATAGAAAATGAACTCAGACGGTGGCAGGGAAGAGAAGGATATCTTTCCCTATTGGATTGCAAGCCTATAAACTTTTTTTTGCTTTGCTGATGATCCCCAGTCGCTGATAAGGAGGCTGATGCTTTCTGTCTAGATGACTCGTTTCTTGAAGGGCAAATGGGGTGCGCCTTGCCCTTTGATCCTTGACATCGCTCTGCTCTCCCTTCTGAACTTCACACTTACTGGATATTTGGATGGAGATGAAATGAGAAAGCTTTGACTAAAATCAGTAGTTCCTCTTTCTTGAAGTTTCATTTCTCCTCTTAATTGACAAACAACTGCACGAAGACTTCTTCCCACCCAAGCTCCCACCTCCTTCAAGAAGTCACAGGCCTCCCACACTGGGCTAGATTGGCGGGTCTTCTAATTACCATTGGTCTGACCCTGGATAGGCCTCAGCCATCTCAGCTATAGAGAAGGGATGTAATACTGTAGTGCTTCAGGATCCTTTTCCCAGTGGGTGAAAATATACCGAATGAATAAATGAATGGTCATCTTCAATAATATCTTGAGAGCTGTAACTCTGGTAGACACAATACTTATTAGAATGCAATTTCCCCTGGATGCCTTGCAAATGGGAAATGGTCAGGTGAGTCATCCTGACCACTTTCACCTGGACCGTGGATGCTGTGGCCATCAGCTGGGTCACAGTCCCCAGCTCTGCCCCTGGGGCAGTGGCCACTTGATCAACATGCCCAATGAAGACTTTGTCACAGCCTTTGCCTCCTAGATGAGAAAATGGAAGGGGCCTTCTGCTTGCCCCTCTCCAGACACCAGACTTCCATGCAGGGGGGAGATGTAGGAGGGCAGAGATTCACCAGGAATCTGTTACCATGACACCACCCGCCTTGCCTACCCTCCCCAGCCAGCCTCCGGCTTTCTGCAGCGGAGAAGGCAAGAGTCTGGGAGGGATCAAACGCTAGCAGGGCTAGGCAACTTCAGATTGAATTTCCTGAAAGAACTCAAGAAACAGCAGTGTTGTGATGACAAAGCACTCCTCCTGAGAAAGATCTGGAAGGCTACTGGTCTTTTACAGATGCACAGTGCTGGGGCAGCAGGGGAGGCTCCTCCCACAACAGGCTGAGCAGCCCAGCCCTCCCAGAGCACTCTCTACTCCTTCCCCCATCTCCCTCACCCAGACAAGGGCTCAGAAGCCAAAGGCATCTTCAGTATATCCTTACCTTTCTCCCTAACTCCTCTTTCCAGGTTCCCGCCACTTGAACTGTTTGAACGTGCTTGACTGGGACTGGCTCACTCCCATCTGGGGGCACTTAGTGAGGTTGATCTCCACATTTGCAATGCCCTAGCCATTCCATGTTGCCAAAACTCACCCTTCCCCTGTTCTAAAATCTAGTTCTGTTTCATTTGCTTCTGGAGCACAGATCCCTCTTTAACATCGGCATCCACATTAGGGCTCAATTTATCAGGGCATTATAAATAGTCAGAGTCCAGGGTGGCCTCAGAGGTTACCCAACCGTCCAATGTTCCCTAGAGTAAAGTGAGACCAGACTGGGGAAGGAGGTCGTGTAGTCGAGCAGCGAGGGAGTGGTGAAGCCCTGCTCCCATCTCAGGGTTTGTAAGCTCTGGTCCAGGACTCTTTCTTCTGTGTGAACTTGTCTTACTTTTCAAACGTTTGACCCATCGTCCCCATTAGTCACTAAACTTCCTGAGGACAGCGACCTCTTTCTCCTTCCAGAGGCTTCACAGTGCCTACCGCAGCCAATACCTCACACATCAGGCACGTGATGTGCGTTTAGAAGTTATCTACATTATTTCATTTCATCCTCATAAAGATACTTGCCAGCAGCCCCAGAGATAAATAATTGATCCCCTTTGACAGATGAAACTTGGATACAGAGAATTCAATGGCTTCTCTAAGTACACCCAGCTACATCAGCTTGTGGTCCAACAGAAGACCCCGGCACAAAATAACAATACAGACAGTGAAACTGATTGTTACCCCACAAGATCTGTAGCCAAGGGAACGCTGATGCTCAGAGGATATGATGGGGTTCTTACGGATCAGCGCACTGTCCGATATTTCCCTGTGGCTCTCTGCTCACTGGAGGCCTGATTCTCTTGTACTATGTTTTTAAAACGGCAGTGCTCAGAGGCATGGCTGGGTGGGGAAGCAGGGGTTTGTCATTAGCACTGATTATTTAGGCAAACTCCAATTCTTCCCACCCCTGCTCACCCCCAAAGTGTTTGCCGAATGCCAATTTCCTATGAGTCCCTAAGGGATGCCGCGATCCCAGACGGTGTCCCTCCCCCACCCCGCCCCCGGCCCCGTGTGTGCTGGGGAAAATGTAGTCACATCATTTGCATTTATCACGGAGAATATACCACCTTGTCTGCAGCCTTTAGTCTGACTGAATTGCTTTTCTGCTTCATGAGACACACAGCACAGCAGCCCAGTTATACCCGCTTCTCCTCACTTCGCCAGTGCCAGACGTAACCCAGTTTGCTCCCTATCGCATTTATCATATTGATCGTATAAGAAATAGATCATAAACAGAATGAAATTACCGAATGCAATGATCTGGGGCATCCTATGGACCAGATCAATCTTGGGACAGCCAGGAAAAAATGTCCCTTGCTGTGACGCTTACCAAAGTTGATTTTCATTGCAAATAGAAATTTCCATCAGCTGAGGCACACTGGGAGGGAGAGAGAGAGAGAGAGAGAGAGAGAGAGAGAGAGAGAGAGAGAGAGAGAGAGAGAGAGGAGGAGCTGGATAAGCCTCATAAGGCTCATTCATTAGCTTCCTTAGCTGGAATTCACTTGCGATGGATGTTTGAGGCCGATTGAAACAATATCCATTTTCTCTTGACTAGCTCAGGTTCTCCAAATGGTTCTGTGTCTGTGCTGGAAAAGTGGGTATGGAAAAAGTGACGCTTCGGTTTAGGGCAAGGACCGGGCCTAATCCGGGAACACCTGGGCTGAGAGCAGTCTGTCTGTCACCCTGGCCCTAGTCTGAATTTGTTGCGTCAGTAGGGGGGTGGGTGGAGTTTTAACAGCACATTCCTACAGGACAGTGTGGGATTTGTTTTTTAAATGGCTCCTTGAACACAGAATCCTGAAGGTCCCCCTCTCCTAGACCCGAGGCTCCAGACATGACCTCTGCCATAATGAAAACTTTCTCCATGTCTGCAGACAGGGCTGGTGAGTTCAGCTGGGACTGGAAACCGAAGTGAACAGGATCCCTGGCAGCCTGCCACCAGCTCAGACCGAAGCAGAAACCCACAGTGGGAATGCGGTCCGAGGCCCCAGTCACCCCCGTCCCACTGTGAAATCCATCCCCAGACACTGAGACTCTGTGCTATCGGCTTTGGCAACATTCGTCATGCCAATAAACTCATTGAAATTGAAGAAACCAGAGGGGGGGAACGAGAGCGGGGAACAGAAGGGGGCGAGGAGGGTGAGGGAGGAGGGTGCACAAACCACAGCAGGGAAGAGGAGCTGCCCCAAGCTCTCCAGTGAGCTTAAAGGCGGAGACGTCATGGATGCCAGACAGCTGAGTTCACGGAGAAGAGAAGGCACAGGCATGCACAGACCCTCTCCCGACCCCCAAAGCCACCATCTCCGCTCCCTGCCTCCACTGAAGCTCTATACTCGTGGAAATCTCTCTGGAAACCTTCCCATGGGCACATGGCCAAGGACACCCACATGTGCACATGTACACACACGCATGACTATCAGTGAGATGATGAAAGAGAAAACTGCAAAATAGATCTCCCAGGACCATGGGGAAATATGTCAGTCACTCCAAACACTTTTAAATGTCTGGAGACTCAGTCTGGGTTACAGAGCTGGGCCACTGCACAGAGCCAGACCCCTTTCCCCCAGCCCAAGTCTGCCTGATGCTTCATTCTGCCTCTGTTTTCAGAGTTTTCCGGAGTTAGAAACATCCAGACTTATTCAGTACTATTTTTCCTGCATAGGTGACTGCTTCTCATCTCGAAGCCCCCCCAGAAGTGGTGGAAGTCGTGTTTCTTGGCCCTCATCAGCAGGGATGTCCCCCTGTGAGCTGATATTGTAGCCTCGGCAGTTTCCCTGGTCTCTGCCACAATTAGACACCCTGTACCGCTCCAGGGTATCGGAGTGCTGGGAGCACGTGGCGACAGGAACTCACAGCCTGCCAGGCTGCTCTGTGGCATCTCTGGACGCAACAGTTCCTACTTCCATCAGCACTTTCTCAGCCTATCTATTTCAAAGACTGTCTTTATTTCTTAGAGGCCTTGTACTATTCGGGCTCCTCTCCTTGCTTCTTGCCTGAGAGGTTTTTCCATGGCCAGTGGAGAGCTGGCGTGTCTGTTACCTAAGCCCGCCTCATTTCTCCACCTACCTTCCTCTCTGTCTTACAGATCAAATATGAACAACAACAGCAAAGGAACATCAGCTAGCTATGGAAATTGATACTGATTTTAAGTGAGAATGAGGGCAGGAAGGAGAGCTCTGACAGAGAGGGAGCCCCCCGTCCCTCCAGACTTAGGACTGCAGAAGCAGGGGACCTGGGAGTGTAGAATGGTTTTTCGAAGGCCTTCCTGGCTTTTTGAAAGCAGGGTTGAGTTGGGTTGAATCAGAGTTTTAGAAGAGGGCAACATAGCTAAAAACCGTAAGTTGAATTTAGGAAGGGGCTGTTTGCTTTTCAAAGAATATTTATTTCATAATCACAGATTATTCTTTGATTTTTCAATCAATGGCCTAATTCGTGTTGCTACTTGTCAAAAGGCTGGTCAAGAGTATGTGTTCCTCAGTGCAACCCCATCCTGACTGCTGATAAACATGGGAAAGCAATGTTCTCTGGGCCAAGGGTGGTTCCTGTATATGTGTTTGCAAAAGACATCCTGTTACTGAGGGAGGAAAGCATCTTTTCATGGACTTAAGGGGAGTCAGAGAACATGTGTCATGTATAAGAGGACAGTGGTAGTGTTTGCTGGGACAAAGCCAGCTGAGACACTGCGTGGACCCAGAGACTAAAAGACATGAAGGGATGTGGGATGAGGTACAGGAATGTTCCCCAGTGACACCACAGGAACCATTTTTTATCAACTGGAAGCTAATTTGAGACAAAAGGCTGATGCTGTGAGCATAGGATTCCCTCCCTGTCCTGGGCTGACAGATCCATCTCTTTAATGAAATGCACACAGTTTGTTTTACCAACTCTAATTATGTGAAGAATGAGTGTCAGATTTCTTTATCCTTCTGTCGGCCCTGAATCCAGGCCAACTTCACAAGCCTTATGTGCACTAAGGCTAATGGAGCTTTTATTCCAATGAGTTGAGAGCCAGCCCACCTTTGTAGAGAGAACAATATTAAAAAAAAAAAAAAAAAAGAAGAAGAAGAAAGAAATAATGTTCGTCTAGTGGATGAAAAATTTCACAAGATAAATTAAAGTATTTTCTGGCTGAATGAAGAAACCAAGGTGGGGTGGTGGAGATAATTTTCCCAGGACTCACAATGATTTATCTTATCTCTGTGTTCTTTAGACAAAAGGTTCCATTTATTCAGTCATTTATTTTATTAGTTTTCTGAAGATATCCCCCAGTGGCAACACAAAGACACAGCACTTGGCACAGGGACCACAGGATTGGGAAAGGAGACTGGATCTAGCCTGCCATCCATCCAGTCATTGATTTATTTCTTTAACACTGTGCCAGGCACCAGGCCCTGGGATGGAGAGACAGCAGTAGGCAGATGGAGATGAGGCCTGTCCTCACAAAGTGATCTAATGGGAGACAGACTCATAAGCAAGCAGATCACATTCCCTGTGATCAACGTTCTGCTATCAGAACCTTCTCTGCCCCCCACAGACCCCATCAATGGGCTTTGATGAGACCTCAAGACATCATCTCATGCAGTTCTTCTCAAAAGGAGTGACTTGGCTCTCCAGGGGTCATTTGACAATGTCTGGGGACATTTCTGTTTGGTGCAGTAGGTTGGTGGTGCTGCTGGTAAGTGGTGGGTCAAGGCCAGGTCGCTGCTGAACACCCTGCAGAGCACAGAACAGCCCTCGCAGCAGGGATCTGTCCAGCCCCAAAATGTCCTTAGTGCCACGGCTGACAAACTCATATCCTCTCGCCTCCAAATGGTCCTGTGCTTAAACCGTGCTGAAAACCGTATTTACTTCTCTCAAAATCTCCTGTTTCATGTGGCTGGTCTCTGCCCAGGCACTGCTGTGCAGGTCTGGGTGAGGGGATTTCCTTCTGCTCTGCCCTTGTAACTGGAGACAGAACTGTATTTTAAAAGCAGCAAAATTAGTTATGTGAGGTGGTAGAAAAATCTTCAGGAGAGCATCTCGAATTCAGAGTAGACTAGAACAAAAAAATATGATCCTGCCTGGGTGCCTCACATTCCTGTTTTGGGAGGACTTTCTACTATACACAGAACTCCTCCCTTGCAGAGTTTTTGGCACTGGAAATAATTTGGGACTAGGTTGAGTCCTTAAATAGCTTCCCTTTTGCATGCCCCAACCATTATTGTCAGTGTTCGTAAAAAGACTGCCAAGGCCTTTTCTTCAGATTTTCATGTAACTGTATGTTACGTACTATAGAGTTATTTTTGAGCACTTAAGGCTCCCCATGCCAGGTTTTCTCATCCGTTACCAAAGGCATAAAGAGGGGGGCCTTGTGTCTGGCTTTCCTGGAGAAGCAGATGGCATTTTGGTACTGGCAGGAGACAGGTGTGAAGTTTCAGGGGCTGGAGGGCTTGTCTGGCGTACTATGCAAATTTGGCTCCATTTTGCATCTCTCCCAGGAGCTATAACCAAATGGAGCCTGCTCTTACATCCTGTGTGTGTGTGTGTGTGTGTGTGTAACAATATACACTTTGCAGATGATAATAAAGCAAGTCTTAGGAAATTTAAGGAAAACTCTTATTTTTTCCTGGTCTAAATCGTTCAAAAAAGAGATGCTTAAATCCCTTCGGGTAAACTCTCTTGGAGGACAGTGTGTGATTCTGCCTTTAACTCGATTAGCCTCTGAGCCTGCTCATGAGGGCTGCACTGGCCAGAGTTCTCTTCCTTCCTGACATGCAGAGATGAAGCCTTCCTTTCTGGCTGGGTGCTGAGACCTCTGAGTGACTAGCTTAGCTGCTGAAAGTCACCAAAAGGCTTAGCTGAGCAGTGATGCTGAATTCTTCTTGCACATAGACCATGGGGTAGCCATCATTGCAATTAGTGATTTGTGTTAATTGGTTTATCCTGGATTATGTACTGTCTTCCTCTTCACTAAGGGCACTGTGTAAAGGGGACCACATGCCAAAGATTTTTCAGGAACAGCCCCGATTTTAATGCCTTTCCCCTCTTATATTTCCCAAAGTACACAGATACTTGTCAAACCGTATGTCCAATTTTAATTTAAAAAAATATGTTCTCTATAGCTATCAGATCATTTATTTTGCCATGGAAACACTCTCTAGTCCTTGAGAACCCAGAAACCAGAAGAACAAAGGCTGACTTCTACTGACTTCACGGTTTGACCCCAGCTCCACCCAAGCCTCCTAATCCAGAGATTTCAGGATAATTTGAATGTAATTAGCCAGGTAATATCAACTGTACTTCCTTTCTCTTCAAAGAGCAAGATTGGCCACACAGCTAGTCATTCTTGTCTCTAATGGAATGGCCTTCCATGGCAAAGATGGGTCACTCATGGCCCCCAACTTGCTCACAGATGTTACCGCTGGACAGAGGAACAGGTATGGCTCAGTGGAAAGCCATCCCATGGTCTAGTCAATACCATAAATTTGTGAGGAAAATGGCTGCAGGTTACTGAGGAAGCACACGTTCTCCTTGGGACCTTTCAGGGAAGATGGAAATCTGGGTTATGAATGAGGAGATACACTGCATTTGGTTGGCCTGAGCCATCTGGGGGCCTGGAAGCTGTTAGGCAGAGGCTCTGCGTGGGCACACCTGTAGGTTCCCTCCCCGAGTGCTGGGACGGCCACGTCGGTGCTCACCTGTGACTCACCCGTCAGTCAGCACTCAAAGTCTAGATGAACCCAGCATTGAAGTCTCTCAGAGAGACCTGTGTCATTCCGGGCTCCAGGCACCCAGGTGGAGTATAGACCACAGAGGCAGCAAAGGCCTTCCCCATCTTTCAGGATTAGAATTAACACTGTTTTCTCTGCAGGGTGATTACTTCTTGAGGTGAGGACATAGGTCTCAGGAAAGCCAGCAGAGACCTGACCAGATCAGTTAACTCGTCAGAAGCCTTCCCTGGTCTATATCCTGCGGGCACCATCCAATCGAAACTCCGTGGCTTAGCACCCACAGCCCCGCATGCTCTGACCCCCACGTACTCTGGCAGCACTGCCTCCCATTACCCTCACTTATTTGCTCCCTGTTAAGCAGTGTGGATGTATTCTCCACTCCCTGACGTGTCCTGAGTGCCCCTATTCCCAGGCAGTGCAGCCCTGCACCGCAGTTTCTTATTGCAGTTCCTATACTTAGATTTTTATCCCAAGACTGGCTGCAGGAGCCGGCACTGGAGGTCAGGATCGAAAGCTAACAGGAGAGAGTGTAAGATGGTGCTGGTAAGAAAAATAAAAGGTGCTACAGGGTGCTTTCATCCAGGTGCCCTTTGAAGCATTTTGTATTTATGTGTTCATTTAATATATTAAGTACTCATTAATCACCAGGGGAATTAGTACCACTCCATGGCAGGCTTTAGTGAACTAGCACCTTGCCCAGTTCCAAAATAAGGAGGAACCTATACCCATAATTTCTGCTTTTTGGATTCCTGCTTGAATTTTAATGCTCTTGGAAGAGCATACTAGTCCTCAGCTCTTTCCTGGAGTGGGGATCATGACAGTGACAGAGGTTTTACAGAGACCCAGGTGGCCACCCCCCAAAGTGATCCTAATGCCATCCTTCCAGGCCCAGCTTAATTCACACCTAGTCCACCAGGGGTTCTGACCCTTTTCAGGTGGAATTAATTTCTCTTTCCCCTTAATCCCACAACATCTCTAGTAGTTGTTACAACTTCTATATAGGTCCATCTAATCTACCTGACTGAGAGCTCCACGGGGCCAGGAGCCATAGTTATTTGGGTTTGTATATACCCTGAGCATTGCTGGACACACAGGAGGCCTTAAGACATTAGTTAAATTTAACTGATTTGTACAGATAGCCAAGAAAGCTCCAGGTCACATCACTGTAACAGATGTTTATTGAGTCTCATCCCAGGAGATGGGAAGTGTGTGTGTGTGTGTGTGTGTGTGTGTGTGTGTGTGTGTGTGTGTGTGTGTGTGTGTGTGTGTGTGTGTGTGTGTGTGTGTACAGGAGAGAGGCCCCGTTAGGAAGAGGGATTTGGAGTGAGGCTTTACGGAGATAAAACCAACCATCGCTGGGACACTTTTCAGGAAACTTGGGATTTTGCTTATAGATAAGATAATTTTGCTTACAGGGAAGACAGATTGAAGTGTAAGCTTTTTCTTGACTCAGCTATTGCTCTGCATTTAGGGGCCTCATAGTCTGGTCACTCTTAACACAGGGACTTCTCAGGACCTGTCACAGCAAGGTTAAGACTGGAGGGAGACATAGCTAATGCTCCACCTGACTCTCTCTCTTCCCTCTACCCTCTTGACAGCTCCTGTCTCCTCCATTCCTGTTTCTGTCCCTGTCAACTCTTCACTTCTGAGTCGAGTTTCCCCAATGGCCCTTGCAGCAGTGGTACCGTGGGTCCCTGGGACTTCAGATCCTCCCGGGGGTGGTAACTGCCCAGGATGCCTTGCCTGGTGAGCCCTGGAGCGGGCTGTGTGGCTGCAGTAGTGCAAGTGGGCCAGGGGCTAGGGGTGGATCTGGACTATGATGGATGCCTCCCCTTCTCTTGGGCACAACTGTCATTCATTTGACATTTCAAAAATTACACATCTTTATTGAAAATGTCAATTTCAAGCACTGTGCTAAAATCTGGGGTAATAGAGCTGAGGAAGACACAGCCCCTCTCCTGGAGGAGTCCTTGGAGGAGAAAGATACATAAGCAGGTAACTGTGAAATGACATGCTAACTGCAACAGCAGAGCACAGAGAAGGAAGGGAGGTGGTGGTGGGGGGATGCTTGGTGTCTGACCTGAAATAAATGCATTTCTCATCCACCAATGGGACGGTCTTGCCATGCAGCTGGGATGAGGAAAAGCAGGTTGGTAGGGTGAAAAGAGTTTATACACAGAAGTATTAACTGGGGAATTGAGGAACACTGAGGGCTGAGTGACTGAGTCAGGCAGCAGTAGTGGGAAGGCTGAGCCCTGACTGTGGAATCGAGGGCCTGGGCTCGAACTTCACTCACCATGTCCCAGCTGTGGGCCTTGCGGCTTCAGTAACTGCTTTCACAGCAACTGGATGATAATACACACTCGACATGATGTTGGGGTAAAATTAGGGTGTGGATATAAATGTACTCTGGACTCCATAAATTGATGTGCACATGGTAAGTATGATTTTATGTTGTTGGAAGGAAGAGCAAAGAATGAAGCTGAGAAGTTTAGGACAGGTAGCACCTGCAGGGTGGGAACGGCAGGTGCCATTGGGAGGAGTTCTGATTAATGTTGACACAGAAGTTTCACAGATGTGATGGGCCTGCTGATTGCATCACACACACGCAGCAGCCTTGCCTCTGCCTGGAGCGCTCTGAGTTTCTGTGCTATGAGGTTGGCTGTATGGCTGTTGACAGTTTAAAAAATGGCTGCCCAGCTTTGAGATTGAGTAGTTGCTGAAAAGTAAAGTATCATTTGATTTTGCTGTCAGAAAGAGTTAGCAGAAATTTTCTGCAAAACACATGTGCAATTTGGGGACAGTTTGTCATCATTGCAGCTTCAGGTTTTTACATGTTTGGCTTTTGTCATATTGATGTACAAATTCAAGGTTAGCTCTGACATTCAGAACACAGAGAGGCATAACTGTGCATCATACTCTTTATTAAACTTGCTTCCTGATGGAGCTGAGAGCTTGTTGCTATTGTTTTAAATGAGTCCAGGTGTTATTCGTAACAGTGAAAGAAGATGCATTCGAGAGCCATGACTTCCTCCTAGGATCTAACGTTCCCTAGAAGGGCTTCTCTGAGCCAAGCAGGGTGACTGTGGGGGGCTTGCTGCCAGCGGAGGAGCCCCGAATCCAAGCAGAACCAGGTGGCATGCAGCCCCAGGAGATCAGAGCCGGAGAATGGAAAGAAAAGCCTGAATTGCAGGCAAGTAAAGATGCAAATGGAGGGGTTAGAGATGGGCAGCTCAAATCTACAATGGGAAATGAATCAGAAGGTAAAAGGCAGGAGGATTCAGTTCAAGTTTGGGTGCAGAATATGAAATGTACCAAGATCCAGTTTGATCTAAGAGGACTAAGGAGGGAGGCTGGAGGAATACAGGAAGCACGGGGGTTTGCTCCTCTGCAGAGCTACTGCGCATGCCTGGGCGGACCCGGCCGCTTGGACTTCAGAAAGACGTGGATATCCAGTTCTGGAAAGGATTTGAAAGATCACACATTAGAGGTGTGGTCTTTTCACTCAGCAGTCATTCCTTCAACATTTCTTTAGTATCTATCATATAGAAAACATTATCCTAGATGTTTGGGATACATTGGTGATGAAAAATCTCAAAAATCACTGTTGTCAGAGAGCTTGCATTCTAGCATAGTGTTACGCTGAAGGAGAATAAACAATAAACATAATAAGCAATTAAAGTATGCAGTATGTTATAAATGACAAGTACTATGGAACAGGAAAAAATAATACAGGGTAAAGGTGGCTTGGGGAGAGCATGGGGTTGGGGAGGGGAATGGAGAAAGGTGGAATTAACATTAGGATGTTTAGGGAAGGGGAAGACCCACCTCTTTAAAATGTGGCAAAGAAGCAAAGACTTGATGTAGTAAGTGAATGATGAAAGGAAATTTCTGGGAAATATGGTTCAGTCAAAGAATAGTCAGGGCAAAGACTGAAATGGGAGATGCAGTAAGGAGACCATATTGGCTGGAGGGGAGTGAGTGGGAAACCAAGACCACGGTCAGGGAGGAATGAGGTCAGGAGGAGGGGTGGCAAATTGCGAAGGGGCTTGTAAACACTATAATGGGGACCTTGGCTTTTGCTTTGAGGTTAAGCATTGACCAATTTGAGCATTCTTTCTTAAGTGCAAATGCCTCTATGACAAAAATATATCTTGGGTGACTAACACTTAATTATGGAAGCATTTGTCAGAGAACGTATATCTTTGTTGAATGGATGGAACTAGAATATTCCGGGGCCTCCTGCCTGTGCTACAAGATGAAGGGGGCCTAGGAAGCAGCCCTGGGAAAGCTAAACCCATCTTCATCTAGCTCACTTGCGTTCCTATCTCTGGAATGTGTGTGTTGAAGCCCTGTTGAAATTTCTCTTTGTTATTGTTTTGCATCCAGCAGGATCCCAATTGATGGGAGGTTCCCTGAGGTGTCCTCTTGCTACACTTCCCTCATCCCTTCTTTTCAGGTAGGGCGGCCACAGGAGCCCTCTGGGAGAAAAGGGGGAGGAGGCCCCTGAAGAGGGCACTGGCCTCTAGTCTCTGTCAGTCCCAGGAGTGGGGCAGGTCTGTCCTGGGAGAGGAGCTCTTTTCACAGTAGGAGGGAAGAGACAGAGACAAATAAAGACCTTTGGGTCTTCTGTTTGCTTTCAAGGAGTCATGCTTGAGAGCCCGTCAGGAAATGATTTCCTCTAAGGGTTGGTCCTGGAGGACAGAAAGTCAACTTGGTTTGAGAGATCTGGAAATGTGGAGGAGGGTGGCCATTGACTCTCCAAATGTCATTGGGCAAGCAACTCATTCTGGACCCAAGTCTGGGAAAAATGTTTTTCTCTTCAAACAATGTGCTGAAAGTCTCTTGCTTTGTTTAGACAGTGTTGTTTTAAGGACAGTGTCAACTACACTGTGTCTTTAGGAAATCCTGGGAAATATAATGAAATATTTCAACTCAAAGTTAAGAAGTCCAAGGTGATGGGGAAATCACCTTGTTCATCTCTGGATGACCTGGTAAGATTGTTCCCTCGCAGGCTGGTGGGTAAGAGCTGGGTGTGTGTGGGTGTTACAGTCAACTGCCAAACTTCTACAACCTCCCTCATTGGAAAGTCTCTCCTATATACAAACAAAACTTCTCTTGGTTATAACTGAAGGGCCCCCACCAGTAAGATGGCGAACTTCCGGCTTCTCTTACGGGTCCTCAGTTCCCACCAGCGCCACCTGAACCCCAATCACCCCTCGTCCCCCTAATCCCAGCACCTGGCCAATAGCCAACAGCCCCGTAGAAGTAACACCACAATCACCCCATGCCCCTTCCTATATAACCCAGCACTTTTCCCCAATAAAGCGGAATTCTCCGGTGAATTGCTGCTGTGTGTCGCTCCTTTCCTTTCAATAACCCCTAAGAAGCACAGTTTCTATTGAAATAAATGCAAAGCACAAGCTTTCACCTTCCTTTGGATGGGCCTGGCTTCATTACTTGACGTGGAGATAGATAACAGTCTACACACTGTTATTTGAGACACCCCTGACCCTATGTATTTCCTCTGTGACCTATTAAAGTGCCCCAAATGGCATTATAAGCAAATTAATTTCTTTGCTCATTGAAGCCTCATTAAGAGACAGGATATTAACATGTAAATATCTCCAAGATAGGGAGTTCCAGGTAATGCTTTTTGGCTCTGTTCTGACAGCAAGTTGAGGTTGACGCAATCTTATAGTGATAAAGGCTTTGAAATCCTTGGACCTGGTTTTGAATCTTGGCCCCACCGTTTCAGAGCTGTGTAATCCTGGCAACTTCTTTAATATCTCTGTTTTCTCGTCTGTAAAATGGGGGGAAGTAATAGCCCTCTGTTTTGCCTGGAAATTAAATGAGAAAACGAGTCTAAAACATTTTATACAATGCATGGAGCACAATAAATGCCAACAAATGAATATTATTATGATTATTAAGTGCTCTGAGACAGAATCTAGGGTGACTGGGGACAGTTCAAAAACTCCTAAGCGAGAAAAGCCCTCAGAAACCTTTATTCCAGCTCCTTGGCTGGCCGTATCCTAGAGCCCTGTCAGGAAGCTGTATACAAGAAAATGAATGAGCAGAGAAGGAGGCATTCAAGGCTGTATCTCCTCTAAGCCCCTCTACTACTTTTCCCTTGATCATTTTCCGTTTTCCTTTTTCCCTCCTGTAATCGTGAATTTCTTTACGTACTACCCATGGTGCACCAAAAAGAGAAACTTGGCGTTTAGCACCAGGCTCCCATCACATGGGCATTGGGGCAACCAGATGCCACTTTGAATGCTACATCAGAGCGGATGAGACTCAGGCATCATGGCCCTGGCACAGCCCAGACTCCATTGTGCCAGGGCTCATGCTGTGTGATCACGCTGCCACTTCTTCTGAAGTCTGCTGCATCCACGGATTTGGGAACCAGCTTGAGGGAAGGGAGTGGGCACTGGGGAGTTTTGGAGCATCAATCCGTGCATACCATCTGTAGCTAGCTTTATATAGTGCAGGAGAAAGGGACAGATCAGGATGGAATGGTTGGCTTTGTTTGACTCCGATGGGAGGGAGGGGGACAGGAGGGGTGGGGACGCTAAAGCTGCCTGGGAGTCAGTGATAACAATTCTTCCTCCCCCTGTCTGCCTCCACTTTTTTCCTCCACTACGTTGGAACAAAATTAAGCAGTAGTTTCTCTGGCGAGGAAAGCAGAGGCAGGCGCATCTGGTGATCTGATGGTCAGGAGATAGAGAAGCCAGTTTGAACTTGTGGATTCTGAGACAATAGAAGAGGTTGCTATTATTGGTGGGATAAGAGGGAGAAAGATAAGAGGCAGGATGCTACTGGTGGAGGTCATCAGTTCATCCTCTGTCTCTACAGTATGAAACAAATCCAGATAGCTGGAGAATGCTTGGGTGGAGATCTCTCTCTTTATATACTGCTGGAAAAGGGCTGCACTCTGTAGGGATGATTTTCAAGGTAATATATTTGCTGTTTAGTCTTAGAACCATCAAGTCTCAGCTCTGTCAGTGAGCATGTTAATTCTCTGACACTCAGGGTACAAGTGCTCTGCCTTATTGGTCAAGCTATTAATGCAAGAATAAGAATCCCAGGAACATGCTTGAGATTCAATGGATAGACCTGGCCTTTACACCCACCCTTAAAACTTAATTCTTATGTCTCCTTTTCTGAATGGTTTTCTCCACCACTAAGAGTACTACTCACTCTCTCCTTCAGACCTAGATGCATGATTCCATCATTATACCTGGTGCTCTGGTTTGTGCCTATTTCTATAGAAGAATTCCCTCCTAGACTGTGAGCTCTTTGTGGGCAAAGTCTATCTTATTCATCATTGTATCTTCGTGCCTGGCTCTGTGCCTGAAGGAAGGCAAGCAATCCTCATCCCAAACCTTCCCCAGGGCTGCAGGGGGGTGTCCAGGGAAGAGGAAGCCTTGGACTGCCATCAAAGCTTAGAATAGCTCATGCTGATGACATCTCAGTTTTGGGGAATATTCTCTCTCTCAACAGATTTGGTGTCAGAACTGTTGGTAAATGATCCAGTTACAGCTCCGCTGGGGGCTCGCTCTGAAGTTGCAGGGCTCACCTGGTCTCTACGCTCTAGCTCTCTCCAGGGTCCAGTGTGGAGGGGAGCAGATGTGGACTGGAAAAATTCAAAGTTTAATTTATTCTCAAAGATGATCAGCTTATTCTTGCAAACTTCTAAACCTACTTTGAGAAGGAAAAGGGAATAGCATGAAAATGTGATGGAGGTGGGGGTGTCCAGTCTCTGACACTGTTTCTAGGAAGGATGTTACTTTTACTGAGAATACTGCTTTCTGAACATTTCTCTCCTTTCCAGAAGGATTAGTGAATCTCTAAGCTCTGTCATGTGCCTCTTGTTTTAGCAGGTTTCCAAAGACTACAATTATACTCAGAGTGTAGCCTGACATTGACATCTGTGAAGGTTTTCAGTTTCTAGCTCAGTCTAGGTCAAAACTTGCCCCTTCTGGGACCAGCAGCTTCTATGCCTGGTTGCAAGGAGACTTGTGGTTCTATCCAGGAAGAGCAAATTATATCAGTTCGCAGTGGCTCCTCTTTGCACCTTTGGTCTGAACTCAAGATTCAGTCAATGTGGAATAAGACTTAGGTGTTAGTGTGAGGGGAATAGGTTCATATCTTAGCACCTTCACATACTCCCCAGCTGATCTTAGGCAAGCCCTTTAACTTCTCCAGATCTCAATTTCCTTATCTGCAAAAACAGCAAGAGCAAGTGCTGTAACCATCTGCAGCACTCTTAGGGGATCGAATTAGGTGCTTCCTACAAACTGGTCCGTGACCTAGCAGAGAGGAGACCGTGCTCTTTGGGAGGCTGTGTGCAATGTACACTGTGCATGGATTCTGGATTCAGTTGTTCAGCCATAAATACAGATCCCAGATCTCCCCTGCTGATTAGCTTGGGAGGCCAGTGACCTTCCCTGTGCTTTTTCTCTTTGGCTATAAAATGGGGATAATAATAAATACCTCTAAAAATGGGTGTGAGGATTAATTATGGCAGTACACGCCCTCAACACCTGTTTATTTCAAGTACCATCCCATTTGTGCCTCTCATTTGAACTTGAATTTCACTAACTTCTCAGATTATAATGTACTCTGTTTGATGCAGAATATCCACAGCATCAGTTTTGAGGGATAACTTATTAAAAATCTGCAGGGCATTCAACTGAGTTTTTCCGGTATTGTTTCAGAAAGCATGTTTTCTTGAACTCACACTTCTTCCAGAAGTCTTAATTCATAGACTTTATAAATCCCATGAGTCTCAAACTCTAATGCCTACAGGGGCCAGGACCTAATATAATATGTGAATTAGCCAAAACAAGACATTAGAGAATAATGGAGCCTATAGTAGTCAATAGCATCTATTAAAAGCTTTTGAATTTAACAAAAAAAGAGAGAGAAAAACACACTGTTGAGACAAGTAGTCTGATTTGGCTCCCAGGATGTTAGTTTGAGACTCATGCTTTTTTGCTCTTAGTCATGTGGGTCAACCCTATTGATAGAGAGGAAACAGGAATATGTACTCCCACTCTGCTGGTGGGTATGCAATTTGCTATAAACATTTTATAAGACAGTTTGACATTTTTCTGCAAAGTTAAACATTCACTTTCTTTATCACCTTGCACTTGCACAGCTATGTAAACACCCAAGAGATCCTTCTGTACATGTGTACCTGGATATATGTATATGGATATTCATAGCATCCCTATTCAACAGTAAAAATGGAAACAACTCAAATATCCGTGGAGGGAGAAGTGAGTGAGTAAACTATGGTATATGGTCAGTCATATAATGAAATGTTATCTAGCAGGCAAAGGGAATAAACCTCAGCTCCACACAATACAGATGAACTTAGCAATACGGTATGAAGTTAAAAAAAAAAGTAAGGCAGAGGCTTCTTCTGTAGTGTGATGCCCATTTCATGAAGTTAGAAACTAGTATAAAAATATGCACTTTAGAAATACACATAAAGGAAAGAAGATGGTTTCCCTTAGCATGGTGTTGGGGGGTGTGGGGTGGAGAAGTGGTTGGAATGGAGAAGAACGCAATACTGAGGAGCCCACGTTTTCATTAAGGTTTTCTTTTTAATTTTTGTACCATTCGTAGGTAAATGGCTACTTATTACACTATTTAAAGATAAAACAAGATCAGATAAAATGTTTCATGCTTTTCAGAATGTTGTCAGAAACATAGTGCTTCAGTGTAAAAGTGCTTCGTAAGTGCTAGCATGCAACTTAACTGTAAGGGGTTGTTATGAGAAAGGGATCATGAACATAGATGGGTTGTTGCTAAATTCCTGCTTATTGTGGGGTATCCATTTGGTGATCTGTGGAGTTTTTGGGCAGTTTGCAATACCAGGCTTATTTCTTCCAGCTTCTTGCCATTTCCTGCCTCTCACTCTCTTTGCTAGTGAGTGTGTTGTTCTCAGGGACCAGGCCCTATGCACAACCAGCACAAATGTCAAATGATAAAGGCAAACCTCATACATAACTGCACATGCCTCTTCCCTCCTCCCACACATACACATATGTGAACTGGAGTGTGGCATCATGTACCCCAAACCAGAAATGACTTCTGATCATCTGTTGATTTGCGTTATTGATGTCACGCTATTTCTTTGATAAAGCAGGTGATAATCATTTTCTCAGTAATTAACAATTGATTTCTGCTCCCCTGGTTTTTTTTCTAGGTTGTAATTAAATAACCACGCAAATAGTTATATATAAAATTACTAAAGAGAAGGAGGCTACATGGGTGAGAGAGGCATTTGTTCACCATGTAGCGGGTCTCTATCCTGTGCCAGGCACTCTACCCAGAGCTGGGGAAATGGACGTCAATATTCCCGGCCTCTGCCCTCGGAGGAGCTCACAGGCAGGCTGGCGAAGGGATCACTCAAAAAGTGGGGTAACACTTTGGCTAACGGGTGTCCTCTTGCAGTGGCCTGCAAGCACACTGACTGACAGGGGCACCTCATTCAGCCTTCAGGATGGTGAGGGAAGGCGTCCTGGAGGAGGTGACCTCTGGCTACAGAGGAATGCAGTTGGATATTGAAAGGGATGAATGGGCAGTGAGCAGTGATGTTCAGCAGCTTGGAGAAAAGAGAGAGAGTGTGGCCACTGGGGGCCAGTGGAAACTTCTGATGGATGGAATGTAGGGGGTGTGTGTGTGTGTGAGGGGGGAAGTTGGGAAGGGGGGAAGCTGACAACAGAGGCAGGGGCCAGTCAATGAGTGGCCTTCTTACAAGACCTTTGGATTTTATCCTACAGTCACTGGGGAGTCATTTAGGGATTTAACCAAGGAAGTGACATAAGCAGATTTAAGTTTCAGAACAATCGCTCTGGCAACAGTATTGAATTTTAGGGGAAGGGACCAGAGGCAGCAAGATCAATAGGGGATGGTTTTCCTAGTCCTTCCAAAACATTGCCACTACTTTGGGTCATTGCAAGGAGGTTAACCGAAAGATTCTGTGAGAACATATCTTTTTTTTCCCATTGCTTAAAATATCAGGTACATGACTGCCTGAGTCGTGGGAAGTTCACCAGTGGAATTTATTTCAAGTCTTTCCACTGTTTTGCAGACTTGGACAAGTTCTGCTTCTCTGGACCTCAGTTTTCTCTTCTATTAAATAAGGAAAGGTATTTCTAATGCTTTTTCTCTCTCCTGGAGTGAGTAAGCTGGCAGTTGCTCCCGAGTTCTCTGAGTATGTGAGAGAATGGACTCAGCCCCATGCCATTTATTATTCATACTTTGGAGACCCATTCAACGCTGCACGAAGGGAGGGAAGACATCTGGGTATGAGTTGGCTCCCCAAGCCGGGTCACCAAGTTCCCTTCCTGCCTCTCCCGACAGCCTCTGCTTCTGGCTCTGAGAACCATGGGCCCCGGTGCTTCGTGAAGTCATGCCTCTTCTTTTTAATGAGATAAATGGTTAATTAATGAATGTTTGGCCTTACTCATAAAACAAGTTTGGGGAGAGTTTATTCTGCTTCACAAGTCCCTGAAACGTTGATCTGGTGACGAGAGCTTGAGCCGGCTCTTCAGGTCACTTTCTGATGTATGAACACAGCCCCTTGCTGTGATGTTTTGCCAGAATGCCTGATTTCTTTTTGAGGCTGGCCTCATTTGCAGTGGCCTTGGTATCTACAAGGTTTCCTAGTCAGAGGGGGTTTCCTGATCACATCCAAGCTCACCAGCTGTGAGGGGAGCCATGGAAACCAGACTCCTCAGTGGGCTTCCCCAAATTACATCAGGTGGTATGAACGCCCCTCTCTCTGGGATGGTTTAGACAGAGATTCCATGAATGCAGGAAAATAGGCAGGATGATTCCCAATTACCCTGGCAGCCTAAGGATCCTCGGGTTGAATTGCTTGGAGCCCAAATAATAGGAAGAATGGTACAGAGGACTGATTTCCAGAGAGAACACATCTAGTATTTATGCAGCAATAGCCATGTACCAGGCAGTGTTCTAAGTGATTTACTCGTCTTAATTCATTCAATCCTTATACAACCCTACCAATCTGTATTTTACAAAGAGGAGATAAATGACTTTCCCAAGGCTACTCAGCCAGGACATGACAGAATTGGGTATAAACTTAATTTCCTCTCTGTACTTTTTACCACTGCATGAAACTGCCTCCTGTATAGAATCATAGGCCCCAGACCTTGAAATGACCTTAAAAGATCATTAGCTTCAGCCCCTTGTCTCCAGGCAATTAAGGTTTTCTTACATGTCTTCCCTTTCCCTTTCTACTTACAAAAGCCACAAGGGCCCAAGTGGTTAAATAACTTGTCAAAACATGGAGATATGAACAGCGTGGTGGAGGGTGTCTGCTCTCTAAGTGGCCACCACTCCTCGCCGCCTCTCTCCTTTTTATCACATGTCAAACAAAATCTGCCCTTCCATTCCCTTCTCAGCAATCCCAGTTTTCTTCCCACCTGAAAGTTTACTTCATTTCCTCTGATTTTCCAAGGCAAGCCACTCAGGCGCAGCTCGGGGTTTATATTTCATTTTAAAGAAATGTTTTTGGAGACTGACATCTCCCCCTCTTTATGGCTAACTGGCTTTGACTGGGATACAAGGCGGCGGCGGGCCTGCAGATCCCCGCGGTCCATGGCCTCAGCATGCCAGGGTTCAGCTGGACGGGCTGCTTGGACAGGGGGCTGGTGGCACTGGGGACAGGGTGAACCTGAGTTACAAATAATGGCTTGGCCAAATATTTGCCACCCACCCTTCTGTTTTTGCTGTGAATCAGAGATGAATTCAGATATCCAGGGTTCAGATGCAGTTCTATTTACTTTCTGTTACTTCCGGCAGCTAAGGACTACCCTTTCTGTCTGAAATAATAGCAAGCCTGCCTCTGCTCTCCTTGTCTTTCCCAACTTATTCTCAGCTTGTTTTACACGTGTGCGTGCGCACACACACACACACACACACACACACACACACACGTGCTCCTCCTCCTCGTACGCTCATCCCTCACTGATGGAGGTAAACCTCGAACAGGCCGGCGAGGCCGCCTTCCTTCCTTCCGCGCCCGGCGCTCTGCGTCGCTGGCCCCCTCCGGGAGGGGCTGCCTCCTCTAAGTCGGCCCAGAGGCTGAGGCTGCAGGAGGCTGCCGGTCCCGGTGGGGGCTCCTCCAGGCCCCGAGCTCTCTCCTCTCCCCTGTGCTCTGCCTTTGGCCCTGGCCGTCAGCGCGAGCGAGGAGCAGGAGAAGCTCCGACTGGGTGGTTAACGGTGCTTCACACCTGCCTTCACCTCTATTGTACGAGGCTGAACTGAATTCACAAAGAGGAGCTTCAGGTCCACAAAAAATGTGATACTAAGGCACACGTATGTCCTCTTACTCATCCCCACACCCAATCATTAGCAAGTCCTAGCAGTTCCACCTCCAGAACAGCTCTTAAATCCACCCATCCCCCTGCCCTCCCCTTAATCCATGCCGCCCTCGTCCCCCCTTGGACAACCGCAGTAGTCTTCTCACTGGTCTCCCTGCTGCCGTTGTGCAGCCCCTATGATTCATTCTCCACCCTGGAGCAGAGTGATCTTTGTCATAAAGCAAATCAAGGGACTCCTGTGCTTAAAAGGCTGTGCTTACTCTCAGAATAAAACCTGCCTCCTCAGTGTGGTGCCTGAAGCCCAGTGTGGTTCAGCCCTGCCTTGGCTTCCTCTCCCACTGGACTCGTCCTGCGTGCTCCTCCACTCTGCACCACCCAGGGCAGCCCCTGTTAGGCTCTTGCATAGTCCAGGTTTGCTGCTGTTTTAGAGGTCTTTGCACTTGCTCCTCCGTCTTTCTAGAACTCTCTTCCTCCTGCCTGTCACTAGGATTCCTTCCCATCTTCAGGTTTGGATCCAGGGTCACCTCATAGCAGAGGTCTTCCCTGACCACTGAAGCTAAGATGATCCCAGCTTCAGCCTGTCTATCAGATCATTCTTCATAACATTTAGCACCACTTGAATTGTCTTGTTTAACGGTGGGTTTATCTATAGTTATCAGGCTCTTGGATTATTTTCTGTATCTAGAAATAAGCTTGAGAAATGCAGGGTCCATTTTTATTTGGTGCATTGCTAAATCCCATAATCTTGGAGCTTAGTAGGCATTCACTAAAACTTTGCTGAATAAATGAATAATCACTGACTCAGGACAAGTTGAAGTCTCAAATGTTGAGGCAACATTAAATGTCGGGTCATGCATTATATAAGCCAGAAGTCTGCACGGTGTGTGGAGACTGTTTTTGTAGGTGACGTTCTATGGAGTTTGGAGATGCACTTACTCCAGGGTCTGCCCGGGCATCTCTGTCATTTCCCCCAGACACCTCACCACCCCCTCACCTGTGGACTTGATTTCTTGTCTGATAACTCTCCTTACATGAAAAATGAATTTGTTTCTGACTCCAGTAATGGGCATGATTAATGTGTTCTCCTTCGGTTCAGTACCTCAATTTAAATCCTTTCTTGTTCAACTTGGTCAGGAGAGGTTGCTTTCTGGATCTGTGCTGAAACAAATTCTTGTAATTCACAGAGTCAATTATTCCTTGCGCCTTGAGGTCTGGAAGCTGAACAGAGAATCCCAGCGCAGTGCCGCGTCTGGACCCATACGGGGGCATGGCCTGTCTTGTGGCATCAACCACAGATAGGAGAACTTGAATTTTCTCTTCATTGCTGTTTCCACAATGTCACACAGGTTTTATTCCCTGTCACAACTCATTCTTAGGCTATCGTCTTTTCTTCAGGCTGCCTTTGATAGTCTGTTAGCACACATAGCTGGTTCAGATACAAAAATATCTGGGTCATAAACTACATGAGATTCAGGGGCCTCATAAGAATGTCATAGGGCATTCCTGTGAAATGGGATCGCAAGAGATTTTGTTCAATTTCCTAATCTGCAGTCATGTTATGTTTTGGTTTGGTGTGACGTTGCTTGGGTTTAGGAAGCCCAGATGTGGCCTCCGAGGCAAATTACTTTGTTTCTCTGAATTTTCATTTTCCTCATCTGTACAATGGGAGTGACAATAGTAATTATCTCATAAGGTTATTGTGAAAATTGAGATAACATGACCAGCTCAGAGCAAGCTTTTAACACTTTTCACTGTTATTGACATGGCTATAGAAGAGCAAACAGAATGAAAAGTCAACAATAGTTGTTTTGATAGTTGGAGACATGATTGTTAGAATATAAGCTCCATTAAGAGTAGCAAGAGTCTGTTGTTATTTCTTCACCTCAGTTTCTACATCTGAAAAAGAGGTATGAAAGCATTACGCACCTCAATAGCTTGTTCTCGTATGTAAAACCCCCAATATGTATGAACTACTTTGGGAGGTACTTAACACAAATCACTTAAATGCTATTATTATTACTATTATTATTGTTAAATCTTTTTTTATTTTTTCAATTGTTATTTCAAGTTTTCCAGAACTTAGCACAGGGCTTACAGTCTGGTGGACTCTCTGTAAATTTGTGATGAATGAGTGAATAAACCAGAGGGAGAAAGTAGGTCTCCTGGCTCTCAGTTCCACCGTCTTTCCTCCGGGTCACATGACCTCAAGCCTCCAAAATGGTGCTGCTCCCAGGGTTATGTTAGCTCAGGTCGGGTTTAAAATATGAATGAGCCACTCTGGACCTCCAAGGTATTGATTGCTCCTATTTTGTAGCTCAAAATCAAGCCTTTGCTTTGAGATAAACTGCTATCAGCTTCTGGTGGAAAACCAAATCGGTGTCCGTCTCCCTTCCCACTGCCTGCTACCCTCTGGCTTCTAGGAAATCTCATTTGCTCTCCTTCTCTTTTGTGCATTTGGTTGGGGCTCCTGGCTGATTCTGATCCATAATTGTTAAACCTCCTGTCTCCATTTTGTCTCATATTTGTTCTGACTCTCTCTGGCTGATCTGTAGCAGCGTGCTCTGCGCCACACTCTCCCTTGGCTCCCGCCAAAGGCAGTGTATTGCCCTGTCTGGGCTATCCTAGCTAGCTCTCATCTTCCCAGACACTCACGAACCCTTGCCATCTCCTCTGTGTGTCCTTAGTTCTCTAACCATGTACCCATTGACTTCATATTTCACCCCTGGGCATGGTTCACTCTTCTGACCCAAGCCCTTCCCACTCCCACAAGCCTAAAATACCATTTTCCTCCCAAATTCACAATATGCCTTGTGTACAGAAAAAGGCAATCCCCATCTGGCTCTGAGAAGTTCTCAGAGATTTCTCACTTAAATATTTAAATTACTTAAAATCCCACAATTCACAGTCATTTTGGATAGGGGGAGAACTTTGCTATCTGGTTGTTTCAGTCGTTCTTCTAGCTATTCAAAGGGTGCTCAGAGGACCAGCAACTCTGACATCATCTGTCACATGGCACAGTTAGAATGTCCCAATGGCAGAGTCTCAGGCCCTCCCAGTCCTAGGAATCATAATCTGTATTCCAATGAGATCTAAGTTATATGCATAATGCAGTTTCCCAAGCGCTGTTCTACCCACCTTTCTCAAACTTCGATGTGAGATTGCCCCCGGGGTTCCTGTTGAGACACAGGTCACTGGGCAGTGCACCCAGGGAGTTGATCAAAAAAGTCTGAGATGCCCCAGAACTTGCTTTTCATCACACGTTCTGCAGGGGGCTTTGGTCAGCTGAGGATTACACTTTGGGAATCCCTGTCGCAGTCTGAAAGCATCCTGTGTCTTGCATCCAGCTTTTAGGGTGGTGTGAGCAAAATGTAAATATTCAATAGATCTTTATTGCATGGAACTGAATTTCTCGTCTACCTTTCCTCTATTCTGAAACTAAAATGGGGATCTTCAGGTGGACCTTTTAGTACATTACCCTGGCTGAGAGTTGAGTATATTAATCCTGTATATCTTGATTAATGAGCTAAACTACTAGGTCCTCCTGAGATCTTTATTAAATACCTATTTTTGTATGGATTCAGTGTTGTGCTGAGTTCTCCAGCTTTCTGTGAAATAGATACTAAATAATCTGACTAACTCCTTTCCTCTTCTCCCAAAAACCTGCCATACAGCTTATAGGTATGAAGAAATTTATATTTCCAAATTGCTGTGTGTAGCAGACAGACAGATGCCAGTGTGGCCATCTGGTCCCTGCCTCCTGAGAGTCACACCTTTGTGTCATCTACTTACCTTGAGCGCGAGACCCGCAACTTCCTTCTAATCAATAAAATACAGCAGAAGTAATGGGGATGTCCCCTTTTGTAAATGCAAAGTGCATAATGCAATGAATTATGTTATACAAGACTCAGTCTTGATATCAGACTGTAATGTTCTCCTTGCTAACTTGGTGACTGGGAGGCCATGTGGAGGAGGCCCATGTGGCAAGGAACTGCGGGTGCCCTTTAACAACTACAGCCGGCAGCCAGCGCAAAACAGCTGTGAGGAATGGAATGCTGCCAGAACCACATGAGCAGGGAACCAGACTCTTCCTCGGCTGAGCTTCCAGATGAGACCTCAGCCCTGGCTGACACCCTGATGGAAAACATGCAAGACCCTAAGCATAGGACCCAGCTGAGTCATACTTGGACTTCTGTGAGACCATAAATGTGTGTTTTTTAAGCTGATGACTTTGTGGTAATTGGTTGCACAGCCATAGTGGACTAGTACCCTGGTAATGGCCACTGAGTTGACCTGAAAGGAGAAAGGTCAACCAGCTGGGTTAGCAGAAAATGGCAACCAATTGGAGGGTCATCCCAGGATTAGTATAGACTGCGCCTAGTTTATCTCCTCAGTAATTATCCTAAGATGAGTGAGATGGGAGTGGTCCATAGGGAGGCAACACTTCCTTTAATTTCTCCAGTGGTTATTTTATCTGTCCTTCTACACTACCTCAGTTTCCCCACCTCTAACAGTAATCAAACCTGATGTTTCCACTTGGGTTAACAGAACCCAAGGTAACAAGTGATGCATGGCAACATTTAATTCGTCCCCATAACATGTTTAGAAACTGGGATAAAAACTACTATATAAGTGAAAAGTGCTTTTTTTTTTTCAATTAATTTTTTCATGTGGCACACATCATTTTCTCTAAGCCTGTCAGATGCGTTAGCTTTCTTCGGGAATCTGCTGATTCAGGCTTTCTTGGAAAACCAAACAAAAGGAGATACACAGAGATGTGAATGCATTTCCCATCTACCAAATAAATAGAGCTTAGAGCAAAGAGGTTATCTTTCTTAACCCTGTGAAGACTGCACAAGATGCAATCTCCCCCTGGCTGGGATTGCCAGACTCTTGAGGATGTAGATGTGTATAAGATCAGTCGTGATCAATAATTCATTCATCCTGAAATGCTTCCTCTTTCTTGGTACTCCCCTTGCACATCCTTCCGAGAACACGCGAGTCACTGTGGTATGTATATTTAATTGGTTCCAAGACAAGACTTGTTCACCTTGAAAGCTAGTGGCTTTAAGAAGTGAAGGTCAGAGGGTGGAGAACAGAGTGGAGCCAGTCTTTAGCTCTGCCTAGATTTTCCAGAATGAAAGGATGAATGTTATATGCGGTTCCTCTCTGATAGGAATGTGGAGCTGTGACTCAGCTTGACAAAAAATAAATTTGGAGTCTGCTTTTCAAGTAGAAAAGGTCAAGTGGCTGCATAATGCCAGGCAAAAGGCTCAAAAAAATATTTTAGGTGGGAACATATTTGCTTCTTTCTGAATCTTTGTCACTGTCTCCCCATCGATAAAGAAGACTATCTGATGGGTACCCACCTCCTTCCTGCAGCTCCCTAGAACATTTCAAAATGAGTGGAGGAGACAACTTAAAATTCAAGTTTCCCATAATTAGTTTTATGACTCCCACAGTTACCTTAGGATGTCAGGGTGGTATGTTATATTATGAGTTAACTTTTAATGATACACAAGCACAAAGAGGGAAATTAGCTGGTAGATTTTGGGAAGGAGGTACCAGGGAGAGTGAGCAATTGACACATTCCTCCACATTCTCACCTGTCTGAGAAATGTTTTCCAGTTGCATCTGTCACCTGCTCCCAGCCCAAGCAGATTGTACTCCATCCCAAAAGGCAAAGTGGACTCTGGTGTTCTAACAATGCCCATAACTAACGATAAACTCAGAACCTCCATTCCTCACTCCCAAACTTAAGAGTTTCAACTGAAGCAAAACAAATATACAGGCAGTAAACAGCAGCCACCCTTCATAGGCTTGGGCAGATTTCTGCCTGTGTTATTGTCGGAGCCCTTCAAGGCCTTGGTCACCTCCTGAGCTCTCTGCACGGCAAGGCTTTCACAAGGTCGTGAGTGGGAGGAGAGAGAAGGAGACGGCAGGGAGAGGGAGAAAGCTTCTTTGTATGAGAATGTCCGTTGCAAACTGTGGCTATCAGTACGGCAGCTGCATTTGTTCACAAAATGGCACATCTCAGATAAGAAGGAATGTCAAGGTGCTGTTGCACTGCGTCTCTATTTTTCAGATTCAAAAACTGAATCTCATTTTCCCACCTTTAAATTTTTCCCTCTTTAAGAATTTGTACATGAGAAGTTTTGCAAGCTTTCTCAAAGAGTGATCCGCAAGCAGGCATTTACTGAGCATGGACTGCTTACTCCTACTTGTGCTCGGTATTCAGTAAGAGAGAGCCTGTGGTGTGGTACACGCTCTGGAATCCAGTTCTGACCCCCGAAGGAGCTGGAGTGTCACGGAAAGAACACTCACACAAAGTAAATTAGGGTGCCACAAGACAGAATGCAGGAAGACTAGGAAGATGCTATATTTTCTCACTCTAGTTCATTTTAAAGGTTCAAGGAAGGAAAGAGTAGGACAGTTGGTAAAGTTAGGGAAGCCTTGTGGAGAAGCGAGAACAGAAAGACATGCACAGGTTAACTCCAAAACCACTCTCCCTCAAGATTAAGAATCACAAAGTCTCTATCTGAATTTGTCTCTGTCACTAACTAGACCCTGGGCAAGCCATTTAATGACTCCCTCTGGACTTCGTTCCCTATAGAATCCAGATGACCCTAAGTTCTCCCGTCTTCAGAGGGTCTCCAGCCTCCCCTTTATTATTTAAAATCAGCACCAGCCCCCTCCTCCACCTGACTGTAGAAAGTCAAGCCTTCTACCGGCTGCCTCCTCCACAAACTCCGTCCTGGTTGACCCGCATCACCTCCGCATCTGTTTGGCTCTGAATCTCTGCTGTGTTGCTTCTCCTTACCGTCTTGTAACTGGCTTGTTTCTCCAAGACTGCTCACTCTCAGGCTGACATGTTGAACGAAACTGAGCTTTGAGGGTAACAGAAGGAAATTATAACTGAGAATAGAAATTTTAGAAACAGGATGCTAAGCAACTTGGCTTCTTTTGTTTATAGCACAGGACTCTCCTTCTCTCTCCCTCTCTCTGTTATCCATGTTGTTGGGGCCAAGTGCCTGCCTCCCGTACCAGTGCCTTTGTTTATCTTCTACACCCAGGTCCAGGCCTCCCCAGCATCTCTGATATTTCAAGGCGGCAAACAAAAAAGAACTTGATTTCCCCATCATCCCCTACACCCACCCAAGGAAACATAGTAGTAATTTCCAGAAACATGAATTTGCCCCCAATGAAGGCAGAACTTGGCGTTATTTTGCAGAAGAGATTTAGTTTACCCTGTCCCAATCATCTCCATGGACATCTGTATATAACCACAAGTTTAATAAAGTGTCCACTTTCTATCAACAAGGAGCTCAGCCCCCAAATAGGAATATGTACATATCTAGTTTGAATACTTTCTTACAGCATTGAAATATTAATATCCTCTGCTTCTCACCATCAACGATTCAGAAATACCAGGATCCTTTCACAGAACACCCGCTCAGTTCGTGGTTGTGCATCATCCTCAAAGGAACTTTCCAGCTCTCAGAGCCTATAAACTGTCGGTTTCTGTGAGGTTCTCCACCTGGAACAGTTGCTCCTTTAGTCTGTTCCTCAGGGGAGCTTCTCCTCCCAGGGCAAGTAGGGAAGAGACAGAAGACACTTGCTTGGTCACAGAGCCCTGGGCCCAGGGTCCACCTAAATGACATGCCCACGTCCCGGTTGCCACTGTGGGCCACCCACTCATGGTTGTGGTGGTGGGGTGGTCACAGAGAGGCCGTGGGGTTCCTCCTTCCCATCACTTGCCTGCTTTCATTTCCTTTATATCTTTACCTATTCTGGGAGCAGTCAATCTTAGCCTGTATTTGCAGCCCCAGCAGGGAGCCCATTTCCAGCGAAGAGAGGACTCCTTTAATAAATCTAGCTCATTTGTGCAGGAGTAGTGCAACCATTGATTAGAGTGCTGATTGGAGCTGTGACTTTCCTTAGGAAGAAAATTAAGAAAACAGATTAAGGCAAATGATGGGCGGCTTTGTCTTCTTGGGTGGTGATTCTCCTTAAATTCTGCCTCAGCTGCACCGATGGCAGGTTGGAAACAGTCTGCAAGATGAATTAACTCCTTCGGGTCACTGTGCCGCCATCCTGCATGGCGGAGGAGCACAGAATTTTAGAGCTGAAATGGACCCTGATGGTCATTGGGCTCAAGGCCTTTATTTTGTAGATGAGGAAGTGGAGTCAGAGAGGGAAGCTGACCCCTTGGGACTGAGGCCGTGCAGGGTTCCTTCTCCAGGCTTCTGCAAATCACTCACCAGGATGCACAGTGAATTTAAAAACATCTAAAATAAAATCAGGCAGGACTAAAGGAGACATTTAAAAAATGGTGGCTCTCCACACGGTACTGCGCCCACTCTGGTCTCGGTCTCATCACTAGAAAACAGGAGGAGGGAGTTGGCGAGCAGCGTTTGGTCCAGGTGGTGAGGGGTACCCCTGAGCCGTGGGGGACACTCCCAGCCCGCCTCTGTCTACTTCCTTCCTGAAACTTGTTCCTTGTGCCCTTTGTCCCCTGGTCCCTGGGGTCCTCATTTGCTGGCTCCCCTGTTCATTCTCTCCTGGTACACATTTTAGGACCACCTTTTCCTTCTCAAGGCATTTTGTAGGCACACATTTTGGGAGCCTCAAGAACCTTCTAAAATCGCTCTGCATTGTCTTTTATTTACACCAGGCATAGCTGTAAAGTAATGAGATAAACGAAAAGCTAAATGTTAGGTGTCTAGTCACATTCCATTGTAAACTTGTAGAGGGAAAAAGGGACTGTGCATTTGACTTGTATTCCCTGAGTTTAACAGTTTCCCGCTTCTAGGAAGTCAAAGAACATTTGTTGACTGACTGGCTGGATGCATGAAATGTATGGACATGAATTTGTCACTTGAAGTTGTTTTCTTGGGGACTTTACAGTAATGTTATTATTCTTACTCCCATTACAATGACTTTTAAGTACCATTATAGGAACTGCTTTCAGATTTATTTATTACTTTACGTGTTTTACCAAAAAAATTTTTTAAATTGATATTTAGATTTTATGGCCTAGGGAATACTTTCACATAATATATTACTTTTATATTATTTTTTGATCTTCCTAAAATTATATGAAGACACTGTTATTATTCCCACTTTACAGATAAGGAAGCGGAGACTGAGAGAGATTATGGACTTCCTCAAAGTCACAGGACTGGTAAGTACCTGAGCAAAGAATCAGTTCAGATCTTCTGACACAGGAAGCATCTTGAGCCCTCTTTATCATACCCCACTGTGTCCCCATATCTAAAATTTGTGTCACAAGCTTGTTTTTCGACTTTATTCTCCAGAGCTCTGAAAGACTTTTAGCTATTATCAAAGATCAAAGCAATTTACACTCAGAAAATGAAAGTTTGTTCCGTGTCAGTGTTACAGTGAATTTGCTAGCACCCCTAAGTTCATTCCCTGAAATGAGTTAGTTCTAAAAGGAGTCTTTTGAATAATGGCAGTTCTATTGTTATAAGAGTGGGTAACTTCCCAGTCACAGGTATTGTTTTTCATTAGGTATGAAAATACAGGAAGTGTGTGTGTGTCTTCTATTTAGTTAGTTCGGTAATTCTCAGAAGCAGAGAATAGGGACTTTGGTAATGTACCATATCTCAGACCTTTATTTTCTGTTAACCTATTTAATCCTTGCAAATGAGACTCAAGAAGGCCTAGGAGAGAACCCCGGTCTCCTGACTGACTCCTAGTCCTCTGTTCTTTCCTCTGCAATGCATCTCATGTGTAACGATCTAGTTTTTTATTTCCACTGGAGGGTCAGTGGGAAAAGAGAAGGAAGAAGGAAAGTTTAAATGCATCTGTCTGCTTGCATCGGAGGCCTACAGTGTTCCCCCATTTGGCCAGGATGCCTGAGTTCTATTTGCCTTCTGCTAATTATGCTAGGCTGGCACAGAGCCTGTGTGTGTGAGAGAGGAGGGAGAGGAACAAGTTACCCTGATTCTGTTTATATTGGATAAAAGCGTCGAAGCTTGAGAGTAATCTGTATCTCAGCTCTATTTACTTTGCAAATAGAATAAAAGCCTTACTGCTTGTGCAGAAGAGAGATGGGAACGAGGGGGAGGGCAGGGGATGCGGAAGTAGACGAGGGAGAATGACTGGGTGTGCTACGGGGAAAAGGTGCTGGACTGTGAGCCTTGAATTCTAGCCTTGCTTCTGCCACTATTTATGTGTGACCTTCTGCAAACCACTTTCCCTCTCTGGGCTACAGTTTTACTGTCTGTAAATTTTGGACTGGAATCAGGGCTCCCATATTGGCAGCCAGCTGGCAGAATTCGGCCTAAGGACAGTTTTTCTTTTTTTTAAGGCAAAGTGTTAAAAAAAAAAATGATTTTAGGCTACTTGTACTCTCCACAACTCACAGACCTCCCTTCACCTTCCTGGATTTATACATAGTGTTATTTTCCAATTTATGTAGACATTTGAGTTAAACTGGACTAGTTACTCAGAAGGGCCCTAATGTTATTTGATTCTATTGATATACTAAGCTTATTTAGAATAGAACCCCAGTGAACATAAACGTAAGTAGTAGCATAGTGTCTTGGCTGAGTATTCGGGCTCCAGACCCAGTCTGCCTGAGTTTGAATCTGTGCTCTGCACGTACTAGTACATTACTAATCTGTCCGGCTGCCTCAGTTTCTTCATCTGCATAATGGTCATACTCAATGTGAGGATTAAATGAATCAGGTTGTCTAAAGAGCTCAGAATACTGTTAGGCACATCTTAAATGGTCAGTAGTAGTTAGCTATCACTGTGGTTATTATGAGGCCTTTTTATGAAATATTTACACAACCTTCCTTGAGTAGCAAATAATCTTAAAATGTTTGGTTAGATTCTCAGAATGAGACTGAGTGTTTGACATTATGAAATGTGTATATTATAAAACCCAAGGGCCAGACATAGAGGACCATTTCAGAAAGGCTCTCTAAACTAGTCGTGTAAATAAATACGAAACCAATTGACTTCCATAATTCTTTTTATCTGCAAACTTTCATGTGCCAACATCTCATTCAATCACTGAGATGCTGGGACAGGCTGAGTTATGGCCCTCTCCTAGGTCTACTGGCTGGCTTTAGTAGCACCCATTCCTTATTTCCACAAATATCTGGAGCCTCCATGTCTCCCAGGCTCAGGGTGCTGGTTTAGACTGTATGGCCAGCCAGGCCGGTGAGAGTGTCTCTGAGAATGCTGGTGTCATTCCCATTGAAGCAGCAGGTGGGGGAAGAATACTTAAAGAAAAAACTCATCAAAAATAGTGAGTGGCTCCCCATCCATTTTTCATGTGGCATGAAATAAAAGTAGATAAGATTAGGAAATGAAGGTGAAAATGATGTGCGTGAGCTCTCTCTGCATGTCACTGCATCCCTCTCAGGGCTTCGATAATAAGCATGTTTATTTGAGTCGTTTGCTGATCACACTCATCAATTCTAAACTTCAGACTCCTACCAGACATATTTATAACCCTGTTAATATGGCCAGACTCACTAATGCGTGCAGAATTAGATGCCTGAGCAATGGTTCTGGGAATACTCGCTTCTGGCCCTGGCCCCCTGAAGGCCAATGCCAAGAGAACACTAGCCTTTTTTGAAAGCAGGAAAGGAGCAGGGTGTGGGTATGTGTCTGCCACTGGTAGAAATTCTCCCTCTGACACCTTTGGGTCCTTAAGCAGAGGGAGCTGACAGAGAAAGTCCTGGGCACCATGACAAGCAAGCAATTAACCTTACCGAGAAGACCTAAGGTCCTCAAGAAAAGGAAAGAGAAAAGGGAAGGAAGAAAGAGAGGTGGGAGCTCCCAGGCGGCTGACTGCAGCTTTCAGCAGAAATAGCCTGGAGTCCGCTAAGCTGCCGCCTGCGTATCATGTTCCTCTCTCAGGAAAGACCACAGGCCACCTGACTTCTGCTCTGATTCTGGAGTTAGCAGCTCTATGAGGTACACGGAACAATGCCTCACTCTGCAGGGGTCTGTGTCTCCTGAGCTCTCCAAGGTTGTAAATCTGATGTGCCTTGTCCCTAATGAACTTGGCAGAGTGCCTTATCCTTTGCAATCTATAGGTGATCGATAGAGTGTGTGCGTGAGGGTAGGGGCAGCCCCCATGCTCTTCGCCTTGTATTTCCATGTAAAGGGACTTCTCTTTCCCAAGGGGGTGCTATTGGCATTCTGGGTGGAATCATTCTGTCACATGGCAATGACCCCTCACCTCCCAGGATGTTCAACATCTGTCACTCTTGCTCACAAAATGATGGTCATATGCCTCCCACGTTTGCAGATGCCTCCCCATCCTCCACCCCTGCAAATCCAGTGATGATTGAAAAGATTCAAAACCACTGATAGAGTGACATCCCTCCCTCTCTCCTTCGCAGGGAGAAGCAGGGATTTCTTGCACTAGTGAATTTGGGTGAATAAACTGAGCTCAGCCCTTTCGTCTCTCACTTCAGGGCCCTCTTTTCTCCTCTCCACTGAGTGGGAAACTTCTCATGAGTTCTGAGGCAGGCAAGGTGTGCAGTTCGGAGATGAAGTGTTAGCAAACGATTTTGCAGAAGACCTTGTTTTCCACACACTGTGTCAAAGATGAAGGTGATATTTTGATCTCCAGCTGTTTTCTGAGCCTTTTTCCTTCTAACCTTGAGAGGGGAACCAATGGCCATGACTTCCTGAGCTCCTAGATCCTCAATAAATGTACCTCTGATGCTGGCCAGTATCCCCTTTCCCTACTTTCTGCCCAAGTCTGTTTTTCATCCCTTGGTTTCTAGGAGGATGTCCAGGGGAAGCCCTGTTAATGAAACACACAGCTCACCACCCTTGTCCCAGCTGCCCCTGAGGAGGGATCATGAAAAAGATGTCAGGACAGTTTAGTGTTGGGCACAAATGACCTGGCTAGGCTCGGCCTCTTCCGTTGCAGACTTGAGGATTCTGCCTTTCCCAGTGGACCCTCCCTGACTGAGCAGAATGAGTAAGCCATGGTTTAGTCAGGTCAGAAACCCATGTCCTAATTCTGACGGTGACCTCAGGAGCAGAATCTTCACCCAACGGAGGACACAGGCCTGATGGAGCAGAAGGAAAGCCAGCCTCCTCCTGGGTCCTCAGTGGGTGTCCCCGCCCAGGTCAGAGCACAGGTCACACCACCCTGCTCACCGGACATGCAGTTGAGTGGGCAGGGAGGGTTCAGGTTCCAGAGGATCAGCTTGGTCCAGTCGAGGGCAGGAGAACATGCCACCAGGAGTCACAGCCTGAGATGGGGATCCTTGTTCAAATGATTTTTCCCCCAGTTTTATTGAGATATAACTGACATAAAACATTGTATAAGTTTAAGGTGTACAAAGTATTGATTGGATATACTTGTGTATTGCAATATATACCACCTCAGTATTAGCGAGCACCTCCGTCACATCACATAATTACCATTTTTTTTTGTGGTGAGAGTATTTAAGATCTACTTTCTTAGCAACTTCAATAGTACAGTATTTTTATCTATAATCACAATGCTGTACATTAGATCCTCAGAAGTGTATTCACCTTCTAACTGGAGGTATGAACCCTTTGACCAAAAATCAGCCACCACTCTACTCTGTTTCTATGAGTTCAGCTCTTTAGATTCCACACATAAGTGGCTTTTCTCTGACTGGCTTATTTCACTTAGCATAATGCCCTCAAGGTCTATCCATGGTGTTGCAAATGGCAGCATTTCCTTCTTTCTCATGGACAAATAGCATTCCACTCTGTGTGTGTGTGTGTGTGTGTGTGTGTGTGTGTGTGTGTGTGTGTGTGTGTGTGTGTGTGTGTGTGTTGGAGGTGTGCTCCTGGGTGACAGCAAGTGAGGGCAGCAGGATGGGACAGGGGTAAACGCTGAGCCAGAATGTGTCCTCCTCTGGACAGTTGCTTCAGTTCTGGCTCCTCAGGGAAGCTTTGAGGCCCAAGTTACATGTAAACTAAGACCCACCTGAAGCCAGGTGCTGGGGTTTATACCTCCAGAAACAGTGGGAGGGGGTGGTCTCAGAGTTAGCTGCGATCCTGCTTGACCAAAGACAGTTTTGCTGAAAAAGGAGCTGTGAATAGGTATCCAGTGCATGCCTAGCAGCTCAGGATGGCCACACCTGTGGGTAAACGGATCTGGGTGGACACAAATAGCGTCCACTCTGTGGAGGTTGCAGTGGTGTTAACAGCAGTGGCTCAGATCAGAGTGTGTCTTTTCCTTCAGGCAGTCCCAAACAGAGGGCCAAAGCATTCCTTTTGGTGGGCTGTAAACTGGATGTAGTGAATGGCTCTTATCAAGAGCAGCCAGGCATTCATGCTTGGGCCACGTATGCACAAATAACCCATCAATATTTTCAAATTCTAACTCTAGAATCCTTTGCTTCAATATATAAGAACCTCTCTCAGACTTGTCATTCAAACAGCACTTGCCCCTAAACTCAAATCACGGCCCCTCTGAGTCAATTTGATTGTCTTGTTTATAACTTGAAGCTCTCAAGCTTTACCCAAGACAGGGAGGGTCTGGTGACTCCCAGGGAGAAGAGACTGCAAGCTGGTATTGGCTTAGAGGGTGCAGACCCCGCAAGGTAGATCTTCTCTGGGACACCCACTAATAGGAGCAGACCCCTCTTCTGTGTTTGCCTGACCAGTGGATGACAGGCTTAAACAGTGTGAGAAGCCTAAGAAATTATGTCTGTTGCCCTGGAATATAGTATTTCATAGATATCCGTTGTGTGTGCAACCTAATCAGGCTCAGTGAGTGACCCCAGACCTGGGTGGCCAGTGACAACTCCTGTAAGTTTCCCACTGTAATTCTCTTTCTCTAATTCTCTTCTGTTTATTGCTGGAGATTAGTTAACGGTAATGGCATCACCAGGTCCAGACTGAATACACATTTGAAGTTCATTTTTCATTTTTTCAGACAATGCGCTCACCCCCTTACTCAGTTCCTTCTTCTTCTGCATCACTGGATCCCCAAAGTTCTCATGCTATTCGCATCCCCCCTCTATCCCCAGGAACGGTGCTGGCCCTCATCCATTAGCTGCCTTAGATAAAGTTTCCACCTATCCTGTCAAAGCTGGCCGTCTTCTGTCCTATTCCCTTAGGGTCCTATTTTCTACTCAAGTGATGATATTTGACAGTGTATTTGCATTTGAACAAGACCAGCTCCCAAACAAAGTGCTCCCTTAGCCCCATGCTCTGGATTCTTGCCTTGGTGAAGCCTTCTGTGAAATGTGGCTGTGGGAAAGAGATATGCAAATGTAGGTGCTTTGCAAATGTAAATCAAGTAAACAGACATATAGACTTAAATTTACATTGGGCAAACCATTGTTCAAGAGAGGAAAGGGGGAAAGAAAATGATCTTTTTGTGAAGCGTGGGTGATGGAACTCGGTGGAGAAGGGATCCAGGGTCTGGGTGGAAATGTCTGATGGGAGAACCTGCCCAAGAATAGGGAAAAGGTTGAGGGACATGATGTGGAGGGCTTACAAGACAAACCAGGAAGATGAGGGGTTGTGGATATAACATATGTAAAGGAAAAAATATGAGTTTGGAATCAAAGAAAAAGTAGGTATGGAATTTCTCAGTCTACTACTCAGTAGCTGTGGAATCATGGGCAAATCAGTAACTTCTCTGGGGATGTGTGTCATCTTGTCTATTAAGAGGATACTAATAACCACGTAATGGGTGGTTAGGCAAATGGATGAGATGACATGTGACACAGAAGAATGACTGACACACAGAAGGGACTAAAGAAATGCTGTTTTTCTCCTCTCTCCCTCCTGCCATTAAGTTCAAGAGTCACAATAACCTGGGCTTAAAAAAAAGAGTCACAGAAAATGTGAGAACTAGAGAGACTAGTCATCCTCAGTATCAGAGTGTTGAGGAAAAAAATAACTTCTGCCTGAACTTGGGGTTGTTTTTGGAAATTGCCATGAAGGTGTTGCTCCTTGAGAAAAGAACTTAGATGGGCTGGGAGGGAAGCAGAGTGAAGCAAGACTCAGAAAAGAGAGAACTGGCAAAGCTGGTGCCTCAAAGCCAGTGGACTCCAGAGATTAGGTGCCTGAGTGCTGGAATCAGATGTTTTGTTTCAAATCCCTCTGGGCCGCGATGTGCCCCATGGCCTTGGACAACTTGCCTAAACTAGGTCTCAGTTTTCTCTTCTGCAAAATGGGAACAATTAAAGTCCCCATTGTGTAGGACTGTCGTGAAGGAAGGAAAAATGAGATAATGTACATCACACTCATCCTACATAGGCTGTCACATGCCAAGTGTTAAAAATATTAGCTGCTGTTAGTATTATTTGCAGTATATTCATGCATTATCGAACCTTATGTAACTCCTTCCCTGGCCACATCATCAGGCCACAGAAAAATTCATCCATTTAATCTGTGTTTGAGTGTGGTGCCTGCTCAAGAATCACCAAAGATAAGGCATTCCAGACATGAGGGTGTGGAGTGGGAAAGGGAAGGCATCAGAAAACATGGAGGTAGAAAGGTAGACAAGTAATGCATTCCAGTTTGGACAGCCAATGTCTGTCTATTCATGTACTTGTGCATTGACACAACAAATTTCATTGCATACATATTACGGGTGAGGTACTGGAGATGCAGCAAAGAATAACAGAGCCATGATCCTGAGAGAGAAAGAAAGAGTAACAGTTTGATCAGGGCTATAAGGGGCATGCAAGAAAGATCAGGGTGAGAGCAGAATAAAATGTGAGGAAATCTTTCTTCAGAAGTGACATATAAGCAGAGACCCAAAGGATAAGAAGGAGTTAGTTATGCAAAGTTTGGGGGAAGAGGAAACATCATATACAAAGGCTCAGGACCAGGTTAAGAACTTAGCACATTGGAGTGACTGAATTAAGACCAACTTGCATATTGGAGCAGAATGGAACAGGGAGAGAGATGCGTGAAAATACAGCCATGGACCAGATCATATCAGGTCCTGCAGAGCTAAAGATTTTAGATTTGGTTCTAAGAGCCACAAGAAGCCAATGAAAGGTTCACAGGAAAAGAAGATACCCTCTGTTCAGCTTTATTTCATGGCTAGATTTACTTTAGTCAAGCTTTCAAGTGTTGCCCTTGATGGTGCAGACAGCTAAGCTGTTTTAGGGTTGGGGGTCAGGGTCTTTACCACTGATTGCCTAGCATTCTCTAGGCTTGGGCACCACAGGGGATGCTGCCAATGGAACCGTTGGTGGGTGATTCTTATCCTCAGGATTAGATGTGGATGGTCCTCCATGACAGGCAGCAGGGTCCAGACAGGGAGCAGGGAGCAGAAAGAACTGAATCTGAGTTGGAATGTCCTCATACCTCTATTCAAAGAGGTCTAAAATGATTCCAGAGAATATTTTGAATCCAGGCAGAAAACGCATCAACACAGTAGCCAGCAATAATTATAAGGTTTCCTCTATATCCATAATATATGGATATATTATATATAATGTACATAATATGTATGTATGACCACTCCAGTGGTAAAAGGCATGCAATTATTCAGTAACAGATTTAAAGAACCATTAGCCATCAACTGTTCAACTGCTTCTTTTGACAGATAATAGTCCCAATTGATTGAATCCCTACTGTATCCATCCATGGCAATAACTGCTTTACAAACATCATCTTATTTAATTGTCATAGCAATCTTGCAAATTAATTAAGCCCTTTTATGGATTAGAAAACTAAGCACGGGTGCAATTAAATAACTTGAGAAGGAACAGCTTGTAAATGGTAGAGCTGGGCCTAAATCTAGGTTGACCTTGTTCTCTGAGTCCTGATGTCACACAGCCTCCCAGGAGAAGAGGAGGGAACTGAGAGGTTAAGGCACTTACAGGAGGTGGAGACTTGAACCTCGTCCACACTGAAAACATAAAAAGAAACAGGTGGAATTAATTTTAATCATATATTTATTTCATCCACTATTTCAAAAATCTGAGTATGTGATCCATATAAAATTATCAACAAGATATTTTACATTCTCCTTCTTATACTTTTTCTTCAAATCCAGTGAATATTTGTGCACCTACAACACACACCACCACAGCCTGGTCACATTCTGAGTGCCTAGTACTTGGCAGGCCCTTTGCAAATTCTTTCTGGTTTCTCTGCTGCAATCACAAAATATTGGAGATTTCTCCTTGGAAGTCTTTTACTTATCTGCATTCGATTCAGGAAACTGAGCATGGGTGATTTACACATTTATTTTCATTTTGCTTTGTTATATATTATATAGTCAGGGGACAGCATATTTTCTTCTCCAGTTATATTCCATAGATTGTAATTCAGAAATGAATTTTCCTTTTCTGATTCCTGGGCAGAGGAGCCCCCAAAGCCACGTGAATGACAGGGAGAATCTAGCCTGGGGAAATCACCAGAGAGGCACGTGGCTTATTCATGGAAATCAAGAGTTGATGGCACCTCTACCAACGGGGCCAAAGGCGGGCGACCACTCTGTTCTATTGTGCACTATATGAAGAATGTATTGGTTGTATGGATCTTCTTAGCAGAACAGCTGGAAAGAAGCAGCTACGTTTTAGGGTGGGGAGAGAGACCTGGTTCCCTTCCAGAAGCGGAAGGACAGAATGAATAGAAGTGGAAGGAAAAATGTCATTTTTATTAGATGGATAGATTTTTCTTTTCTTTTGAAACTATAGAAGAAAATCAAGAGAGGGGTTGACTCAGATTAGAAACTGAGTTTGCAAATGTTATCTTGCTCACTTCTACCCACACTTCCCTGTGCAATTCTGCTCGATTCCCTTCATCCCCTCGCTCCTCTTCAGTTTCCCTCCATTTCATTTGTGAGCTGATTTCATGACGGAGCACACATGCCAATCAGTCGTCTGGCCATCAGTGGGAGAGCATCTCCAATCTACATTAGCCCGCTGGGCTGGCTTCCAGAGCATCGTCCACTACCCATGAATTATTACTGAAACATTCCTGCTGTCAGCACATTCTGCTCTGTACAACTTCCTATTATTATTTTTTTGGCGGTCAACACTGAAACTTTAAACAGTTCAATCTTGCTTAAGTAATGTGGATTTGGTGGCTCTAGAAACAACTTTTTGCCTCATCAGTAAGAATCTGCCCACCCCAGTGGCTGGGCTTAGATGCAGGTAGGGGGTAGGGGCTAGCACAGATGGAGACCTGGAGACAGCTTTGATTTGCTTTCCCCTTTCTGATTTCTTCCACTTTCCAGCATCATTTCTGTTTTCCTGTATTATCAATGGCAAAATGAGGTCTCTGGGATCCTGAAGTTTGGGTAACAGAGTGTAGGGAGCTGGGGATAAATCAGCTTGGCATCAGCTGGGTCATGGAACATTGCTTGGGTTTTCTCTCATCCAAGAACTTATGTACTGAGTAGACTGAGTAGAGCTAAGCTGTGTCTATGATTCATTTGAGCCTCTACTATGATGGGGATAATAGATCTGGCTTGGAAACTCCTGAACCGAATTAGACGGTTTTTGTCTCTCTTAAAACTCTGTCACAAAATGGATCATTTATCATGCTGGAGTTTGTGTGTGTGTGCGTACATGTGTGTGTGTGCATGCATGTGTGTGTATGTGTCTAGAGTTTGGGGAGCATAGGGTCAGAGTTGAAATTCAGTTGCTGATACCTGGCAGGAGAAGGCTGTCAAATCAGGTGGGCCAGCCAAAGTCAGGTTATACCTGACAAAAGACAGCAAGTTAAGCTGAGGGCCAAATCCAGTCCTACGGCAAAGAATGAAGGTATAGGTGGTACAAGGAGAGAGAACATTTCTAATCCCATGCAAAATGTTAGAAACCAGTTGTAGTTTTTTTCTTTTTCACACACAATAACAATAGTATTATTCACAGCAGTAACAGTATAACTCCTTTCTGGTTCCTGGACCCGATTTCAACGTGTGTGTGTGGGAGGGGGAGAGGTCCTTCCTCCCCACACGACACCAAGGAGTTCTTGAACACCAGTAGAATGTCCAAGAACTCAACTCAATTCTGATGCTATCTGCTTGGAGATGGCACAAGATTCCCCAGGTTAGGGCCTCCGTCCTACAAGACTGCCCTCCACCCCTGACTCCAGTCGCAAGCCCCGGGCAGTTACCTATGTTTCTGACCCACCAGCTACAGACTGGAGTTTCCTACGACCTCCCCCTCAGGTTTGATTAATTTGCTAGAATGGATCGCAGAACTCAGGAAAACACAGTTTACCGGTTTAATAAAGGCACTGTAAAGGATACAAGTTAGCAGCCGGATGAAGAGAGACAGAGGGCAGGGTCCCAAATAAAGGACTTCCTATCCTCGTGGAGCTCAGGGCCTGGCTCAGCGGCACCTGGATGTGTTCTGGTCCCCCAAGCATGAGAGATAGATAAGCTCTTCTCAGGGGTTTTGTAAGGGCTTCGTTGCATAGTCATGATTGACTAAATCACTGGCCATTGGCTGAGTCAGCCTCCAGCTCTGCCCTTGGGTGGGGTCCAAAAGTCTCTCATTAACATGACAAAACACCGATTTCAGCTTTAAGACTTCAGTGTCTTCAGGACCTGTGGGTGAACATTAAATATACCTGGGGAATACACATGTGGTCATTCATATGCAGCCGCGGATGCAGTTAAGCTCAGAGACGAACCAGGAAGGAAACACCGGGGCGTGGATGAGCAGGGCCAGTACTAAGGACTTCGGTTGCTGAGTCAGTCCTTGGTCTTGATCCGGAAGCTCTCAGTACCCTTCCTGTGTGGGCGGGAGCCTGGGTCAGCTGGCCTAGGACTTGTAGGAAGATGCAGCGAGAAGAACCCCCTTTGGGCAGACTGCCAAGGTGGAGAGAGAAAAGGTGCTTGCTGCTGGTGTTTGCTCCTGTTCTCGTTCTCCTGCTGCCACGCAGAGGGCTGAGGGTGTTGACGTCAGACAAAACTAGAACCATGGCCTGTTCCTCAGTTTCTGTTTGGAATCCCACGCATCTTAAGTGTTTCACCGTGAAAATGCTTAGGCAAAATTTTGGGTTATAGAATCATTTTCTATAGGGTCTGGTCAGTTCCCAGCACACAGCTTTTTCCTTCCTTCCTCAGACAGGTGCATCTAGTGAAGGGTTCCGCTTTGAATTTGGGCCATTCCAGTTCGTGAACCAATTTCAGGACTGTGGGCAGGACCTGTGCAAACAGGCTTTGCCCTGAATTGAGTTGGGGGTGGGAATAATCCAGTTTATGAGATCTTGGGTCAGGTGGTTCAGCTTTTCAGTGGGATGGCTCTCCTCCTGGGTAGCCCTGGATCCCATGACCTAGGAGTAATCCCTGGGGACTCCGTCAGCCCTTCAAATTATGGAGCTTCTCATGCCCTCCCAGTGTAGGTTTGTTCCACAGGGAAGGCTCCTGTTTAAGGTCCCTGGGCCTTCCCCAAAACCAGCCTCATTCTAACCAGCCGGTTACCTCCCAGGCTAGCATCAGGGAGAAGGCCTATTTGATGAACAAATTCTTCCCATCGGGCAGTTTTCCTTGTGAGTGTGAGGAAAGGAGCATGGGGGTGGGGACTGTTCTCGAGATTGGCCTCCACTTTAACCATCAAGCCCAAGGCAAACCCTTGCTGCTCATCACCTTTGATAACTGGTCATATTCTAACTATGGATGCACATGTTTTCTCTTCAACAGCATAAGAACTTTCACTGCCAGCTTATCTGGTTCTTGCTTTGGTTATCCCAGCATCTTTGTTTCCCTGGAAAACAGAGCTTGAGGCAAAATTCACGGCAAATGCTTTGCTGTGTGTGTGCAAGGGGCAGCTCCAGTGAAGCAGGGCTACTGAGGGGAAAAGGAACTGAAATAGGGCAGGAAGAAAATCAAATACAAAACGGTGCAAGGTCAAGCTGGCCACAGTTTCGCCAGAAAACGCAGCTCCATGGGCCAACCCAAATCCTAGAAATTAAGAGTACATTTGCCTAAAAGGATTTTCACCTTTGAATGCTCACCATAAAGGAGAACCAAGTCCTTGATGTGTGTTAACTCATTCGCTCTCCACACTAGTGCTATTAGTAGCCATTTCATAGCAGAGGAAATAGATGTAGAGAGATGCCTAAAGTAGTTGACACAACATTTGAACCAAAGGAGTTGGGCTTTGGAGCCTATATATCTAACCACCTCATCATACTGACTCTCAGTGCAATGAAGTGATTTTGTGCATTAAATATTCCTTGTGTATTTAGCAGTCATCATAAAGCAATTCAGAATCTATAACATGCTTAGGAATTAAGTCCCATCAAGGAGGGTAGGTCTAAATTTTGGCACAGCCTTGCACAGGCCGGAAATGCCCCCAGGTGATTCTTATCAGCTGTGAGATTGTGTTTAGATGCACCTACATCAAAATAGGAGGTAAAGATAGGATAGCTATCACAATCTCTGTAATTGGCTAGAGAGGGTTCTTCCTAGCCCTTTGGACTAAATTCTGCAGCCTATTTTTTATTCTCTTGGGCAGCAGCCTTTTGGCAAGTGCTGGTGTGTGTGTGAGAGTATGTGTATGTGTTGTATGTGTGTGTATATGTGTATGTGTGTGTGTGTGTGTGTGTGTGTGTGTGTGTGTGTCTCCTTCTGGCCTCACTGTGTTTTGCTTACTACAGTTCTGTTTGGATAAACAGATATGCCCTGAAATGTTTCAGGGAACATAAATAGGGATTTATTGGATTTGACAGAATATCACAAAATATTTCTATTCACATTGGGTTTCATTATTCTTCTCAAAATACACATGTATGTTAATACACACAAACCCCTCAAACCTTACCTGTGTGTGAAGTTATTTGACAATGTTTCTCATATTTAATAAATGTTATCTAGTTCCAGTCCTGTTCTCTACTAACATAATACAAAGAATGTCTTAAAAGGCACTAGTAATACATTCTCGACAGATAATGCTGTAACAAGCTGTGCTTAGAGCAGATTCGTTATAATGTAGAGATAATGTTAAAACAATGGATTTTATTCTCATCAAATGCACATACCAGAAAGAAAAATAGCTATTGGTTCTGGATTCTGATGCGTGTGTGTATATGTGTGTGCATGCTCATGTCCAGAAGACAAATGGAAATTTCTTAGTTATTTAAACCTTCCAAAAATGAGGGATGAATGGGTGGTAATCAGATCTTTGTATGTAAATCAGCCACCTGCCCAATCATGGTTAGCAACTAACCTCATAAGTGACTTAGAGCTAGAACAGATCTCATCATTTTACAGATGAGGAAACCGAGAGCAAAGAGACTAATGGCCAATTGGAGATAAAGCTAGAATTCTACCATTATCTTAGAGCTTCTAGCATCTAGTCAGACCTAGGTGGTAAATATTTAAGGTATTCAGGAGAGTTCTTTGAGGCTTGGGCTCTGCTTTTCTCTCTGGCTAAGAACATTGTTTTAAAAATGCAAATTCCTCAATTCTTTGGATCCTGGATTTAATGAATGGTTATATACTCCTAGGAAGTCTTAATACCATCTTCTGCAATCATGAAGAATTGGGTCAATAGGTGAATGCTGTCTTAGTTTCACAAAGGGGGACATGTCAGTTACAAAAGCTACAGGCAAGTGATCTTGATACTCACTCTTGGAAAAGTGCTGGAGCATATTATTATATGGAGCACATACACATGGTGTGTGAATATGTAAGAAATAAAGAGGTGATCACTAGGCACCTCTATGATTTCCTAAAAGCAAGTCATGCCAAATAACCTTAGTTCCTTTCATGACATCTTTATTAGACTGGCAGATGGGGATGGTGGAGGTAGGGTGGGTAGTGTAGACATAGAGAACAGTGGTATAGTGAGGTCTATGGCAGAGTTTCTCCTGATATCATCCAGAGTGACCTAGAAAATACAGGCTGTGTGTGGATTTGCAGCTGATAGCACAGCGCCATTCAAAGGAAAGTCAGTCTCTGGAATGGTATCTGCAGGGAGAGTGGTGTCTAGCAGCAGCTTAAAGGGCTTGTGTCTGTCCCTGTCATGTTCCAAGTATTTATCAATGATTCAGATGAAACGTTAACCATGTGCTTATCGAATTTGTGCTGACAGAAAGCAGAGGTCAGCTAATATGACAAATGATATAAACATGTTTCAGAAGATCTTGCTATCTGGAAAGATGGGTTGAAACTAACAAGATTAATTTAACAAGGACAAAAGTGGAGTCTTGGTTTTAGGTTTGAAAAAAAGCTTTATTTCACAGAAAAGGATGGGGAAGAACTGGTTTGGTGTAGTTCATATAAGAAATATCTAAGTGGGTTTCAGCTGATTATAGACTTTACTGGCTTTATATGTATATATATGATGTACACATACATGTATGTACATTATATATAATATATATGTATCTATATATAATATTTATATATAAGCCCTTAACCTGCTGTTATATATACATAATGACAGGGTCCTACTGCAGAGCACACAGTCCTCTTCTATCCTAGTTAGAGCCCCCTCAGAGCTGTAATCAGTTCTGGGCTCCACACTTCGAAGGACACTAACAAATAGAAGAATGGAAACCAGAATTCTCTGAAAAGGGTCTGAACGTCTTGTCAATGGAAGATTGAGAAAGTTGGCAATACATTTAGGAATAGAACATTCTGGGAACTAACAGCTGGCTTAGACATTTGAAAGAGTTTCATGGAGAATAATAATTGCATTATTCTATTGTATTCCAGAGAGCAGAACAGGGACCTATGAATGGTGTGAGAGGGAGGTGGATAGTGACTCAATGTAAAGATTTCTAAAAAATGGTTATTGGTATCTATATATCAGTAACGCAGACTTGTGAGTTAGCCAGCTCCTGATCAGGGATAGGTTTAGAAATAGAGGTTAGGTGATCACCTGAGGACCAGCATGTGGCTGAGAACATTCCAGCACAGAATGGGTGGGTCGGCTCAGGGATCTCCATGATTACTTCCAACTCTAGGATTACGATCTTGTCTCTGGGTTAGGCTTCCTTTAGTGACCCCTAAATGGTGCTGGGACTTGCTTATGGAAGCGTCTGTTCGCATTGTCCCCCTACCCCTCCTGTAACTCTGTGGAGGCAGACCAAGGAAAGGAAACTAAATAATTCTGGGGAGGATTGGGGTTGCCAGAAAATTCGATTTCTTCCAGGATCTCAGCTCTGAGAACTACAGAAACCAGCTGTGCCTCCTGACAGCCCAGATGCCAGAGGAGATTCCTAAACTCCACATGATAAGGAGAATGGCCACTCCTGTGAAGTACATATATCAAAGCTTTAATAAGAGCTAATAAAACTGGTATGTAGGGATCACATCTGCGGAGGACATCTAGTCAAAGTCTCTCTGAAGATAAAAAACTTACAGAACCATTTGTATGACTTCCATTTCTTTTCAAAATCATTCCTTAATTAAGAGACCATAATAATCATTTTTGATTAATTGTAGAAAATTAATTAAATCTTAATCTGTCCAGATTTTGTTTTCAACAACAAAGACAGCAGGTAGTGGCTAAAAACTATACCCAGGCTAGAGCCACATAGTGAACAACCTGGGCCTGGACAGGTGGATGCGGGCCCTGGGCTTCTGAGTGTCCTGCTGTCCCAAAACTTCTGACAGTGACAATAGTGAATTCTTTCATCTGTGAAGGGTTAAGATTTCCAGAATGATTCGAGGCAGACAAGGACCTGCCACTTCTAAGAGCCCTCGGGTATACTGACCACTAGTCTTCGGAACACAGGTCTGCTTATGGACGTAAAGGATAAAGGGTGAGGCTGGCAGCCTCATTCCCAGGACCAGTGACAGCTGGGTAATCTGGTACCCCGTTGCCAGCCAGCCAAGAGTCACTTTGTGTAAGGAGGTAGAGCCTAGGGAAACTGATGGGTTACTTGCCAGGCATCATGCTAGGGAGTGGGTGTTATTTTCCTCAATTCCCAGCTGACTAATCCAAACAAATTATGTCCAAAGGTGGCTCAAGGCCACACAAATTTTAAATAGCAGCAGTAGGACTTGAACTTCAGCCAGTCTGCTAGGTTCTCACTACAGCACATAACCTCTAGGGGTATCTCTTTTCAGTCCGCAAAGGGGTGCCAATGGGATTCTTTCCAGCTCCGGGCGTATGCAGTCACCTATGAAGACATCTCAAACACCAAGCTGCCATCTGCCGTTTCTAGTCCCCTGAGGAGAGGAGTGTGTGCGTCCAGGCAAGGGGGGTTAAAGCAGAGAGCGCTAGAGGGGGTGAGCGCTCACAGTGCCGGAGGATGGCTCCCAGCAGCCCGGAGCTCTGGGGCTGCCTCAGGCAGAGGGGCCGTGCTGGGGGGGCACAGGGCAAGGATGGGCCATGTTGGGGGGGCACAGGGCAAGGATATGTGGGGACACGGAGGACTCCTTCCTTGTCTGGACTGCTTGACCAGACCTTCAGAGGCACAGTGACCCCTGCTCTAATGAGCCACGTTTCTTTGCCAGCAACTTTTCTGAGTCTGTCTACCTGACTGAAAGGTACCATGGACAATTCACGCTTTTCTTTCCTTTCTGCTCACAACAAAGGTGCAAAATAGCTGGCGGACCCTCTCTTTATGTTACTACTTTGAATCTTTCCAATTTCCCCACTGCTCTGAGTCATCTGGGAAGCAGGGATTGATGCAATTCAGAGTTTGGAGAAGGTTGGTTCTTAAGCTTTTCCTGCAAGCCGGGTCTGATGCCACTCTGGTCGCAAGACCAAGGTAACAGCCCCTGGCTTTCAGAACTAACAGGGATGGAAATAATGATAAAAGGAAAGAGTTTGCAGACAGTTTCCAAGTTGGGTCAGGTTTTTGGCAACAAATGCATGCCGTGTGTGTCCACCTTCTCTCCCTAGGGCCAATTCCTGTGTTGCTACGGGGGCGGGGGGTGGGAACAACTGTGCCCATCTGTCTCCTGGGCTTTTCTCGGTGCTCAGCCGCCTGCTGTCAGACACGGATTCTTCGCGGGCAGATCACACGGTACGAGCGCGTAGTGCGGACTTCTGTGTGGAGGCTCCCCAGCCAGTTCCCGTGCTGTCAGACGGGCCGTGAGTGAAGAAGGGCCCAGCTGCCCAGCTGGAGCCATTTCCGAGCTCATTCGGGGCAGAGGCTGAACGTGCAGCGCCATCCCAGCTTTCCAAGCTTCCTGGGAGGAATGCAGCAGGGCCTTCCCTCTTCTTGGTTCTCCCCCTCGGCCCCATAATCCCAGGTCACGGGAATTTTCCTTTTCAGACCGATGAAACTATGTATCTTCTCTCACTGGTCTCAGTCAGACCCTTCTCAGCAGTTGGCTTATGTGTCCTGTAAATGTGATGGATTCTGCCAGGAAGAGATGCCTGCTTTCCCGGAGGGTTTCTCGGATGGCACTCCTCCAGGACGGCAGGCCGTGCACATCCCAAGAGCCTGCACGGGTATGAACACGCTGGGTAGGTACCAAGCAATGGCCCCTGCTCCTCTCAGGGCACCCCCCAGCTTTCTCTGACATTTGTTATGGGGTTGGGAGCTTCTCAGCACTCAGCAGCGCGTCCTTAACGTCCTTGAACATCTAACTCTTGACTCCAGGAGGCAGCTGGAGGGAGACTTGTGACTCAGTTTAGAGAACAGCAAAGGCAGGATTCTAGACCAGACTTGGCTTGTTGTGAGGCCTTAGGTGAGCAAATTATTTAACTCTTGATGCCTCAGTTTCGTTTCCTTTAATTGGAACATATTGGACACATTCCTTCTTTTATTTATTCATTTAATATGTACTAATTTATTGTGTATTTTATATCCAGGTGTTGTATGGGGGCTCTGTAACAAATTCAAAGGGAAGGAAAAACAATATTTTAAAATATCCTCTCAGCATATGACTTGCTACTCAAAATCTGCCAAGTACCAGCACTGAGATCATTTAGAAGCTTGTAAGAAATTCAGAATTGTGAGTCCTACTCCAGTATATGAATCAGAAACTGCATTTTAACAAGATCCCCTAGGTGATATGTACATGCATTAAAGTTTGAGAAGTACTGACTACACAGATAATACTGCATTCTCTGCTTTATCACATCATTTCATGATACACAAGCCTCTCTTTAAGGAGCCCATAATCAAGGATGAGAGAAAGAGATTCTGATGAATCTATACTCTACAATGTGGTAGATGTCTTTATAGAGATGGGAATAGAATACTACAGAAATTCAGAGCAGTGAATGATGGATTATGCCATTCATTCATTCATTCTAAAAACACTTGAACACTTGCCACATGCCAGGTATTCTCCTGTATGCTGGGAAATGCAAATAATACTAGAACAAAGAGTGGCTTCTTTCCTCTAAGCAAAGAGCAGGATCTGTTGTGTCTCCCCTTACTTTCTTACAACCATACCGTTTAGCTCTTTGTCTTTATGGAGCTTACCTTCTAGTGGGGAAAAACATGTAATACACAATTTAAAGATGCATAAAACTTTTACTTTATTTTCATTTGTATATTTTATTTTACACATGTATAAATTAAATATATATACATATATACTTCTCACACTATACATATACTATATATATGCTGCATATATACTATATATATGCACCACACATATACTATATATATGCTACACATATTCTTTCTATATATGTATATACACACATAGTATACATATACTATATATATATATACTACACATATACTCTCTCTCTCTATATATATATATAGCTCCAGATAGTGATGACTACTATGAAGGCAATACACAGAAAAAGTAATAGTGACTGGGGGTGGGGGTATAGGACCTACTTGTGGTAGTTTATCTATAGAGGCCTCTTTGAAGAGCTGAGATCTAAATAATGGAGTCGCTGATCTGTGGCAGTTGGGAGAAGAGGGACCCAGAGACGGAGGATAGCAAATATAATCTCCATGGAACAGACAAGTCTGACCTCTTCTTGGTGCAGCAGGACATCAGGGAGCTTGGTAAGATCTGAAGATACAGGACCTGTTAGGAACCAGCTTATGTAGGACCGTGTGTGTAATGTACGTGTTAGACTCAATTTTACTCTGAGTGCAGTTGTAGTAAAATGCACTGATACGTACTTAAAACACTTAATTCTGGCTGTTGTGTGACTGGACGATAGAGGGTAGGGCTGTAAGCAGGGAGACCAGTAGGGGGCTCTTCAGTAGAGCAGGAGAGTGACAAATAGGACTTGGACAAGACAGTGGGCGTGGACAAGGGGACAGGTGGATGATCTGGGACATCTTTTGTGACTTGGAAAGATCTTTTAGAGGAGGTTATGAGTGGGTGAGATGAACTTTGAAGAATTAGTAGGGGTGTACTAGGTAGACGTTTAGGTTTAGAAGACCAAAGTGTGGAGTTATATATTTTAGAAGCACAGGTTTGGTTCATGCTGTTCTTCTGAAAGGACCAAGGGAAAAAAGAATACTCTGAAGAAAATATTTTTCATGAATATACAGTTCTTTCTTTTTATAATGGCAGCCCTCACATGTGTGTTAACTTTCCTGGTTCCTGAGCAAGGCTCTCCAAATCCCTCTACCAAGCTCTATAGTACAAAGGTCTAACTAATCACTGGGAAAGAAGAAAGGCCCCTCTTTTTTTGTCTTCTGTTAGGTAGGATATTGGCTCTGGATCTGCTCATATATACCTTCGCTTAGAAGAGACTATTTTGGTCTTTTGAGCAATGTGTTTTCAGACCCAAACTCCAGAGCTGTCCCAGAAACCACTCAATCCAAGCAGGAAAATAAATGTGAATATCACTAACTCAGCAGCTTGGCAGCTGCAGACGATCCCATTATGTCAATCACCATCAGCGGTTCACTGTAACTGGCGGGCTGTCATCCCCTTGGAGATTAATTGCTGGGAACCTGTTATATGTATTAATAGATCATTTATTTAGATTGATCTTTCACCCATTGATCTTCAGTCTCTGCACATGGCCAGGTAGCTATCGTTTTTGTGATCTGACTTCTGGGGCTAATCTTTACTCTGAAGACCCTCCTGGGATGTTTCAGCAAGCAGATGAGCCTCATGCAGGCTCCAGGGCCACTAACCATAGATGCAATCAATCTTTTTCTATCTCCAAAGAGTCAAGGTATGCTGCTACATCCTACTTTTCCATAATTTGGTTTTTAATATCTCAAGTTCCAAATCTGCAATCAAAGCACTACTGTCAGTCTATGATCTGAATCTTCTCTTGGCATCTTACCCCTTAGAAATCTTAGCTTCCTTCTCCTCCTGCCTTCGCTGTGCAAGCTCTCATCACTGGACTCAGAGAGAGAACCTGAGGCTGCTCCAATCCTTCAGCTGGCTAACACTTACCCATCTATTATGGACAGCATTGTGTCTCCCCAGATTCATAATTGAATTCTGACCCCTGAGAATGTGACTGTATTTGGAGTGAGGGCCTTCAGAGAGCTAATTCTGGTAAAATGAAGTTATATGGGTGGGCCCTAATCAAATATGACCAAACCCTTATAAGAAGAGGAGATTAGGATATAGACATGTGTCCACATGGAGGAAAGACCATGTGAGGACACAGTAAGGAGACAGTTGCAAGGGAGAGAGGTCTCAGGAGAAGCCAAGCCTACTGACACCTTGATGCTGGACCTCCAGACTGTGAAGAAATAAGTTTCTGTTGTTCCATCCAGTCTGTGGTACTCTTTTATGGCAGCCCTTGCTAACTAATACACCATCTTTTAATTCTTGCCATAAATGGCATATTTTCTGGGAGGATTTGCCAACTCCTCAATTAGTTTGAGTCATCCATTTCTTTTTCTTTCAACTGCCTTCACATTTGTCATGCTGCCTTATAATTCTTTAATTTTTTATTTTTAAGAGTCTGTCAGCTCCACAAGGCCAGGGACAAGTCAATCTTGTTCATTGCTTTATTAGTTATGGATAATTCCCTAGTTGTTATAACAGATAAACCTCTGTATCTCAGCACAGAAGTCTATTTTTCATTGTATCACAGTTCAACAGGGGCCCAGGATTCAAGGACTCAAGTCTCCATTCATGGCTACGTCTTCCTCTGGGTCCCTGAAGGGCTCCCAGTTTAGCTGGTGGATGTGGAATAAGAAAGAGATCATTGGTGGGAGGTTTTTAAGAGTCAGACCTGAAAGTGGAGCACCTCACTTCCGTTCACATTCCATTGGTCAGAATTCAAGTCACATGACCTTGGCTAGCTACAAGGGAGGCTGGGAAATGTAGTTTAGTTGTGTGCACAGGAAGTAATCATACCCTTGGGGATTAATTGCTGAGAACCTGTTGTATGTATTAATAGATCATTTATTTAGATTGATCTTTCACCCAGTGATCTTCAGTCCAGTTACTGGATATTGGTGAACATTAGCAATTTTTGCCTTACCTGTTATATATCCAGCACCAGTTGTAGAACCTGATTCATAGCAGGCACTTAACAAAATATTTTAAGTAACTCATTAACCTCTACAGGTTAAACACTTAGTCTTAGAACGGGATAGGATGGTTTAGAATCATAGGACTTCTATCTCTGGAGACCTTTCATTAAACCAAGTTACCACATTTGTGCACACTTGGAAGATAAATTCTCCCAGGCTCAAAAATCCCTTTAAAAGAAACATTCTGAAAAGAGCAAGTTATTTCATTTCTAACATCTTAACAAAAGCAGGCAGTTCAGTATGTGTTTTTGCCATCTTGTTACAGATATTGACTCCAAGTTATTAGACTCTAAGCCCCTGGAGAGCAGCGCATGAACCATCTGGGTAGCCAGCTTTGAGTCCAGTGTCTGGTACATCTTCAGCTTCCTTTCAGCTGACATTTATTGAGCATTTACTATATGCTGTGCTAAGTGCTTTACGTGCATTAACTTATGAAATTGTTCCATGAAGCAGCAACAATGTCTTGTTTTTTATATGTTGAGACTCAGTGCTCAGAGAGCTTAAGAGGACTTGCTAAGCGTCCACAGACCTAGTAAGTAGTCAAAGAGACAAGCACCTAAGATTGCAAAGCTCACACTCTTAGCCACCATTCTAAGCTGTCCTTCCTGTGCATGTACATAACACTGAATGTAAACTGCATTTGGGCTTCAGAGCTGTTTGCTGATACTGTGAGGGAACAAAGGTTGTACTGCCTGGTCATGTCCTTCTTGTTTCTCCTTGCCTCCTTGAGACCCAGAAATGAGCTGCCTGTGTGCCCTACAGAGCAGCCAGCACAGAGCCTTCTGCATAGAAGATTCTCAGTGTGTTCTATTCTCCAGAAGGTTAGTGGACCATGACCTAAGGGAGGAAAGGAGTGGCCAACCTGCCTCTACTGGTCAGTACATCCTTCCCCAAGCACTCCTTGCATACTGCTTTCACCTCCTGTCCAGCCACCCCACCCAGAGCTCTTCCTGAAGTCCTTTCTTTATCTTTATCTTTCTATATAAAATAGAAATAGATGGCAGGTCCTAGGATCCTTTGGGAGTGAAAGCCACTTCTTTCCATCTCTGGGGTGGATGGCAGTGGTAGAAGGAGGGAGCCAGAGGCATCTGATGGAATTTCCATCTCAAGGACATGATGTAAGTCCAGTCTTCTCAGTAAGTAAGACAGGTGTATCTCTTCCTCCAGTACTTCTGAGCCCAGCTGCTTCAGAGTCCCAGGTCCCTATCTTTCCAGGCTGTGGGGCCCAGAAGTACAGCGCTCAGATTCCAGGACCACTGTTATAATTCCCAGGAGGGAGGTGGAGGTGTGTCCTCCTGATCCTTTCTCAAGTCCATCCAATAAGCTGCTTCAGAATGAAAAAATCCATTTGGATGCATGTAAACTTCCCTTAGTTCATTGTTTGAATTGTTCTTTTTTTAATCCCTGAAAAAGACATTTTTTGCCCAGGATTATTTTGTCCGTGGGCTCTCCTGGCAAATAATTCACCGAAAGGAAAATAAATAAAACAATGTTCTTTTTGCATGTATTTGGCACAAATGAAGACCCCGTCCTGTGTGGGCACTTGAATTATGTCTGCCTACTGGCTCTCATGTCCTTACTATGAGCAGGGCTGTGCAGCTCTGCTAGCGAATGTGGGAAGGTCAGGCTTTGTCTCACACATGCACATCCATCCCTTTGGGTGGATGGAATATAACTTACACAATAAATAATGGAGGAGTTTCAGGCAATGTGGTAGAGCCCGTGTAGATTATTATTATTTTCTTTTTGGTGGAGTAAGAAGAGGAGGACTTTCAGCCCCTCTAGAGGAAGCCTGGATTGGTCCCTGAATTGGTCCAAGGCTGCTCAGCGTATAGAGAACTGGCCACCATCATTGTTGGAAAAGTTTCTAATGCTCCATGAATTCAAGTTTTGCGGCTTGGCTCCTACAACTGGTAGGAGTTGCTACTGGATGGCAGGAACAGAGGGAGCTGAAGAAAGACCATCTCCCAGTCACCTCCACGTTCATTTCCACTGCAGGCTGAGGGCTGAGGGGAAGCTCTGTCTCTTCTGATTTGGTTTGAATTGAGGCCATCCATCCTGGGAGAGCTGCCTGCCTGGCCTTTTCTTGCTGATGTCAAAAGGCTGAATGTGGACCTCAGGAAGGCTTGAGGGCTGTCTTGCCCGCTAACACTGATTTTATGATATGCTAAACATAACATTCAATAGCTATTACTTCCACTGTCAGAGAAACAACTTGAGCCATCTATCTTCCGCCTCAGACTATATTACATTTCTCCCTGCAAATGACAATGCATTATAATATCTTTTATTACAATATTACTTATTTATCACCAAAGGTTTTCCAGCATTAATGCCGAGGACACTCATCCTTTATCTGCTTTTTGGTTTGTTTGTTATGAATGTCACATTTTATTTATCAAGATGGGCTCTGTTCAGAATTTGTGGAGACGGACTCCTCTGATTTACTTCTTATGCAAACCTAGGCTTTTATCTCATTAGATTTCTCAGCATGCTAGGAGTACAGGATGGACAAGATGCTCTGCTTTCTTGTTTTGTCCAAGGACCCTGTAGAGGAAGGGCCAGGATTTGAGATTATGGTGCTTGAACCTTGGAACCGAGCTCCTGGGGCCCCCTCTCTTTAGGCAGGACTGTGCGCTTGACCATCCCATTTCAGCAGACCTCTGCAGAAGGAGCCCCCCGAACTGTTTTAGCAGCCTTTCTTTCTAGGAAGCTCTCCCTGCACCACCAATTAAACCCACTTCCTTGTATCAGTCAAAAATGTGACATTCTACTGAGATCTTATTTCTCTAAGAAGAAAGCCCAATGCAGAAAACACTTTAATGGCATATACACTTGGAGGCAGTTATTTGTTTAACAAAGAAAAAAAAAAACATGCTTCCTTGAAGAATGACTTCTCTAGTCCTCTTAAGTGGCTGTGTATACATCATTAATGACTAGATAGAAAGCTTTTTTTCCTCAGCTTGGGGTAGGTAGATGTGCAGGCAGAGAAGATAAAATTAAAGTGCCAGCAAACTGTTTACTGAAAAGTCTGACAGAATTGCTGATGTGGTTCTTGTGTAAAACAGAGATGTCTTTACATTGATACATTGATATAAAAAATATCAATTCACATTCCACTTTGTTAGAAAGAAATGTGGTTCAGTTGTACTTGAGAATGAACTTTAGCCCTGCATTTTTCTCGAAATTTCTCCAGCACCTAAAATCCAATGGAGACTGAGCCTGGGGTCAAGATTGGCCTTGAATAAATGAAAGGACAAAGTGAGCGATGTAGGAGTTGTTCTTGTTTACCTTTATTATCTGTTTACTTCATGGGTATGGAATGATCCTCTTCCATTGTAAGGCAAGACCCTTGCTATCTTACTTTCCTCACCTGGACACCCAGTACCTAAATAACCCTAGCTTTTTAATCTTGTTCTATGTCTCCACTTGGCTGGTAAAAACCTGAGAGATGAGTGGCTGATTAAAGCCTGAAGCCAAAATCCTTGCCAGGCTGGTTTACATTTTAATAGCATACTCCTGGAAAGCGATACTTTTATTCGAAGAATGATACTATTATGGCAGACATTCAGATGTTGAGAACTGATTGGGTTTATACCTTAGACTAGGGCTGGGAGCAAAGCAGACTTGTAGGGAAGTACTTGAAATTCCGGCAGGTAAGGGAGTCAAACCCTTCTGCTCATGAGAGCAGATCCAAGTGTCCAGCTGGGAATTCCTTCCCTCTGCTCCACATCCAGAGGCCCCCTTGGCAACATGCCAAGCACAGGACAAAGGCAACAGTCCACATCTTGCCCACCAGAGCGGTAGCTTTAATATCCACATAAAACAAGACTCCGCGTACTTCAGCTGTTTCAGGTGACGAGACGAAAGGCTTGCTGCTGAGCGAGAGGACGCCTTGGAGGGCTTCCAGCTGCCGTCCGTGCACCCGTGCTTGCCCACCATCTTCAACAGGAAAGAAGATGTGGCTGAGAAGGCCTGGCTGATCATATAGGATTCCAAAGTGACCCCGCCACAGGCAGGGGGAGAGCAGCAGTTGGGGGTGTAACAGGGTGGCTTGACTCCTTGGCAAAAGGCCTTGGGTGTCGTTGGAAACTCCTGTGGATCCAGTGTCAGGGTCCTGCCCTCTCCACTGAGCCCCTGACCTAGTAGCCAGTCACTGGGGACTTGGCGAGGCTGTGTGCGTTATTCACAAGGCAAGGGGACTCTTCTAAAGGAGTGCAGACCTGTTTCTGAAATACAGGTGCACACTGGGAAGAAGAAAAAAGGATGTTGAGGTTTCACATTTTATTAGACTTGACTGCCTGTTCTATATTTCACCTTTCAGTGTTGTTTTACACAAACAAAACAAAAGAAAACAAGGATGGTAAGTTGATTACAAGAGCTCTCTGTCTAAATGACTGGACTTTCCTTGAATTTCCTCCTTCCCCTGGTTCCTAATAGTCCAGCCACTACTCTTTCTCCTCCTGCCCATTATGATAAGTTTGGTTGGTTTGCATAGATTTGTTACCTCAATCCCATTAAGTCCCCTTTCCAATCCAGGAGAGAGAGCAATCTGGTCATCTTGTCCCTGATGGCACTTGGGCATCTCTTGTGGTGACTGTGGCCCCAGGGTGTGAGTGCCTCCTCCTTGGTGCTACCTGTGGTCTCATTAATGGGCTGAGTTCAGGATTTCCTGGAAGGAGTGCCGTGCTGAGCACTGCTATCATTTTAGTACACTGTTTGAGACAAAAAATATCAATACTCATAGGCTATGGTTTGTGAGTGGTACAGTAGGTCTCTCTGCACACTGTTTCCCGTGGACATGCAGACCCATGTGTTCAAGTCTATGAAGCAATTGGCAAGCTCTGCAGGGGTGGAGAGAAAGATCCCCCTGCATGCCTTACCCTCTTAGTATCAGAGTCTGCTATGGGTACAGTCCGCCTGATTCTTTTGTATTTTTTTGACCACACAAGTCATTCACCTCTGTTATTTATTTGAGATGCCTTTGGGTGATGCTGAATTGGCCCCTTCAACACTAAGCGATTGATGACTTCTAGGGGAATGAGGCTGATAGGGTACAGGGGACATGATCACCAATCAACTTTACCCTCTCAGAATCATGGTTCTCAGCAATCCTTTTTTAGTAGCGTGGCACGAGGAAAAAAATAAATAGGATGTTGTCTCTACTCTGGTCCAGAGAACTTCAAGTCCCATCTCTCTTCCTTCCCAAGTACCTGTGTTCTCTAAGATTAGGACTGGGAGTTGTTAATGCCCACCTCTCTCTCAGCCCCCACAGATTCAGTTTTTACTTTCAATATTTTTTGCTTGGGTTACTGTAAAAGCCCCCTGACTGCTCCCTACCCCTGCCTCCACCCTTGTACATCTTTAGCCCGTTCTTCATATTTTTGCACAGTGATCGTTCTAAAGCACTAATCTGACCATTTTGGTTCCTTGTTTGAAATTTTCTTCATTATCTCAGGATAAAATACAAATCCCCTAGCAAGCCAAAAAGACCCTTTGTGGACTGTCCTTTCCAGTCTATCTTTTGCCCTCCTCCCCATGCTAATCCCATGCTGACCTATGTATCACCCCAATCCCTTACCTGGGAATCTTCTCAAGTGTGTTCCCTTCTCCCTGGAATATTTTCCCTGGAACTGCTTCTACTTACTTGGTTATCTTCTACTTATTTTTTAGGTCTAATTCTGAGATTCCCTTCATTTGGATGGCACTTGTACTTGATTGCCATGGGTCAGGGTTGACATAGGTGTTTATTCTTGGGGTGCCTGAAAAACTTTGGGCTTGCTTTTGATGTAGCAACATTTCCTTGTTTTGTTTTTTTCTCTTTACTTGCCTGTTTGCCTACAAGAAATTAAATTTGGGAGGCAAGGACTGTATCTCAGTCATTTTTAGACTCTGGTACTTGATCAGTAGAGTAGGTCTTAGCAACTATTGGATGAATAAATGTCTTGACTTAAGTCAATATAGGCTAATTGCTCATGATTAAGCTATTTCCTTCCTTCTCTCCCCCCTTTATCCCCTTCCCATTCCTCCTTTTCTCCCTTCTTTCTTTAAGCTCTCCTAGTTTGGAACTTTTTTCTTAGTGCCGTATATGGTACATCACTGAGTTTAGAAGGGAGTCACTTTTTCGGTAGATGTTACCTCTGCAGTCTCCCCCCAGGTAAACCTGCTCAGAGATCTAGAGCCCTTCCTAAGCCCCCTCCTGGATTTTTCTACTCTTATTGCTAATCAAATCTATTTCTATAGCTGTATCTTTATCATCTATATCTGTATCTATATATCTATCTATATCTATATCTAATCTATCTATCTATCTATCTATCTATCTATCTATCTATCTATCTATCTATCTATCTATCTATCTATCTATCTATCTGCATGTCATGGCCGAGATGGCTCTGTTCTCTCTTGTATTCTCTAAGTATTCCAGTAGAAAGTTGTAGATTCTGCTCCTCCTCTCTCTACCGCAACATCAAAATCCTTTATTTGGTTCCAGTGGAGTGAGGCAATGGTTAGGATGGGGGCTGGAAGAGTGGGATGAATCCAAAGTGTCGTGAACCTGCGTTCACTAGGTAGAGTTTGGTAGGAAGCCATTCTTTTCTCTCTCTATTCCCTTCCTTCTGAGGCTGGGGGATCCACAGAGTCTTTTGTAGTCATTGGTGTTGTCCATTAAATATTTCCCAGACTCATGGTAGGATTGTATTTACTTGCCTGCAAAGAAGTTGAAAGATCAATTCCAGACAGCAGCTCCTGGAGCTAAAACACGATTCACCACTTTCAGAGGGTAGCTGCTCCACCAGCCTGGCCCCAGGGTGAGGCAACGATGAGCAGAGCCCCCCAGCAACCTGTACTGGGCATGTAATGGTATTGAGAGATAAAGCTTCATATGGAAAGCTGTGAGATCTTCAGGTTATCGGTTACCGCAGCATACCCTGGTCTCCCAGTCATTGATAAAATTTTTCTCTTCACTAAAATTCTAGTGCTGTGGGTTCTGTAGGGGGAGGTGGCCCAGCATTATGTACACGGACACTTCTACAGCTCAGCTCTCCCTGGTCTAACTCCTGGGCATGAGGGCAATGAATCCTCATCCTCACCTATTCCCATGGCATTCCCGTTACAGGGCCTGAAGCCCTTGCCTCCCCACAGTGGACATTCTGTAGTTTCTGCCTGTAGTGTCTTCCCACCCCCCTCCTTTTTTTGTAGATAATTATTTTTTATTGAAGGGTAGTTGACACACAGTATTACATTACATTAGTTTCAGGTGTACAACACAGTGATTCAACATTTATATACATGATAACTCTAGGTACCAGCTATCACCATACCAAGTTGTTACAACATTTTGACTATATTCCTTATGCTATACATTACATCCCGGTTACTTATTTATTTTACAATTGGAAGTGCGTACCTTTTTTTTTTTTTTTGTTGTTGTTATTGTGAGGGCATCTCTCATATTTATTGATCAAATGGTTGTTAACAACAATAAAATTCTGTATAGGGGAGTCAATGCTCAATGCACAATCATTAATCCACCCCAAGCCTAATTTTCGTCAGTCTCCAATCTTCTGAAGCATAATGAACAAGTTCTTACATGGAGAACAAATTCTTACATATTGAATAAGTTACATAGTGAACAGTACAAGGGCAGTCATCACAGAAACTTTTGGTTTTGCTCATGCATTATGAACTATAAACAGTCAGTTCAAATATGAATACTCATTTGATTTTTATACTTGATTTATATGTGGATACCACATTTCTCTCTTTATTATTATTATTTTTAATAAAATGCTGAAGTGGTAGGTAGATACAAGATAAAGGTAGAAAACATAGTTTAGTGTTGTAAGAGAGCAAATGTAGATGATCAGGTGTGTGCCTGTAGACTATGTGTTAATCCAAGCTAGACAAGGGCAACAAAACATCCACGGATGCAGAAGATTTCTCTCAGAACAGTGGGGAGTGAGGTTCTAAGCCTCACCTCTGTTGATCCCCAATTTCTCACCTGATGGCCCCCCTGCGACTGTGCCTGTCTTAGGTTGTTCCTCCCTTGAGGAATCTTACCCATCTCTGGCTAACCAGTCATCTTCCGGGGCCATACAGGAAAATGTAAAGTTGGTAAGTGAGAGAGAAGCCTTATTGTTTGAAAAGGTTAGCTTTTTACTTCTTTGCATATTTATGCCCTGTGGCTTCTATGCCCAGCATTTGTCTAGAGGTATCTTTAGCACTTGGAAGAATTATGATACTCAGTAAATTTGATATGAGGCATGAATTCTATTTAAGGGTTGTAATTAGGAAGGACGAAGAAAAGCTATAGAAGTAGCAGGCGGAAGAAAACATGGGAAGATTGATTATTTCTTTGAAATATCTTCTTGTAGAGTACCTTCAGCATGTATAGGTTTTAAACTACTAATTAAATTGCGCACACACATTAACATAATAGGAGTATAGTTACATAACCAAAGCATACCTGTAATTACCAGCCATCTCCAGTGAAACCAAGAAAACCAGTTAGGCACCTTAGGCATTTGTGAAAACTTATCTATGATATGGTAGATATTGTCCAACTGAACTTGAACAGTCTGAGAGAAATCAGACAAATTAAAACAACCCATCCCTGGGGGCTGTTCACATCCCATATGTTCTTTTAACAGTAAATAGTCTGTAGTTGTAAGATTTTGGAGTGCTACAATTTGCACTTCTCCTAATTCTTGGTTGAGTTTCAACAGTATAGATCCAGTCAAATTTGTTGTTTTACTGTATGCACAGGCCAGCTTAGATGTCTCCTTCCTCATTCCCATGGCAAGTCCAGGAACTGGTGGGATGAGTGCATCTACAGCTGTAGCAGTGTGTGGATCTTTGTTGGGGTTTTTTGATGATCATCTTCTGGCATGAGTCTTCCCGAGAGTGCTGATGTTGGAAGTTCTTTTTCATATCGTATCTTAGTTGATTTTCGGGGTAGCCCAATTAGGCTTTGATCCTCTGTATAAACACAAACAGACCCTTTGCCTACACTTTTATATGCCCTTTATACCCTTGTGTAGAACTCATTGGAGGTTACCACATAGGAACTGCCTTTTTTTTTTTTTTGGTATCATTAATCTACACTTACATGATGAATATTATGTTTACTAGGCTCTCCCCTATACCAGGTCCCCCCTGTAAACCCCTTTACAGTCACTGTCCATCAGCATAGCAAAATGTTGTAGAATCACTACTTGCCTTCTCTGTGTTGTACAGCCCTCCCCTTTCTCCCACCCCCCCATGCATGCTAATCTTAATACCCCCCTTCTTCTCCCCCCCTCTTCCCTCCCTACCCACCCATCCTCCCCAGTCCCTTTCCCTTTGGTACCTGTTAGTCCATTCTTGAGTTCTGTGATTCTGCTGCTATTTTGTTCCTTCAGTTTTTCCTTTGTTCTTATATTCCACAGATGAGTGAAATCATTTGGTATTTCTCTTTCTCCGCTTGGCTTGTTTCACTGAGCATAATACCCTCCAGCTCCATCCATGTTGCTGCAAATGGTAGGATTTGCCCTTTTCTTATGGCTGAGTAGTATTCCATTGTGTATATGTACCACATCTTCTTTATCCATTCATCTATCGATGGACATTTAGGTTGCTTCCAATTCTTGGCTATTGTAAATAGTGCTGCGATAAACATAGGGGTGCATTGGTCTTTCTCATACTTGATTGCTGTGTTCTTAGGGTAAATTCCTAGGAGTGCAATTCCTGGGTCAAATGGTAAGTCTGTTTTGAGCATTTTGATGTACCTCCATACTGCTTTCCACAATGGTTGAACTAACTTACATTCCCACCAGCAGTGTAGGAGGGTTCCCCTTTCTCCACAGCCTCGCCAACATTTGTTGTTGTTTGTCTTTGGATGGTGGTGATCCTTACTGGTGTGAGGTGATACCTCATTGTAGTTTTAATTTGCATTTCTCTGATAATTAGCAATGTGGAGCATCTTTTCATGTGTCTGTTGGCCATCTGTATTTCTGTTTTGGAGAACTGTCTGTTCAGTTCCTCTGCCCATTTTTTAATTGGGTTATTTGTTTTTTGTTTGTTGAGGCGTGTGAGCTCTTTATATATTCTGGACGTTAAGCCTTTATCGGATGTGTCATTTTCAAATATATTCTCCCATACTGTAGGGTTCCTTTTTGTTCTATTGATGGTATCTTTTGCTGTACAGAAGCTTTTCAGCTTAATATAGTCCCACTTGTTCATTTTTGCTGTTGTTTTCCTTGCCTGGGGAGATATGTTCAAGAAGAGGTCACTCATGTTTATGTCTAAGAGGTTTTTGCCTATGTTTTCTTCCAAGAGTTTAATGGTTTCATGACTTACATTCAGGTCTTTGATCCATTTTGAGTTTACTTTTGTATATGGGGTTAGACAAAGGTCCGGTTTCATTCTCCTACATGTAGCTGTCCAGTTTTGCCAGCACCATCTGTTGAAGAGGCTGTCATTTCGCCATTGTATGTCCATGGCTCCTTTATCGTATATTAATTGGCCATATATGTTTGGGTTAATGTCTGGAGTCTCTAGTCTGTTCCATTGGTCTGTGGCTCTGTTCTTGTGCCAGTACCAAATTGTCTTGATTACTATGGCTTTATAGTAGAGCTTGAAGTTGGGGAGTGAGATTCCCCCCTACTTTATTCTTCTTTCTCAGGATTGCTTTAGCTATTCGGGGTCTTTGGTGTTTTCATATGAATTTTTGAGTTATTTGTTCCAGTTCATTGAAGAATGTTGCTGGTAGTTTCATAGGGATTGCATCAAATCTGTATATTGCTTTGGGCAGGATGGCCATTTTGATGATATTAATTCTTCCTAGCCACGAGCATGGGATGAGTTTCCATCTGTTAGTGTCCCCTTTAATTTCTCTTAAGAGTGACTTGTAGTTTTCAGAGTATAAGTCTTTCACTTCTTTGGTTAGGTTTATTCCTAGGTATTTTATTTTTTTTGTTGCAATTGTGAATGGAGTTGTTTTCCTGATTTCTCTTTCTGTTGGTTCATTGTTAGTGTATAGGAAAGCCACAGATTTCTGTGTGTTGATTTTGTATCCTGCAACTTTGCTGTATTCCGATATCAGTTCTAGTAGTTTTGGGGTGGAGTCTTTAGGGTTTTTTATGTACAGTATCATGTCATCTGCAAATAGTGACAGTTTAACTTCTTCTTTACCATTCTGGATTCCTTGTATTTTTTGGTTTTGTCTGATTGCCGTGGCTAGGACCTCCATTACTATGTTAAATAACAGTGGGGAGAGTGGGCATCCCTGTCTAGTTCCCGATCTCAGCGGAAATGCTTTCAGCTTCTCGCTGTTCAATATAATGTTGGCTGTGGGTTTATCATAGATGGCCTTTATTATGTTGAGGTACTTGCCCTCTATTCCCATTTTGCTGAGATTTTTTATCATGAATGGATGTTGAACTTTGTCAAATGCTTTTTCCGCATCTATGGAGATGATCATGTGGTTTTTGTCTTTCTTTTTGTTGATGTGGTGGATGATGTTGATGGACGTTCGAATGTTGTAGCATCCTTGCATCCCTGGGATGAATCCCACTTGGTCATGGTGTATGATCCTTTTGATGTATTTTTGAATTTGGTTTGCTAATATTTTGTTGAGTATTTTTGCATCTACGTTCATCAGGGATATTGGTCTGTAGTTTTCTTTTTTGGTGGGGTCTTTGCCTGGTTTTGGTATTAGGGTGATGTTGGCTTCATAGAATGAGTTTGGGAGTATTCCCTCCTGTTCTATTTTTTGGAAAACTCTAAGGAGAATGGGTATTATGTCTTCCCTGTATGTCTGATAAAATTCCGAGGTAAATCCTCTGGCCCAGGGATTTTGTTCTTTGGTAGTTTTTTGATTACCGCTTCAATTTTGTTGCTGGTAATTGGTCTGTTTAGATTTTCTGTTTCTTTCTGGGTCAGTCTTGGAAGGTTGTATTTTTCTAGGAAGTTGTCCATTTCTCCTAGGTTTCCCAGCTTGTTAGCATATAGGTTTTTATAGTATTCTCTAATAATTCTTTGTATTTCTGTGGGGTCCGTCATGATTTTTCCTTTCTCATTTCTGATACTGTTGATTTGTGTTGAGACTCTTTTCCTCTTAATAAGTCTGACTAGAGGCTTATCTATTTTGTTTATTTTCTCGAAGAACCAGCTCTTGGTTTCATTGATTTTTGCTATTGTTTTATTCTTCTCAATTTTATTTATTTCTTCTCTGATCTTTATTATGTCCCTCCTTCTGCTGACCTTAGGCTTCATTTGTTCTTCTTTTTCCAATTTCGATAATTGTGACATTAGACCATTCATTTGGGATTGCTCTTCCTTTTTTAAATATGCTTGGATTGCTATATACTTTCCTCTTAAGACTGCTTTTGCTGTGTCCCACGGAAGTTGGGGCTTAGTGTTATTGTTGTCATTTGTTTCCATATATTGCTGGATCTCCATTTTGATTTGGTCATTGATCCATTGATTATTTAGTAGCGTGTTGTTAAGCCTCCATGTGTTTGTGAGACTTTTTGCTTTCTTTGTACAGTTTAATTCTAGTTTTATGCCTTTGTGGTCTGAAAAGTTGGTTGGTAGGATTTCAATCTTTTGGAATTTTCTGAGGCTCTTTTTGTGGCCTAGTATGTGGTCTATTCTGGAGAATGTTCCATGTGCACTTGAGAAGAATGTATATCCTGTTGCTTTTGGATGTAGAGTTCTATAGATGTCTATTAGGTCCATCTGCTCTACTGTGTTGCTCAGTGCTTCCGTGTCCTTACTTATTTTCTGCCCAGTGGATCTATTCTTTGGGGTGAGTGGTGTGTTGAAGTCTCTTAGAATGAATGCATTGCAGTCTATTTCCCCCTTTAGTTCTGTTAGAATTTGTTTCACATATGCTGGTGCTCCTGTGTTGGGTGCATATATATTTACAATGGTTATATCCTCTTGTTGGACTGAGCCCTTTATCATTATGTAGTGTCCTTCTTTATCTCTTGTTACTTTCTTTGTTTTGAAGTCTATTTTGTCTGATATTAGTACTGCAACCCCTGCTTTCTTCTTGCTGTTGTTTGCCTGAAATATGTTTTTCCATCCCTTGACTTTTAGTCTGTACATGTCTTTGGGTTTGAGGTGAGTTTCTTGTAAGCAGCATATAGATGGGTCTTGCTTTTTTATCCATTCTGTTACTCTGTGTCTTTTGATTGGTGCATTCAGCCCATTAACATTTAGGGTGACTATTGAAATTTATGTACTTATTGCCATTGCAGGCTTTAAATTCGTGGTTACCAAAGGTTCAAGGTTAGTCTCTTTAGCATCTTACTGCCTAACTTAGCTCGCTTATTGAGCTGTTATATACACTGTCTGGAGATTCTTTTCTTCTCTCTCTTCTTATTCCTCCTCCTCCATTCTTCATATGTTGGGTGTTTTGTGCTGTGCTCTTTCTAGGAGTGCTCCCATCTAGAGCAGTACCTGTAAGATGTCCTGTAGAGGTGGTTTGTGGGAAGCAAATTCCCTCAGCTTTTGTTTGTCTGGGAATTGTTTAATCCCACCGTCATATTTGAATGATAGTCGTGCTGGATACAGTATCCTTGATTCAAGGCCCTTCTGTTTCATGGCATTAAATATATCATGCCATTCTCTTCTGGCCTGTAGGGTTTCTGTCGAGAAGTCTGATGTTAGCCTGATGGGTTTTCCTTTATAGGTGACCCTTTTCTCTCTAGCTGCGTTTAAAACTCTTTCCTTGTCCTTGATCTTTGCCATTTTAATTATTATGTGTCTTGGTGTTGTCCTCCTTGGATCCTTTCTGTTGGGGGTTCTGTGTATTTCTGTGGTCTGTTTGATTATTTCCTCCCCCAGTTTGGGGAAGTTTTCAGCAATTATTTCTTCCAAGATACTTTCCATCCTTTTTCCTCTCTCTTCTTCTTCTGGTCCCCCTATAATACGGATATTGTTCCTTTTGGATTGGTCACACAGTTCTCTTAATATTGTTTCATTTTTGTAGATCCTTTTATCTCTCTCTATGTCGGCTTCTATGCGTTCCTGTTCCCTGGTTTCAATTCCATCAATGGCCTCTTGCATCTTATCCATTCTGCTTATAAAACCTTCCAGAGTGTGTTTCATTTCTGCAATCTCCTTTCTGGCATCTGTGATCTCCCTCTGGACTTCATCCCATTTCTCTTGCGTATTTCTCTTCATCTCTCTCATCATGCTAATGATTCTTATTTTGAATTCTTTGTCAGGAAGGCTGGTTAGGTCTGTCTCCTTCTCTGGTGTTGTCTCTGTGATCTTTGTCTGCCTGTAGCTTTGCCTTTTCATGGTGATAGGAATAGTCTGCAGAACTGGGACGAGTGACGGCTGGAAGGACTTCCTTTCTTGTTGGTTTGTGGCCCTCCTCTCCTGGGAGAACAGCGACCTCTAGTGGCTTGTGCTGCGCAACTGCGCGCAGACAGGGCTTCTGCTTCCTGCCCGGCTGCTATGGAGTTAATCTCCGCTGTTGCTGTGGGCGTGGCCTGGCTCGGGCAGCTGCTCCAAAGTGGTGGAGTCGCGTTGGAGCGGGAGCGGCTGGGAGGCTATTTATCTCCGTAAGGGGCCTCCCTGCTCCCTGCAGCCCAGGGGTTAGGGTGCCCAGAGATCCCGGATTCCCTACCTCTGGATTAAGTGTCCTGCCCTGCCCCTTTAAGACTTCCAAAAAGCACCCGCCAACACAAAACTTCCACAAAAAAAAAAAAGAAAAAAATTTTAAAATTAAAAATATAAAAAGATAAATTAAAAATGGCCACTCGTTTTTCTTTATTCTCTGGCACCAGCCTCAGGCATCTGCTCACTGGTCTTGCTGCCCTGTTTCCCTAGTATTGGAGTCCCTATCCCTTTAAGACTTCCAAAAAGCGCTCGCCAAAACAAAAGAGCAAAAAAAAAAAAAAAAAAAAAATTGGTCGCGCGCTTTTCTTATGTCCTCCGGCGCCCAGCCTCCAGTGCCTGCTCACTGTTCTTGCTGCCCTGTTTTCCCAGTATCGAGGGCCCTGCACTCTGGCCCGGATGGCTGGGGCTGGGTGTTCGGCAGCCCTGGGCTCCGTCTCCCTCCCGCTCTGCCTGCTCTTCTCCCGCCGGGAGCTGGGGGGAGGGGTGCTCGGCTCCCGCGGGGCCGGGGCTTGTATCTCACCCCCTTCGCAAGGCTCTGGGTTCTCGCAGGTGTGGATGTGGTCTGGATGTTGTCCTGTGTCCTCTGGTCTTTATTCTAGGAAGAGTTGTATTTGTTATATTTTCATAGATATGTGTGGTTTTGGGAGGAGATTTCCGCTGCTCTACTCACACCGCCATCTTGGCTCCCTCCTTCCCATCCCCTTTTCTGCAAAGATCAGTTCCCATTTCCTTTAAGGAGCCACCCCTGCTTCATACCAATCTATGATTATGGTGGGCTGCCAAGCATTAGTTACCCCTGACCACAGGAATGGGCATGTGATCTAAGCCTGACTGTTCATCATTTCACAGGTAATTGGTACAGGGGTGGAAATATAACCCAAGTTGGTCTAAGTGGAGAATTTTTCTGCTATATTAAATAAGAAAGTAAGAGGCTACTCTTTCCTTTGGGCTCAAAGATAGGATAGTTGATTGCAGAACATGCTTCCTATTGCATGGAGAAACTCCATCTGCAGTAGAAGAGAGCATCGTCAGCATGCACAGAAGCAGAGACAAGAGCTATGTTTGTGAGCCAATAAATCCCTCCTTTATCTTAAACTAGTTTAAGTTATTTGTCTGACAGCTGTAACAGAATTTTTACTAGTTCACCCAGCAATACTAAGTTTTCTCTTTTTTAGTGATCCTGTTTATCCAAGTCCCTTCCTTCCATGCCCTGGAGGTAAATATACAAGTGACCCCAGGTCCTTGGTCATGATCTTCCTGATAAGCAGGCACTCAGCTTGTAACCATAAACTCCACCTCACCAGAGGTCAGACACAGACCCTCCTCAGCTTCCTGAACACTGCTGGAACCAGAGTCAGTAGGAAGTCCTTTTGAGCAGATAAAATTGTCCCTAGAACTCATACTCAACCTCATGAGTTTTCCTTGAAAGACATCTATTCCCAAAGCCTCAGAGTTGATTTAGTCTCTATATACTTATAAGACTTTCTCAGTTTTCTTCTACATTAGAATATAAATAGTATATCAGAAAGGGTGAGGGAGGGAGTGTTTTGTGTCCTCTTGGCAGGAAGTGACGCTTGGTAGTTGATTCAAAGAGAATTTAGAAAAACGATAAATGGCAAGTACTATGCTTCAAGGTTGGGGCTGTCAAATATCCGGACAAAAGGTGTTTTGCACAGCTGGAGCCCAAAGCACCACCGCACCAATGCTCTCTCTTCATCACTGCTTCTACGGCCTCATATAAAAGCAGATGTTCCTAACGGCGACACTGAGTCAATAGAATGTTTAATTATGTTTGTGTTCCTTGATTTACTAATGCAGGGGTCTGTATAATTCCTTCATTCAAAAAAAACCTGATATGATTAATTTTATCAAAGGCTTGGCCCTCGATTGGTTAATTCCCAGTTTTTCTAGCAAATTTATTTATGCAGAACAGTCCTTTCTCTGATAGGGTCGGTGAGGTATAATGTATTGTTTATCGATATAAATAATTTGCATTATGGATATATTTGTTTTGTTTGTATGCACACTCTTTACCATGCAATAATGTTTGTAACAGCATTTCACAAACAGTAAAATGCAATACAAATGTTCTTTATGACCATGCTCCCTGGAAGCCCCAAAGGATGCTCATCCCCACTGGCTGTTCCTTAGGAACCCCTAGACAACAGCCATGCTCAAAGGTCAGTGTGCACAGAACTCCTCTGGGGAAACTGTTCGAAGTATAGTTTCCCAAGGTCCTCTCCCAGCTCTTCTGACTTAGTGGTTCTGAGGCAGAACCCAGAAACCTGCATTTTAAAAAAAGGCCCCTTCCCCACCCTGCCAGTGAGTTTAACATAGGTAGTCCAAGGTCTATCTTTTAAAAAATATTGCCCTATGCTTCTCAGGAGCCTCCAGTTGCCCTGAGATGCTTCCATTTTTCATGGGCCTGAAAGGAAATCCCCCTCAAATGCTATGTCTAAAGTCAGAATCTAGACTAACAGCCATTGAACAGAGACTGGGATTCATAAAATAAACTAGGATCTGGTTGAGGTGGCTGAATTAATTTTAGAAGAAAAAGAAGACTTGCTAAGTCAAGTTTTAGATGGGGTATAATTAGAATGATTATCCATTATTTATGCAGCAAGGGATGTTCATGAGATGCTTGATGACTCTGTGTTAATAGGCAGTGTCTTTGCAGAAGGGGAATGTGACACTGGTCTTTCTCCCTCTCGCTTCCCTTTCACTGTCACTCTCCTACAGAGCCCCAGCCAATTCTAATAACACTTCTGGGTTGGTGCCTTGTAAGGGTATGTGACAGAGAAGTGAAGTACTTAAGAGTCTCTGATTTAGAACTGGCGACCGTCTTTCTGTATTGCACCAGTTGCTTGATAATAGTTATGGATACTGCTGCCATTCCCCCCCCGCCCCTGTGTGCAGGACATTCGTCCTGAATGACCTCATACAATTCTTATAACAGACTTAAAAGTAGATATTATCTCTTTAAAGATGAAGAAGCCAAGTTTCAAAGAGATGAAATGATGACCTCATGGTAACACAGGCAATAAATAGTGGAACCAGGTGTCCCTGAGTGGAACCCATGGCCTTTCCCCTATTTGTCGGAGCATCAGGCTCCCCAGAGCCCCAAAGGGAAGAGAGCATGTTGGGGTTCCTTTGTCTGATCGTTTATTTGGGTCCGTTTAGTGCTTTGCCCTCACCTGTGGTCAACACTGACCCTTGCCTGCTCTGGTCAGATTTAGCTTGTCTTTCCTCAGTTCTTGCAGCATGAAGACCTGGTCTCCTTACTAAAGGAGCGCTTTTGCTAAGAGTGGGATCAGTCTTAACTTGAAGTTTCCAAGACTGAAAAGCCCTTGGCACGCATTATCCTAGCTCTGTGGACAAATTGCATTAGTGTCAAGATGGCTTTTGCAGTGACAAATTATTTTTTTTCCTTCCTTCACCTGGATATACAGCCTTTCACAAAGTCAAGACCTATCATGTGAGGTTGGTAGATCCTAGGAGAAAAGGGGAATGCAAAGTTTAGCACAGTCTGTCAAAACAAGGGGCAACTAGGCTTGAAAATCCCTGCTCTTTGGGGATGGTGATACCCTGGTTTAATGTAATGAAACAGTTCATGCCCAGTGTCCTCTGACAACCTGACTTTAATGGGGTTGCCGTAGCTGGGGTAAAGTATTTTATATGGAACCAGGTTTACATTATCCTACTCTTTAGAGATCTTGCTTGCAATGCTGTTCAAATCCTTTAATCCATAAATAGGATTCCAGACAACGCTGGGCTGCCTTCCAAAACTGTAATCTTCCAGTATATGAATTATTACCAAAAGATTAGGGTGTTTCTAGTAATAACATTTCAAATAAATCAGCTTTCATGGAGGAACAACAAACTAATATTGGAAATAACAATATAAAGACATTTATATAGCCACTTACTAGAATAACTTCCCTAACCAGGGGCTTCTTTACTCATTTATATTCATTCTGTTTGAAAAGTCTTTTCTCATTTATCATCAGCTGATTCCTTTAGCCTTAAAACATGTTCCTGAGCCCTGGGCCTCCTAAGTCCCCTCTTTGATGCCTGTGGAACCACCAGGTCTGTTTCCCTGGGATGGTCAGAGGTGTTGACTATAGTCCCCAGAAACTCCAGCAGCTCTGATCTTGCTCTCAGGTGCTGGGCAAGTGTGTAAGAGGAAGGTGTAGGTACATTTCAGGCTGGAAAATACTCTTCTGAGGCTGCATATCAAAGATCATGAATGAGAGAAGATTGCTTGCATGGCCTTCGGGATTGAGACTGTTTAGGTGCTACAAAGATCTCTGCTGGCAGTAAGGATTGCAGCCTGCATGCATGCACCGTGCTGCTGATGCCAAGGCTGTGTGATGTAAGGTAGGAGCCCTTGCTTTCTTTCTGGACCCATTCAGGCTCCATCACTCTCCAGTCTTGAGGACCAGGGGCAAATTCCCTTACCCCTTTGTTCCTGCATTTTCTCATCTATAAAATGAGGATACAGTGTACTCTGTGGGATTTTGAGAAGCTTAAATGAGGTATCAATAGTATCATCAGCACAAATATGAGTTCTTTCTCTCTCCTTTCTATTATACTTTTCAACCATTTGAGTGCATGCTAAGGAGGCTGATGGGAAGTAAGAAGGCGCCCTCTTTTAGCCACAGGTGGCTGTTTTGAGAAATGCCTCCAGACTAGAAGCAGGGATTGCTGGTTCCATTCACTCTTCTGCCTCTAACCTGCCGTGACCTTGAGTGAGCCATCCCACTTCCTGATCAGTATTCCACCTTCAGTTAGAAGACAAGTGTCAGGCTCCTCCTTCCCTTGGAGAGTGAGAAAGTAGTAAAGCCAATATACTTATATGAGATCACATTTTAAGGAGACATTTCTACAGTCATAGAATTTTAATGCTGGAAGAGGTTATCTAGGAAGGGAGGGAATTAAAGTTCATTAAAAGTGCTCACCCTGTTCCAAGTACCTTACAGGCTCGCCGTATTTAATCCTAACATTAGGGAGGTGGCGTTAGTCTACTTTATAGAAGTGGAAAGCCGAGGCTCAGGGAGTGACTTTTAGGTAACTCACCCAAGGTCACATGGCTAAAATGTGGCCGAGGCAGAACTCAAAGCCAGATCTGCAGGACTCCAAAGCTCACTGTCTTCCCATTGCGCCATGCCTTTACTATCTGTAATTTTCCTTGTATGGGTGACAGAACTGGCACTCAGGAGATGTTAAATCATTCAGCCATGAACTTAGCTGGGTGAAAAATCTAAGAATAGAACCCAATTTCCTGATTGCTATTCCTGAGACACCCCTGTCCCCTATTACACGCACACATACACATATATAAATGATATACATTGCCTAACCTAAGCCTCTGTCTTCCATTATTCTTTCAAAGATGTTTTCTTTTCATTTTGGATAGATGTTCAACAAAGGCTTCTAACATTTTAGCTCTCAGACCCCCTTATATGAAAAGGTTGAAATAGTTGATTTCTGTGGTTCCTTCTAGCTCAAAAATTCTATTATTCCTATGACCCTCCGTTCCCCACAGCAGTTAATGATCTGTAAAGAAACACTTAAATGCACAGGTTTACTACCCTATCGCTCTGCAAGCTAGGGAAGCCAGCTATTATTTTTCTTCTTCAAAAGGGAGATCTGAGACCCACATTGCTTGAGCAACTAACTCAAGGACATAGCTGATCATTGGCTGAGCCAGACTGGAATGCTTGAGGGAGATCCATGTTTTATTCACCTTTTAACCTTGATTGTAGAGGGTCTGGGACATAGTACGTTCCTGTTGAGGGGAGAAGAAGTACAATCATGCATTAATGGATGAATGAGTTGAACCCAGTCTTCCCAACTCCCAGTGTAGGGTTCCTTTAGCAGCTGTCTTTTTTTTCCTAGAACTTTTTGAAATGGGGAAAAATTGCCTGCTTGCTGAGCGCTTCATGTATTGATAGTTTCTTTAAAAAGATAGACCTGTAGTGTACATTTCAAAGAGATGATGTCTTATTTGCAGATCAGGAGGGTAACAGGTCCGAATACAGACCTGGGTGGATGAGTGAGTCAATTTGCACACTGCACCCCAAGTGTTCCAACTCAGTTTAAGGCCACATCAGTGTATCATTAATGGAATGGGGAAGAGAGAGCTGGAGAAGTGATGTTTGTGAATCATCTCAGATTAAAGGACCTTTGAAATGCAAAGTGCTGGCCCTCTGATTGAGCCCTGCACTTTACATTTTGGGCTTTTAAAGGAAAGGGAAAGAAAAGAGGGAAAAAAACCCACTGTGTTTTTAGAAACTCATGTCATTTTGTTCTCTTTCCAGCCCTCTGCTTAGCTTTCCCAAAAGGCAATGATGAATGGTGTCTACTACAAAGGGGAGCTGGCGGGCACACACGGCCGGTGCTGTTTCTGTCAGGGTGGCTCAAAGGGAAGCCTGCACCAAACAGTGTGTCCCCCTTTCCTCCCTAAACAAATGTTGTTTTTCCTGAAGTGGTGACAGTCTGATTTAATTGCAGAGAGAAAGGGAAAGAGAACATCCCTCTTTCTGTTCTGTGGAGAAGTGAGATTGGAAGCTTGGGTAGGATGGGAACCAGAACTCACTAGTCCCCTGGGCCCCTTGCTCAACGAGCGCTTTCTGCCTCAGTTTTCCTGTCTGTCAAAATGGAAACAAAGCTTTCCTATCTAGTTCAGAGGGTGTGGAAGGACTGGGTTTTTACAAACTGATCTGATGGCAGTGAGTGTGGGGACAGGGAGAAAGGAGGATGGGAAGGCTGTGAAGACCAGGAGTGACAACTTCACACCCTGTTTGCCATCAGGATGAGAGGCGAGGATGGTGCTGAGTAAATGAGAGGGTTGGCACATATTTCTCCTGGGGGAGTTTTGGAATAGACCAGGGGGAGTGACACCCATCATATGCATAGATACATTTGCTTAGATGATATTTAAAATCATGAAAGCAAAGGGACGAACTTCTTGGTCTGTAGAAAACTGTTCTAGGATCATGAATCTCGGACACAGATTTTTGCAAGGAGGTCTTTGCTTTGGAAATTGAAGACAGTGTCTCGTCACTGACAGGCACTCCATCCTCCCCCAGGTCTGGGGCATGGGATGGTTCCACTCATTAGCGGCAGGCCTGTTTCTCAGGGGCTGGCCTGCTCTTTTTAAGCAACCATTGTCTCCTTTCCTATTCAGCTGTCAGCTCACTTACCATGATGCTGCTGACTTTCTGCCTGAAAAGAGCCTTTTCGCTGCTGGGCAGTGAGGCAAGTTCCATCCATGGGTACCGTGGCCCCTCCTCTCTGCCACAGAGAAAGAGCAGGCCTCGTCCTTATACCACGCAGCGAGCCTCACTGGCCCCAGTCCTGTGAAAACAAGGAGATGAGAAAATGAGTCAATTAATTACTCTTATCTATATTTCTAGACACTTTTGGGGTTGGGCACTTTTTTGGTTGCAGAGCCAAAATATGTTAGCCTAGGAGTTCAAAAAATGAAACACTATGAGAAATCTGCCTAGAGCTAATTGGATCATATATTTATTTTTAGGAATTAGGCAAAACCCCAATGATACATGCAATGTCACCTGGGGGAAGTGCTGGGACTAGAAGTCCAGATATTCAGGTTCTGGTTTCAACTCTGGAGCGAACAAGTGAGCTTATCTGCATCCAACAAGGTGTAAGGCTAGTGAATGAAGTTAAATTGCTTGACCAGAGGGTGAGCTTAGCTGCCTCTGTGTATCTGCTTGAAAACAGATCTGCTCATAGACATTTTATGGTGCATAAAATAGTGGTAACCTTAAAATTGGTAAACTGTGAGTTTCTCTAGACACAAGTCCACAAATATAAAAGATATTTGCCCTAAAACTTGCTTTTTGGATTCCAATTATATTAAAGCCTTTTAAAAAATTAGAAAGAGAGGAAGTAGAAAATACCATAATTCTGTAAAAAACAGAGTTTTCATGATCATTCTTAAGGAAATGCTTCCAAAAAAATATAAAAGCAATGTATGGCACCCCCAGCATAAGTCCCTGTTTCTCTGTATTTCTTAGGTGTTTCAGTGTGAACTTCATTTGGAAGCTTCCAGAAAGGACAGGCTAGGTCCCAAATCGCTGTGACATCTGCCCTGGGGTCACTAGTGATGGAGGCAAGCAGAAATTCTGGCTTGGGAAGGATGGAGAGGTAAAAAGTTCATGAGATATTTGAAGCTGAAAAGAATGAAAATCGTACATCCATTAGGGAGAAGAGAGGAGGAATTTCTAAATTGCTAATGGGACTAATTTGCCCCTTCTCCCCCAGGGGGCTGGCTCATCCCACACTTCAGGATGTTAGGGATCTCTTGCATTTTCCTGCTCTCCTACGAATGTTCATCGTGTGACTTGTCTCTTCTCCTTTGTTTTAGTCGTTGGCATCCCTTTTCCTCCACCCCAGGCTTCCAGATAATCAGCCCCATGATGCCAGGTGACTGTTCCCGTTCAGCATAATTGAGTTTTCACCTTCACTTGAAACTTGGGCCCCTTTGAAGCCACCCATGCCTGGTAATTAAAATGTCCCCTTCATCTTTAACTGCTTCATTTAACATCTAGCGCAACGGCTTAGGAGAGCGAGTGCCCTCTGCCACGGTCTGGTGTGCCCTGGATAACTGACAAGCCCTCTTGCTCCCCACTGGGGCACATTAGTCTGTTGGGGGCTGGGCATCTTCCAATCCTAGCTCTCCTTTGTTGGACCCACTGTGCTTTTTCTCGCTTGCTTGGGAAATGTATTTTTAATTTTCTCTGCCTTCCTGGGTGTCAAGTGGGGCCACATCCACCAGAGAGGATATTTCATCTCCCAGCAAACATTATCATCAATAGGCCACCCACTGTTACCTGAGTCGGGTGCAGGGGGCAGGGAGAAGCTCTAGGCTGGGAAGAGCAAAGTCAGTTTGAGTGCCAGCCCTGCCACCTCCTCATCTGCCAGGGTCTCATCGTGACACTGGGCAAGTCCCTTGACTGAGCCCCCTCTAAGCTCACCTTCCTCATAGGTGCAGGGTGTAGTGCTGGCCACATGGAGAGGTTACCATGAGGGCTAAATGAGATAAGTAAGGGAAGTTTGGTCATGTCTTAAATAAATGATAAAGGGTTGAAGTTATGACTTTGGCACAGAGGCCATCTGGGATCAGGAGCGTGGCTGAAAGAGGCTGCCTCTCACTCGCATCCCCTGTAGCTGTGGGAGAGGGGCGATGACTGGATCCCTATACATGGCAGGAAGCAGGGGGATGGTTATGGGAACTGCTGCTCTGGTAGGAACCCTCGAGACCGTGATTCTTTACCTCCTCTTCTCTGTACTGCTCTTGCCAAAGAAGGCATGGCTGGGTGGCAGGGGAGGTACTGTCCCACCGGAGGGATTCTATGGCGCCACAGGTATCCTGCTGAAAAAGGGTGGGGAGCAGTAGCTCTTGCTCATAATTGGAAGAACTGTTCAGTGTAGCAGGTTAGGGTTAGATTGGCTGAAACACTTTCACATGTTAGAGAAAGTCCAGGAGAGTCGTCTCCAGTATCACTTGGGAGCAGAGAAATGCGTATTGGTGATACTAAGACCCCATTCCACTGAAAGTGAAGAAAAAAAGAGTCAAATTATTGCCATGTCCTCCTGGATTTTTTCAATGAGCTTAACAATGCATTGAGGCTAGGAACTTCCACTTCTTACACATCAAAAGGTGATGTGTAACACTAAAAGGGCTTCCTTTTGTAGGACGTATGTGAGTGCATGCATGTGTTGTGTCTGTATGCATACACACGTGCACCTGTGAGCTGGTGGGTGGATGGGTATGGGGGAGGGGAGTCTACCATCTTCCATGTGGGCGAGGTGGTGTGAGAAGACGATTCTAAGAACTGGAATCCTGAATTGGCTTGTTTAGTTGGGGGAAACCTGACCTTTGGTCATTGCTAGGTTTAGCAAATAAAAATACAGGGTGTCTAGTTAAATTTGAATTTCAGGTAAGCAACAAATTCTTTTTTAGTGTGTATATGTATATGTATATATACATATACACACACACACATATATCTATTACAATGCAATATTTGGGACACTCATAATAAACATGTTCGTTGTTTATCTGAAAAGCAAAGTCAGCCGGGCATCCTGCATTTTACCTGGCAACCCTCCTTGGGGTGGGGTGGTAGGCAATATTAGAGTCTCTTTGGATTATGAAGGAAGCATGCAACTATTATTTTTCTCCCAAGGTTTACAGTGCCCATGAGAGCTGGGGGTGAGAGATTTAAGACTTTGTACCCAATTAAGTCTCTGGAAAAATATTCTGCAGTAGAGCTGAGAACAGTAGGGTCTCAGGATTCTGTGTTTATACAGGATGACTCTTTCTTATCCTTTCATCTGAAAAGCATTTATTGAGCACCTACTGTGCTCCAGACATTGTATTTGGCCCTCATTAACTATGATAGAAAGCCCATTGTAATACCGTGCTGTTGAGCTACTTAGATTGCAAGGGAAAAGAACGGACACACTCAAAAAGCCAAAGGGTAAGTTTTTCTCTCAGATATTTGATGTTCATGTCAGATAATTTATAAATTTCTATTCTGTGCTCCATTCTATCAACCAGCCTTTTCTACTTAACGTATTTTCTGTATGGTCCCAAATGGCTATCCTGGCACCTAAAAATTATCTAGCCTTCCAGTTTCAACACTGACTTTCACTATTGGCCACTATTGGCAAGTATCTTGATATATTTTAGCTTAAATCCCTGGAGAGAATTTAATTGACTTGCCTGTCTTTTAGCTACTCATCATAGGGTGCTCATCAGCCCATGTACCCATGGCTCTTGTGTCAAGTGTCTACTCATGGTTCCATTAGCTACAGTCACATGGGGGAATGGGAAAAAGGCCCTGCAAGATATCCTGGTGCCTTCTGTTCGCTGGTTTCCCTTCTCACACATTTAGTTTCAAAAATGTCTGTGCCTAAATAAATAATTATTTTTAAAGCTGAGTGATGAAAAGTGTAACTTCTGGAGTCAGACTGACTGAGCTTGAATCTTGGCTCGACCATTTTTGTTTTATTATATCCTTAAGAAAGTTACTTAAACCTTTTAATTCCATAGTGTCCTCACCCGTAAAATGGGGATGATGATAGCAACCACCTCATAGAGTTGCTAAAATAAGTACATGTAAAGCACTTGGAATGGATGGGAAGGTAACACTTAAAAAGTGGTAGCTCTTTATTATTAGTATTGTCACATATACAGGCACACATTCACTCAGCCTCTTCTCATCAGAAGACAATATGATGTCATGACCTGCTACTGCATTCAGAATTGATGTCAAAAGGCCACTTTAAATGCTTATTTTCCATCTCCAGGTGATGTCCACTTCACCCCTGGTTACATTCCAGTAGACTTAAATGGTAAACTTAATCAATGTAAAATTAGAGATAAAAAACAGAAAATTATGATAAGAAGTTGTATTGATAAAAATTATAATAATGATTCCTACTCAAAATCAGAGGGCAAAGAACATTCTGGAACATATACCCTCTGTTTCAGGCTTGCCTTTCAGCCTTGCAATATGGGGTATCCTTTCTGGTCCTGTAAGTACAGCCGTTTAAATTTCTAGATGATAAAAAGCTGGCAGAGGCCCGAGTAGCCTGTGCCTCATTCTAAGATTCATTCAGTTTGTGTATGAAAATCCCAGCATCTGTTAAAAGAGGCCTGAGACTTTTAAAAATAGCCTGTAACTCTAACAAAAAACAGTCACTTTTGCCCACGGACACAGCTACAAAAAGCTGCTCTGATCCTGCAAGATCAAATCCCCTGTGTCCCACACTTAACCAAAACACGACCTCCTGAAGCCTCTGCTCCCACCGCCTAGAAGCGTCTGGATTTCCAGGAGCTACTTTGGTTTCCGAACACCAGTCTATGCCTATTTCAGGATTTCTCAGTTAATGCATTAATTGTTGGGACTTTTCAGGGTGATAATTACTCTTAGCTTGTACGTCCTCACTAAGTTGTGAATCAGTTGAAAAGTAAAAAGAAGAGTAAAAATATAGAGGTCAAAATATAAATTCTGGTTGGCTGGAATGGAGAATGCATGGTTTGTATTATGGTCCTAAAATTGTTCCCTCTTTTCTGATTATCCCTGAAAGTGGAGACACAGAGCTAGGAACCTCCAGGCCCACAGCAGTGACTATAAGGCCATCGGAGACTCTGCCCTTCATCTGGGAGCAGGAGCAGGGCAGGGTGCACCCCCTCCTTGCACAGGCGGCTTCATAAACCCAGAGGGTGCCGAGTCAAGCATGCCCAGTGTCATCCACTTAAGGATCAGTTCCATTTGCTTTAGAAAGAATCAGTCAAAGATATAAAAGGAAGAGCAGAAGCAATTTTTTTGCCAAAACTTTGGAAATAATTGAACTTCCTGTTTTTATGGAAAAATATAGAAACTTGGGGATGGGGAGAGGATAGTGACTTGCTGTCCTTTGCAGTGGAATGAATATGTTGTCCAGGTGGGATTCCTTGAGATTCTATGACCCCAAGACTTTTGGAGGGTCCTTGTCATTGGGTTGGTGCTGATGGGAAATGGCATTTGTGTCCTTCCTGAGTCAGGGGAGATGGGCAAGTTCTTGGGGGCCTGAGAAAGGAAGTGGCAGAGTCAAAGCTGGGGATCTGGAAAAGGATGAGAGCTCTTGGCCTGCCTAAGTCCCCTTCATCACTGACAAAGGGAAATGAGAATATGATATTTTCCAAATACCTGGAGCTCAGTAGTAGACATAGTGGGGAATAATCATAGACATCTGGGTTTGATCCATGTTCAACTGGTCAATTAGCATTTATTGAGGCCTACTGTATGTTCAAGGAGTTCTCCTGCCTAGACTTTAAGAAACTTTGGTTCCAATGGGAACAGCATGCGCATGTACACCCCTGCCCCCCACCACATCCACACCCCCCACACACAGCGTGCATGTGCCAGGGAACGGAGTGCAGGCTCTTGCTGCAGGAGGACTTCAGAGAGGGGATAATGCTGGTTTTGTCAAAGCCATCTGGGTCAGTTTATGGAGGTGACAACATTGTAGCACGACACTGAATGATAGTTTTAAATAATTTGGGAAAAGAGAATGAGCATTACACGCTAGGGGTGGGGAAATTCGGAGAGAGAAAAAAATTTGTTGTAAGTTATTGAGGAGAAAAGAAACAAAGTGTGTGTGTGTGTGTGTGTGTGTGTGTGTGTGTGTTTGGTGAGGAGGGAGTAATGGGAGAGGATGTAAAGACACCAGGATAGAAAAACACATTTTTTCCTACAGCTATAAAATAAAGGACTTCCCATGCTTTTCCTATCTGACCTGTCCAGAGTATCTCTGGCGCTGGTAGTCAAATTTCCATACTTAGGGAGAACATAAATTCCACAAATGCCTTTTCTTTACACACACAGACTCACCAGATCCTGTTCCCAACCACAGAAAATGCGGTATTAATTTGATTCAGGAGCACCTTTCATGATAGCATCTTTCCAAAACACACCCAACAGGCTCCATCTCCTCTTTCTCCCTTTGATGTATCAGCCTCATGAGGCTTATGGGAAAGCAGACCCCTCTGCAGGCTCAGGGGGCCCTTTTCTATTCCTCTGCCTCCTTCCCACTTAACGCCTTCCTTACCTTCTCCAAGTGTTAATTCCAACTTTCTAACTCCTATACGAAGTGCACCTGCTTCTCCTTATTTGGAGATAGGATGACTACACAGCAGATATTCAAAGGGGTTGTATATCCCACCTCTACACGCCGTCTGGTCTTAACACACCCTGATAACTGGGACTACGAAAGAATCTATGTCGGTCTCACAAAGTGTCTACAACTCTGGGCCCTGCTCATGAGAGGGACATTGACTAGTGAGAAGCTGCAGTCTGTGGTAGTGACCATGAGAATAGATATTGAGAAAGGAGAGGACAGGGTAGGATGAAGTGGCTAAGGAGAGCTACAGGGGGGAGTGGAATCTCCCTTTGCAGGCAGAGGAGAATTTTGGTTAGTTGTCAGAGGGCATAATGGGGTACCTGATGGAAATTTTGATAGTGTTTGGGTTACCAATGCTACAATATTGCAAGAGATCCATATAGTTAGGAATGCATTTCTCTGCAAAGTTCTTGGCTGAGATACCTTGAGTTTTAAGGTTATCTTAAGTAGGTTTCTTTCTCCTGTTTCCCATTCCCTGTTGGACTGGCCGTATCAGGCTTTAAAGAGATTTCTTTCAGCAAAGAAAACTCTTTACTAATTCTAGTCCTTTCCCAAGGGGCTGCTGGTGATCAGCCCTCTCTCTCCTTTCCTCACCTCCCAAGGGCTTTTGTTTTTTCCAGGTTGATGGATTCCCTTGATGTCAGAGGGAGATGGAATTGCTAAAGAGTCGTCTGCTGTATATCTTCATCGACGTCTGGGCAGGAGAAAAGTGAGAGGCTGATTCAATGAAGTGGAGCAGTGTTGGGGAAGGGGGCGTGGTTGGTATGGTTTTCGGAGAGGATGGTGCTAAATCAAGCACATAATTTCCAAAGTGCCACCAGTCAAAATCAGCTCTAAACAAGTCTGGGGTAAATTTTTTAAGGAACGTTTTAATGATGAAATGACCATCTTTGAGATTATTTTGCAAGTAATTGAGTAAAATTCCCCAGTGAAAAACGTTTGGCATCAAGTTCTTGAAAATGTTTCCTCCTCTTTGTTCCCTAATGGACAGAAGCCCAAACAGCCTCTAATCACATGAAACACAGCTCTCCTTTCCAGTCTGTAATTATGGTGGGGACCCAGAGAGACGCTAGTTAAGGACTCTGTCAACTTGCCTATTAAAAGGGCTGGAGTTATGTGGGGGCTGTATGTTTTCTTTCTTTCTTTTCCCTGAAAGAGTTCAGATCACAGCCATTTCTAGGGAGGCTGAAACTTTGACATAGATTGTCAGCAGGGGAGCAAATTATCGTCAACCAACTTTACAGTTCTTAAAAACAAAATGAATGTTGCTTTGATTTGGAAGGGACCAAACTGGCTCTCTGACCTCACTGTGCTCAAGGTTCCTGCTGATTTGGAGACTGGGTTCATGGTTGCTTTTGAATTGCCAGGGAAAACGGAGGCACATGGTCTCTTACTTTGGCGGGAGAGGCAAGCAGACTCCAAGGTTTCATCTCTCCCCTGCCCCGTGCTTCTCTGTGCTTCTATTTCTCTTACTGGTTACCAACAGTCTTCAGCTTGGGGGCAATGCCAGGCTTTTCAATGAAATCGTTCCTCCATGCAAGAAAAAAGGCAATCTATGTGCCAAGGATTATTATTCAAAAGCGTTTCTCCTTCTGTTCTTTTCAATTAGAGCTGCTTCTGTTTTAGACCCAAATGGGGAGCTCAGGCTCTTTAAGAAAAGTATTGAGAAGCAGGGTTAGAAACGGGCTAATCTGTGATCCCTCCTGGCTAGCTGTTATGTGAGCAGCAAGGCAAACCCCAGGGAGAAGGTAAACCCCAACAATTCTGTTAACAGGTAAGAGAATTAGAGAACTTCTTATGAAAGCAGCAAAGAGCCAGCTCCGATCTTGTGGTTTCCTTGACGCCTGGCTTGTTTCCATTTCAAAATCTTCAAGTCACCCCAGGTCAACTTGAGTAGGGTGCAAGCTCCTCATCCTGGTGGGATTCGGGACAACCTAAGGCATGGCTCTGACCTGCCTTCCCAGGGTAATTTCCTACTGCTCCCTACTGTACCTCGGATACCAGCTAAACAAATTTCTTCATACTTCCAGCCCAGCTCTCCCCATACCTTTGTTCGTACTGCTCTGTTGGCCTAGACTGCTCTTCTCTCAACCCCTTCCCCAGGGAGCTCTGCTGACTCCCAGCCTAGTTTTACCAAAACACCATCTCTCGCATGTAGTCTTTCTGATCCAGCCAACTCTATTTCCCTCTCTGTTCTCTGAAGGCCCCCGGGACTCTGTTCCTGCTTCATGGACAGTGTATATACTTGGGTAGTTGCCTTACTTCTGTCTACATTGCATGATTTCCGACTTAGGTGGGTGATTACGGCAGTGATTAATTCCCAAGACTGTCTCCTAGCATCATGCGGGGGTCCAATTCTTCTTGTGTGTGTGTTTATTTTCTCCCCCCCTTTAGAGAGTGTTCTGATTTCCTTTCACTTTTAATGGGGTTTCAGTTGTAACGGAGGATCTATTATAATGGCACAGCTTTGAGAGGTAGGTGGAGCAAACTGCTCCCTTTTTTTGTGCAATTTCAGGATCTAGAGGATTCTCTTCTGCAATTTCAGGATCTAGAAAAATCTCCCCACTTTTTGCTGGTATTTTGAAATTTCTTGACTAGAGAACCAGGCCTTTGGTTCCATACTGAGAATCACAGATTATATATAAATACAACTAGAAGACAAATAACAAGTGATTTGCATTCATACTGGGAGTAGATGACTGATAGAAATTACTTGTTAAAATACATTTTGGTGGAGTCTGTGGCTCTGCATGTCTAAAAATGAAAAGTTGGGTGCCAGAGAAGATTTGTAGGTGACTCATAAATAAACTAGGCTATTCAAAAGTTAGCCTTGGTCTAGGCTAGAGTGGGCGATTCCTTAGATCAGTAGGAACTGCAAATTGATACTGCCTATTTTCCAAATCCACGCAGGTTCTGAGCATTCTGGGCAAGCCTGGACTGAGAGCTACATAAGATTATGCGCTACTTGGAGAAGGGGCCTCTGATAATCTCCCTCTGCTTCATTCATTTACTGGAGGGCTTTGATCTATATTAAAATGAAAATGCCTCAATTGTTTCTAGACTTAGTGAAAATGAACAAGCAGCATTTTTCTAGAAAGAGGTGAAAAAAGAGAGATATTCTAAGGCCATTTGGCACCCAAAGGGAGGGAGGGCATAAAGCCTCCTTCTGCCTTGGGCCGACAGGCGGGTGCCCTGCCCCACCCCCACCTCAAGTCCCCATTTACCACAACTCCACTGTTTGTCTTGTATCCTCATTGGCTATGCATCCTTCCTTCTGTCAAGTTCCCACTCCCAATTCAATTTCAAATTGAACGCCCTCCCGCTTTCTCTTGTTCTAACCCAGAGGAGACGGAGAACAGCTGGTCACCATCTTCCTTATGATAACCCTTCATATGGTGTAATTTTATTTCCTGAAATTAATGACAGTGTGTTGGGTGTCTTCCATCCCAGACACTTTTTAATAGATGCTTTTAACATACAGAGGGGCTGGGGGAGAGAAAACAATGCCTCTGTCATGTTTGGGCACATCCTACATTTGAACATGGCTCTATTTCAACAAAGCTGGTGTTTTCTGATTGGAAAAAGGATTCGAGGAATTTTACACATCTATATGCCCCAAAGTCTCTCAGAGCAGTCAGAATAGCCTAACCCTGTGTGGTGTGCTGTGTCACAACTCAGCACACACAGGAAGGAAGTGTGATGTGTCATATAACTCCAAAACCTGCTTACTCCTTTGAGATCAATTATTTACTAACTTGATATTATTACTGCCCCATGGATGAGCTTTACAGTGAGAAACATCCCTCCCCACTTCTCATCTGCCTGCATGCGTTTCTCCCAAGGCAAGAAACAATCATGTTGGGTGGGTTTTTGTTCCTTATGGAGACCTGCTCATAATCTGCGGCAGTATGCTTAGGAAAATATAGAATTCTAAATTATTTTCTAAGTAGTTCTTTGAGCTTGAAATCTTGGAATTCTGCACACCCATTCTCACTGCAATCAGTTATTACCGTCTTTTAACCCATCTAGTATGGAATCAATTTGTGTCCCAAACCAAATTCCTGTGTTGAAACCTAATTCCGGAGGTGGTGGTGTTAAGAGACGGGAACTTTGGGAGATGATTAGGTCATGAAGACGGAGCTCTCAGGAATAGGATTAGTGCCCTTATTAAAGAGAACCCAGGGCTGTGTAAGGGCACAGCTAGAAGACTGCTGTCTGTGAATTAGGATACGGATTCCCACTAGGACCCAACTAAGCTGGCACTATCAGACTTCCAGGCTTCAGAATTGTGAGAGATAAATTTCTGTTGTTTATACCAGTCTATGGTACTTTGTTAGAGCAGCAGGGATGGATTCACACACCACCGTTCTAGAATTATCCATTTCTTCGCATTCCTACAGCTTACCACCTCTTCCCAAATTTTCATTATTTTGCTTCTAGCCTTTTGTGGTAGGTTCCTAAACGGCCTCCTCTCCTCTGGGACTTTTTTTGTTTTAAAGATTTTATTTGATTTTAACTCATTCATTGTTTTTCTCTCTGTTTCTTTCTTCATACCCCTCTTCCTCTTTCTGTTTTCTTTCTCTCTTTTGCTCCCTAGTCTTTTGCTTAAAGCAGATTTTAGTCATGTCATTTGCTGGCCAAAGTGTGGGCTGAAATTTTGTATCCCAACCCTGCCAGTTACAAGCTAAGTGACCTTGGGCAAGTTACTGAATCTCTATACCTCAGTGTCCCCATCTGTACAACCAAGAAACTGAGGATTGATTCTGTAAGCCACTTCATGGCTCTAATTTTCTGAGAATCACTTTCCTTTCATAATACCTGCCTCAAGAGGTCTTCCAGTTCCTCATGACCAAACTCAAATGTCACTTCTTTCTTTAAGAATTTCTAAAGGGTCAGTTAATGAAACCTCTCCCTTCTCTGAATATCTATGAATTGCACCATAATTTTTTTAGTGTACATGTTCCAACTCTTCTGTTTCTATTCTTTTCTGTCTTCTTGTGGAGGAGACTATCTTACCCATTGCATATTTTATACCTTGTCTCCATGCTTTGTCCCATGCCCTACTTGTAGCTGGCATTCAAAATATGATGATTGATCTTTCCATGGATGGCAGGCAGACAGCTTGGAATTGTGGTGTAGACATCAGCAAGGGAGCAGAGTCCATCAAGAGTGGGTTCATTGGTTTGGGCCATGGCCGGAAACAAAGTGATGGGGCTAAGACAGTGAGTTTAGTCGGAGGAGCTTCAAAGAGGAGCTCTATCTGTACCAGCATAATGCCTAGCCCTTAAGATGTGCTCAAAGAAAATGTTGCATGGATGGATGAGGAAAGCAGAGAAGTTCAATGCCTAACCTTTGTAATTCATTTATTACTGTGCATTTCCAAATGCTCTAGTTTTGCTCTTACATTTGATTCCCAAATACCAAACTGGAACCTATAACAGGGTATACATGATTATCTTTACTTGATAGATTTGGCAGTCCTGTATCTCAGAAACTTGAATAAGGTACTGTGTAGCATCCATGTGCTGGATACTGAGGACAAAAAGAAGGACAAAAATAGTCTTGGCCATCTGTGAGCTCATAGTCTTGAGAGAAAGGAAGACAGAAAGGTCGATATGAAGCAGTGATTACCATGGGGCATTATATTGAAATACCTGTTGTAATGGGGGTGTCCCGGGAGAGAACAGTTTGCATGGAAGAGGGAAGGATTCCAAGAACAGAAATGTTTAAGGGAAGTCTTAAAGGATGAAGAGAAGCAAGAGCCAGAACAGAACTCCTCCACCTCCAGCCTAGTACTCTTTCTTTTTGGGTTGAGATGCTCAGACCCAAAATTGCTTCCTAATTTACCGCTCAGAATCACCCTCCTAGCTGCAAAAACCACTTGATCTACTGTTGGTGCTGTGGGACAAAGCGAGTGCCTTATACTGAAATATATAAATGCACAGGTAAGTTTTTCATGTAAACTTCAGGGCAAAGCCGTGAGACTGGAAGGTTCCCTCCAAGGCCGGTTCCCCCTTCGGAGGCCCGCCTGCCTCGGGCACTGCTGGTTTGGGAGGCAGCCGGTATAGGCTGGGCCCCAGCTGGTGCAGCTTTGTTTGCTGGGTCTGGGCTGCTGCAGTCTGGGCTGGTGAGACAAAGGGATGAATGGTCTGAGGTCTGGAAAGGTGGAAAAGGGAGGCGGGTGGAGGAGGGGCTGGGTGGTGGGGTGACTGACTAATTGCTTTGTTCCAGGGCAGACAGCTTTCAGCAACAACAGCCGCTACTTGAAGGCCCATTGCTTAAGTGCTTTTCATCATCATTACCTCCTGTCATTAGTCCCATGGCTGCTTCCATCAGCTCATTGCTAGTCGGGGGCCAGGGCGCGTCACAAACTCGCCCTTGTTTGCCGCTCTCTCCCTCCGCCTTCATCCGCAGCCAGGCCCAGTTCTTCTGAGCGCTCTGGTTCTGGCCGTAGGAACCCATCAGTTCCTGTATTTCATGGGTCCATCTGTTAGAAGGCCTGCTGACGGATGTCCCGCTTGTGCTCTGCCTGTTAGACTGAAAGGGTGGTTAGGTCTGCTCCCCTGCACCGCGCCTGGGGCCCTCTCCTCGCAGGGGACATCCATCCTGCCCGAGAACCCGGCCCTGCATCTTTATGGGTTCAGGCTACTGCTGCGGCCCTGGCTTCATGGGCACCCAGGAGGGGGCTGCTTTTTCTAGGGGCCCCAGAAAGAACGGCTCTCTCTTCAGTCCAGAGATGCCACTGACTATACTAAAAGTCATTAACTGAGCGCTGATACGTGCCAGACAGTGTGCTGATAACAGTACGCATGTTTAATTCTCTAACAGCACTGGAAATAATGTTTTCTCCATTTTACAGATGAGACAACTAAGTCTCAGACCGGCTAAGGAATTTAATTTATATCACATGAGCATTACCCCAGTTTTTATTACTTCAAAGTTGTATTCAGAGGTCACTTTGTGTGGCCAATTCGCTTATTCCTTAATTAGCCCTGTGGAAGAGGGATTCCAAGGCAGGACTTGGAATCAAACAGAATACATTAAATTCCTGCTCTTGGCACTGGAAAGGGGAATGACACTGGGCCTATCACTTACCCTCTTTGGCTCTCAGTTTTCTTACCTATAAAATGGAGATTCAAATCTACCTCATGACCATTGTTGAGAGGATTAAATAAAATAATATATGAAAAGTGGTATAGAGTCTGCAAAAAATGGTAGTGTTACATAGACTTTAATTCTAATAAGGATCACAACTGGGAACTACCACTGGACTTTCAGGAAGCTTTTTTATGTGAATTGTTTTGTTTGCTATCTTCTCAAGTCATGTATGTATCTTTATGGTTTTATATTTTGTGTTTCCGTCGGGATGAAGTGGGTTATTGTGGGAGCAAATGGCCTGTAAATCTCACTGGCTTACAACACCAAAAGTTTATTTCTCTAGCTGTGCGCTGTGTCCACACCTTGAGTTGGCTGGGGTCTGCTCCACGGTCAGCTTTACCCCAGAATTCTCGCTGAAGAGGCATTCTATGGTTGGGGTACTTTTGATAATGGTGGCAGAAGGCAACAGCCATGGTGGACCTCTAAGAGCCCTGTTTGGGACTGACACCTATCATTTCTGTCCATGTTTTATTGGCCAAAGCAAGTTACGTGGTCACTCCAGAGTTCAACAGTCCAATTGTGTATCCTGCCTTCACAGGGAGGGACGTGGAGGGGAGTCAAAGCCAGAAACTAGCAATGAACATCTTCCCCAAATGGAGCTGCAATTGATTTTGATAATCTCAGAACTTAATGATTTTGCTCTCATCTTATGTACTACTCAGATTTTCCTGGGTATGTTTAGGTTTGTTTTTGTCAGTTTTGATGAACCAGTATATTGCCTGAGATAACAAAACACACTTAGACCTAATAAAAACATTTTTATTGCTCAAACTCCTTCAGGAAAAATAGCTTTTATTACATATCTAAAAGTCTCTAGACCAACCCTTTTTTTCCCCCAATTAGAATAATTGTTTTGTAATGCTATGTTTTGATATGTGTTATTTCCTAGCAATGCAGCCATTGTTTTATAGTAGAAAATAAGACATTTTTTGTTGTTCAGAAATTTGAATTGGAATAGATTTTGGTTGTCCCATGTTCCAGAAAAGTGAAGTTGAGAAGCATCAGATGACCACTCCAATAAATGTAATTTTCCTTATTTACGTTTCCCTTTGCCTCCATCCTTAAAGGTAGCATTTATTCTGGTTCTGCTTTATTTATTTACTTATTTATCAGTCATAGTCTGCTACTAGATCGTCAGTTTCTGGAGGGTAGTGACTACTTCTTTCTCATCTCTCTGTCCCTTCTGGTACGTAAGTTTTCTCGAACTGAACAGGAGACAAGAATTACAGTCAAACATAATGTCAAAGATTAGGCTATTTCCCTCTGCTCCTCGGGTAAAAAGCTGTAAGAATGTTTCCTCCTACATAAAATAAAGTAGCATCTTGCTAACTATTCCTAAGGGTCATATCTTTAATTGGTCTTAATTTGCTCTTTCTAAGCTCAGTGCAGACTATGCAAGTTGGATGTTAATATGGTTTTTTTTCTTCCATTCTCAGCCCATCAAATATTTGCTTGTGTGGCCCACATTTAGAGACGTTCTACCAATCTGGGCTCTGTGCGGTGGGTGGGAGTCGGCAGGGAGAAGAGTGGGAAGGAGGGAGGGTTGGAGGAAGTCCCAGGCAGTTGCCAAACAAGCGAAGAATTGTATACCTTGTTATTTGGGTGAAAACAAAAAGAAGAAGAAAGAAATGTGAAGTCCTGATAGAGTCTGTTATATTAAATTGACAGGAAAAAAATCCTTTCTCTGATTTTTCTGGCTGAGCCCTTGGGTCAGCAGATCAGAGCACGATGTTGGCTGGTAGCTGATTTAATATTCAACTTTTGCTTAAACACAAGAGCAAGAGACAAAGGCCAGGATAGTTCTACAGAATGGTTCTGTTACCTATCCCTAAAGCACAGGACTTGAGTAAGGAGAAGTCTACTTACTCAGTTGATAATGAATTGGTCACAGCTCATCTGAGAGTTATGTGCACTGCCTTCCTGACCACCGCAGTGCTTGGAGTTCAGCACAGAACCCTGAGCAGGAGGTGAGCACAGGCACGTGCCTCACCTGGGATCTTGCTTTCCTCTGCTGCTTGGCATTCCTGGATGTTTGAGGGATTCCGGGTTCTCTACACACGTGTCCAGACTGCTGTACCCTGTTCCCTAGGTACCTGATTCTCCTGGTACTGTTCGTCATGATGCTTCATGAACACATACACGATCTTCTTTATATTTTCGGGTTCCTGGGCAAGGTAGAGCAAACAAGCACTGCTGATAAGCTTTCACATAATCTAACATTATTTTGGCAGTAAGAGACAGGCAGGAGATAAGAAAGGGGCATAGAAAGGGGGAGCTGGGTCAGCACCTTCCTCCTTCCATTCACATGGAATGGTATTTTGTTATTTCACAAGGCCCTTGTGCATTCATTTTATCATGATGGTACAAATAATTTTGCACTGTGATCCATAGACCGGAATTCCAGGCCCACTTCTGACTCTCTTAACTCATTTATTAAATATGCTTTGAGTGCCTACTATACTCTGCAAAAAGCTCTGGGGGATACAAAGATGAAAAAGCCATCATGCTTGCCTTTGAGAGATTCACCATTTAGTAGAGAAACATGTAAACATGGAAAAATCTGATAAAAATATGTGGTAATGCATGTAAGATAGCATAGGATATGACCTTAGAAGGATACCCAGTAGATATGAGCAATTATTAGTATTATTGCTAATATCATTATTAAGGACCAACAGAAGTGTGTTCAGTATGCTGCAGGATCGAAAGTTTATATCTGTGTTGTCAGGTGGGGACAAGGGGTGGCTTCAGTGGAGAAATTGGCTTTGATCACAATCTCAAAGAAAGAATGGAAGATCCATAACTGAGTGAGCTTGGAATGGAAGCTGGGTGGGAGAGGCTGAGGGTGGGGAAAGCCAGTCCCTGTGAAGGGAACCATCTGCCAAAGGTAAGAATGCTTGGGACAGGGGTGTGTGTGCGTGTGTGTGTGTGGAGTCCGGCTGGGCCAGAGTGTAATGGGGAAGTTGAGCGATGAGGAGCATATGAAGGGCCTCATATGCTGACTGAGGAATTTGGATCTTACCTTGGTTTCAGGCATGAAAATCATTTCATATATTTTAATCAGATTTTCATTTCAGAAAGCTAACTCTGTCCCCGGTTAATCATATGTCAATGCATGACCGGCCAACACTGATAGATCACAGTGCTTTGCTGTATGATGGGCATGACCCATGACCTGCTTACCAGGTGAATGTGTTGCATGCACCACAGTGAGAAAAAAGGTGGGGAAGGTCTCCTTTTTCATGATGTTATTCTAATAACATCATGTGCCTAATAACTTCAGGTCCTTTGCCTTCATTACCTGCCTCCTCTTTTCTCCACAGGGTAACTGTTTCCTACCTCCTTTGAACTTCTTCAAGTGGTCAACAACATTTTCTCCACTCTGCTCATGTTATTTTTGCTCTATGGCTCTGTTAAAAATGACTACAAATGTAGTGGCTTAAAACAACACCCACCTATTATCTCACAGGCACACAGCCAGGCATCCAGGCACAGCATAGATGGGCTCTTTGTCCAGAGTCTCATCCCCTTCTGGAGCTCAGGGTCCTCAAGCTTACAAGGTTATTAGCATAATTCAGCTCCATACAATTGCAGGATATGTGATCCTTCTTTCTCGCTGGCCACCAGCCAAGGGCCTCTCTTAGCTACTAAAGGCTGTCTGCCATTGCCTGCCATGCTGTCCTCTCTGCAATGTAGCAGTTTGCTTCTTCAAGGCAAACAGGAGAGCATCTTCTGCAGCTTGGCATCACTCTGACTTCTGTCTATGACCTCCACACCCTTTTTGGAAAGGGCTCACCTGATTAGGTCTGACCCACCCACACTCAATGAGGAGAGATTATACAGGGCATGCAAACCAAGGAATGGGAATGTTGAGGGCCATTTTATGATTCTGCCTACATACCTTCCCTTACACCCTGTAAGAAAGTACTTCAACTTCTTGAAATTCTTAAAGTTCCTGTGTGGTCTGTTATATCCACTCCATGTAAACACTCAATTGTATTCTATCTGATAAGTACACTTGAGCTGTTGCAAGACTGGTCTCTCCCATTCCCAGGGCCAGAAGGAAGCCTTCCTATTTTTTTTTTTAAATCTATTTGTTCCCCCATGCTATGCTGAGGAGACTAGAAGCTTACAAGGCGCTGCCATTTTTTCTTTACTTTTCATCTTGTCCTAAACTTTTCCCTGCATATGTTCTTTATTGCCATGCTAATAGTACACAGAGCAATAACCTTGCAATGAAAGAATGCTCAAGGGCCTCAGGAGAACCCCCTAGAATTCCAGGCCACATGATTGTGGAGGCAGACAGTACAGTCTGTAGATTGGAAATATTGAATTTTGGAGCCTCGAGGTAACTGGAGAAACAGCCTTGTTGGTGAACAGGAATAATTCTCTGCTTAAAAACATCTTATTCACTTTCAGTTAATGTCTAACAGAAGCTTAACTAAATCTTAGTTTGCTCCGATAGTGATCCATCTTGGCACTCAGCTTCTGTTTTTACTTTGGAGTCTGGGTTTTAAAGGGGAGCCACTTGGTAAACCCCAAATCAACCTTCAAACATTTTATCTCTTGGGATTAACCTTCCAAAGAAGGTGTAATATGCTTGGAAAACAAATGCATAACAAATGCATAGCAAATGCCGTTTGAGGCAATCCATGTCCACCCAACTTATGGAACTTGACAGGTTCTAAGCGATGATAAAGCATATGAACTACTTTCCACACAGTAAATAGAGCTTAGAGCTTCTCGTTTGTTAACAGTACCTCTGGCTATTGCACAGCAAGATCACTCAATAATTTTTGATGCTGGGTTTAAAAAAAAAACACCCCGTCCCTGTTTATTTTTCCCACACTTGCTCTAATGGCAGACTGTCAAGACAGAGCCATTAAATATATGTGGGTGCATGACCTTGTCCTGGTCAGGCCTGAACCCAACCCACCCACATTGTATATACAGACTGGTGTTTAAAGTTGGAGGCTGTGTATATCCAGGACAGACAGACATATTGTGTATATAGAGAAAATGTATACAATAGACTGCATTTCAATGTATACACTAAGAAATGCACATTAAACATGACTGTTGCTTGGAGGAGCAGTGCTGAGAGGGAAGGACAGACAGAAAATACTTGGTGGATAGAAAATACTTGGTGGATAGAAATCCATCAACACTTCCTCCTAAACTTAATGGTTTTATTATCTTCCAAGAGCCACTCACAAGAATCTAGACAATCTGGGACAGTTTGTGACCCATTCCTGGATGGCCATAGTTGTAATGTTCACTTAGTTCAGCATTTCAGCCTAAGTACCAGCCAGGCATGGGACTGCACATACTGAGTAAACATTTTAATGGACTGATTGGCTGTAGGGAGAGAGGTTGGACCATGGCTCTCCTCCCATGAAGATTTTATTAGAATTTATAGGAAATTAGGACCCAAAGCAGTCGTGGAGATGGTCTCACGGAATTTCTCATTTTGCAAATGAGAAAACAGCTGAGATTCAGAAAAGCTAAAACCAGCTTGTGTAAGGTCCAGCCATCCAATGGTAGCTAAGAATAGCCTGGGACCCAGAACATCTGATTCCCAGTTTATATTAATATTCTTCTAAGATCACTTACATAGAAAGACCTTAGAACTTCACTCTCACCTAGGCCTTAGAACACCAAGTGTTTATTGAATGGCTGCTGATTGTAGAGCTATGTGCTGAGCATATAGAAAGTAACTAGCAAAGTTAACAAAAGGATTCTCTAGCTCCACATGAAGAAGCAATTTTCATGGGCTTAAGCAAGTTTCTCCTGTTCCCTGGGGTTGCCAGAAATTCTGCCACAATGATCCATTCTTTGGTTTAAGACTTAGACAAAATGCAGTTATGTCTGGAAGGGGCACTGACTTCAGCCTACTCATTTACCCTCGGGATGAGTGATTTCACCAGATTCTTTTCTGCTGTAGAAAGTGAAGGGAGGGTCTGGGAGTTGGAGGGAGAGGAGACACACTGGAAAGGAGGTTGTGAGGATGGGGCTAGAGAACAGATTTCACTGAGGCATAGTTTTTCCAGGGTCTCAGCCTAGTCATGAAAGCAGTATTAAATGAGTTTCCCTAAGGTGGGCGTGGGTGGGAAGGAAAGAATGGCTGTAATGGATTTCACAGATGATCCCCATTGTCCAAACCTTGAATCTGGGCTAGTTTGTGACTTGCTTTGGCCAATAGAGTGTGGCAGAAGGGATGTTGTACTGGTTTTGAGCTCAAGCCAGGAGAGGTCCTGTATTCCTTGTCCTCTTCTCTTGGGATGCTTGTACCTGCTGTCATGTGGAGACGTCCAGGCTAGCTTTCTGGATGACGAGAGAGCATGTGTAGCCAAGATGAGCCATGCCGGCTGAAGCTTTTTGACCATCCAGCTGATTGCTGACCATTATGTGCTGAATTGTATTTTCCCCCAAAATGTATATGTTGAAGTCCTGATCCCCAGAATGAGAATAAAACCATATTTGGAGACAGGTGTTTAAAGAGGTAATTAGGTTAAAATGAAGTTTTTAGGTTGGGCCCAAATCCAGTATGACTGGTGTCTGTATGCAAAGAGGAAATTTAGACACAGGTGTGTGTGTGCACAGAAGGAAGACTGTCTGAATGTAAGGGAGAAGATGGCCATCTACAAGAAACCAACCCTTCTGACCCCTTTCTGTTGAACTTTTAGCCTCCAGAATTGTGAGAAAATACATGTCTGTCTCTAAGGCACCCAGGCCATGGTGCTCTGTTTTGGTACCTAGGGAATTAATGCACCAGCCTAGCAGGTAACCGCAGGTAGATGTGCACGTTTCTCTAACAGAAGCCTGGATTGGGGGAGCAGAACCGCTGGACGGATCCCAGTCCAAATTACCCACCCACAGAATTGTGTGATAAGCAAGTGGCTGTTCTTTCAAATCTCTAAATTTGGGAGTGTTTTTTTGCACACAGCAACAGGTAACTGATACAGTGGCACCAGAGCTGGTAACAGATGCATGCATGTTGTGCTGGCCTACAGAAATCCTAGCATTCTCTCATTGGTCCCTGGTGTGTGTGTGTGTGCAAGAACATTTTATTAGAAAAGAGTTTGCTCTTTATTGACTTAGCCCTGCCTCTCTTCTCATCCTGAACAACACTATCATCAGCAAGAAGAGTGAGTTATTACTGTGGCTCTGTTGTTCTCTGTCCTTTCTTGACTGTCCGCTGTCCTCTGGTATAAAGAGCTTCTCAGTGGAGAGTCAGAAACTTATTTAATTGTGCCAGAGCAACCGTCAGAAGCCAGGTTTATTATTCAGGAGTGAGACGGAAAGGGTGGCATGACATGGTGGCACCAGGAAGCAAGGCCATGCATTTTGGTAGTAAATCCTTCTTAATTTGATTTCTAGGTCTGAGACATGCGTGTTTTCCTGGAAGCTCTTCAAGCTGATATTTCCCCCTGTACATGATGTTGGTAATAATATGTATGCACAGAGTTGGTGTTACATATGGTAATTTCACATGACAAATCACAGAATTGCAAATATCCTAGAATTCTCTATATAGCAGTCAATAAATGTCAGTTGTCTTCCTTCTCTGTCCTACCACTGTTGAGAGCTTCAGATTCATTTATTCACTAATGTTTGTTTTGTGTTAACAAGTGCCAGGCACTATTTTAGGCTCTAATAAGACATTTGTGAGTCAGATAATGTCCCTGCTCTCATAGAGACTATATTGTATTAGGGAATTGAAGTGTTTAAAAACTATCTGTTTATCTCTATCTATCTATCATCTATCTGTTGTCTATCTATCATCTATTGATAAATTGTGGTAGTGGAGGCTCTGCTCCTGTTCCATTAGCTTTAATAAGATCTGCTTTTCTTCTATTTGTATTAGAAATTGGGCTTCTGGGAAAGGCTTGGTTTGAAGAAAACATTATCTAGTTGAAATAAAAGAGTCTGAAAACCACTCCACTGGTTCATTTGCCATCAGGAAATTCTGTGTTTTTCCTTACGCAAATGATTTTACAAGTTAACTCAAACTTAACTATAATTTGAAAATGTTACCAAAATATATAACATATAAAAAGAAAAATTAAAAAAAAAATAGGGCACCCTTCTCTTCCTTCTTAGAGTATGTTGAGCATAACGCACACTTTCCTGGGTGGTTACAAATTCCCAACCTCTCTGAAGCATTTGACAACCCCGAGATCCCGCTCTCTGAATCTTGCCTGGGCATTCACAGCACTGAATTCTTCAGTTTTCTTCCGACTCCTGGACCAATTTTCTTCTCCGTTTCCTTAACCTACTCTTGTTCTTCTTCCTACCCCTTCACTGTCACTGAAATTCTTGTTTTCTTCATTCCTTGTCAAAATTATTCGAGTCCCATGGTCTCAGTGATCTTGCAGATGGCAGAGACTCCTGATTTCATATCTCCAAGGCCATTTCTTCAAGGAGATTAAAACAGTTCCGCTTCCCACGGGGCAGGCACGGCTGTGCAGAGGTCCCAGAGGCCTCACCGGCGCAAGCCCAGATCCTGACTCACATTGTTTCTCAAAAGCGGCTCCTACCCTTACCTTTCTGAGCTGTGTTGTGACGTCTGTCTGTCAGTCACCTGGTTTAGAACTTCAGAGTCCTCATCACCTAAACCTGCTCCTTCATCCCTCACTTCCATTAGTTTTAAGATCTGTTGATTGAGTCCCACAAATTAGGACTTTTTTCTCTTACTATGTTTCAGGACCTTATTTTCCCTCACTTGGACTGTTGAAATTGTCTTGTAACTGGATTCCCTGTGTTTGTTATCTGGCCTTCAAAATTATTTTCTTTGTTGCTGTTAAAGTACTTCCCTAAAACAGAACTTGGATTGTCTGGTTGTCTCTTGAAAAATTTCCATGGCTTTCTGCTGCATATAAAATAAAGTCCAAATTTCTGAGTATAACATTCTCCCCGACCTGGCTCAACTTGCCTTTCTAGCCTACTCTCCATATAGCTCTGACTTTAAACATGTCTTAAACTGTTTGGGGGTTTTTTTGGTTTGCTTGTTTATGCTTATTCTCTCACCTTTTTCCATTTGTCTACATTCTACCCCTCTTTCAGGGAGCGATTTAGGTAATCTTTTTTTAGGGAGAAAGGTGAGTATCAAAGAGCTGCTGCCCCACAAGCCACAGGTTAGGAGAAAGTATCCATATTACCCACATCTGATGAAGGACTTGTTTGAGTCCAGAAGAGCTCCTACAGTTCAATAATAAAGAAGTAAATATCCCAATTAGAATATGTTTTTAGATTCCACATATAAGTGGAAATCATATGGTATTTGTCTTTCTCCCATCTGGCTTACTTCACTTAGCATAACACCCTCTAGGTCCATCCAGGTTGTCACAGACGGCAAGATTTCTTTCTTTTTTATCACTGAATGATATTCCATTGTGTATATGTACATCTTATTATCCATTCATTTATTGATGGACATGTGGGTTGTTTCCATATCTTGGCTATTGTAAACAGTGTGGCGATAAACATAGGGGTGCATGTATCTTTTTGAATCAGAGATTTTATTTTTGCTTTTAGGCTAAAGAGCCTGATATGGTTTTATTTTGTGTTGCTGGGTTTCATTTTTATGTTTTTGGTTTATTCCTCTCTATTCTGTCTGCCTTCTTTAATATGCCATACTTTTCACATTGTCCACACACCCAAAGCTGGTAGAATCTATTGCTGCCCCTTCTTCATACTCAGTCAGTTCCATCTCACGGCAACTGCTGATGGCCATGAAATTATGGAATTCACTTTGTTTGAATTTTATCTAAAACACAAGAGTAAATAGGCTCGAGGGAGGGCATGGAGTTTTCTTACGAATAAAATTTTATAATTCTAGGGCAGGAAACTTTCTGTAATTTTTTTCAAAAGTTGAGATATAACATGGGGTCAAGTGCACAAATCTTACGAGCAGAGTTTCATGAATTTTTACAAAGTGAATATCCACACAACTACCACTTACATCAAGATGTAGATCATTGCCAGCAGACCAGAATCCTCTTTTGCTTTGGGCAGGGATTTTTTTTGACACATGTTATGATTTGGAGTTCTTCTTTGCATATGCCTGTGTGCCGGATGGTTGCACTTCGGAATAGAGTAAGTGAATGTTATTCACTGATTTTAATAGTCTGATTTTCTCAACTGTACTGTGTACCCCTGCAGTACACAGATAATGGAACAATGCCTTAGACTTCTCTTAATTCTGGGAAGCGTGGTGCACCGCAACAGAGCAAGGGGAGGCAGAGGCTTAGGAAGGGTATGAGGTTGATGACCTCAGTGCTTGCAAAATTGCCTCTTTTCTGCAGAACCGGCTCACTCAGGGCAACAGTGCCCCAAGCTCCCAACTGCAGCGAGTCTGTTTGCAGATTGCTGCCACCCCCAAAGATGGCTTCAGGCCACACTGTTTCCCCACCTGCAAAGTGACCCGGAAGTAGCTAGGCTTTCTGTGTGGGTATCACATCACCGGCTCCTGCCCTGTGACTGTGTTTCTTTCATGCTCACTCTGTCTCTTTGATCTGCTGAAAATGTCCTTCTCTATACTTCTGATGGAAATGAAATTAAACCTGGGGAGCAAGGCTATGTTGCCTGAGGCCCTAGCTGGGCTGTCTTCCAGCGATCCAGAGACTGATCTGACCGACCGGCCTTTGGAGAGGCAGCCTCACAAAGGGACTGGCTGATGAGCCCAGAAAGCCCCAGCTCCCAGCGCCGCAGGAGCTGGCCATCCATCCAGGCTGCATTTTGAAGATGAGGTGCTCAGTGCGTAGGAACTGAGAGGGAGGGTAGGAGCTGAGGAGCTGCAGGGAGACCTTTATAAGCCCTTCTGCCCTTCTGGAGACGATGCCCCTGATGTTGCTTTCTTGTCCCTCTCCCTCCCTCTCTCTGTCTCTCTCTCTCTTTCTCTTTTTTTCCATCTGATGATCAGCTGATGAGACAAGAAGCCCTTGGCAGAGTCACATGTGTCTCAGGAAACTATTTCTGTGAAGTATGAAGTAGTTAAGTATACTCAGAAGCTAACTGGAGAGGTGACAGTGGAAAAGCCTCCCTTATGAATTCAAACCTTAACCTGCGGCGATTAGTTCTGGGGGGAATGTTCATGGGGGAGGCGCCGCAGCCAAGGGCTGCCCGCGAGGCCCGGCCTGGAGGTCCTCTCGCTTAGGGGCTTCCCGGGACGCTGGCTTGCCCCGCCTTCCTTGTTCGGCCCAGCTGAGCCCGAAGGCCTCCCTTGGCCCCCCTGCCTCCGCACAGGGTAGACCTTTGGAAAGCCTCTGCTGAACACGAAGGGAGAACACGAGTAGAAGCAGCCTGGGGTCTCGGAGGCATATTTTAAACAGCTGGGAACATGGTGGATGGGCTCCTGATGCTACCGAGTCCTGCCCGCTGTGAGGCCTGTGGCTTCTACCCTCTCTCACCAAAGGCCTTGCAAACCTCGGGTGGTCTTTCACGTGGGAGTCTTACTTCTTAACATCTTAGCTTTATCTGCAATGGGGGGGTTTGCTGAGGAGTGAGAATGAAATGCCTTCCCTTTATTAACCTTTAAAATGTGCTAGGCACTCTGTAAAGTGGTTTGCAGGCTTTATTTCACTTTCTCTTTCCAACTACCCTGTCGTGGGTATTATTAAGCCCATTTTAGAGGTAAATAAACTAAGGTTCAAACCGATTAATTCACCAGGTCAACCGCATGAGCTAGTAAGTGGTGGAGTCAAGATTTGAATCCAGGTTTTATACTGTGCTACCCAAGACTCTTCAAACCCTGCAACACCCTCATGGTCAAAAGAGAAAACCACTCTGTTGCCCTACAGGACTCGCTCCTCAGTTCTAGTCTACAGACCGAGAAACAGGACTTCCTCCTGGTAATCCCTGGAGGGACCTGAAGTCATGCGACAAGGGTATGATTTTGCCCCCAGGTGCCAACAGTATGGTCCTGTGATCATGCATTCCTAAAAAAAAACAACACAGATGCAATAATGGGGGGGTCACTACTTCACAGAGGGATTTTATGTTTTGCAAAAGGCTTCAACCTAAAATTCTTTTCCGGAGCAAACACAGCACTGCATTTTGAGTATCGGCTAATTTGCATACAATGCCTGAGGAATACAAGTGTCCTGCATGGATAATCACTATTGTTGTAAGAGAAGCTGCCATTAATTGAATACCTACTATGCACCTCCTACTTGATATATGCATTTTCACTTTTGCCTCAGAAGTTGGCAAGAAGGTGTTATTTTCCCCATGTTAGACATGGAGGGATTGAGGCACTTTCCTGCACTCACAGAGGCAGGAAGAGTGGGAACACCAAACCTCCGGCTGACTTCAAGACGGTGCCCTTGTCCTTCCAGACGAACATATTAATAAGAATGTGTTTTAACAACCCAGCTCACCAGCATATCATTAGCACAAATCAGTTTTTCTTTCTGTTTTTTTTGAATGAGCTACGAAACTGCAAATACATGTTCATCTCTGATAAAAGCTCTTAAATGAGTTTGCTTCCTCTTTTCTTTCATGAAACTGGTCTCCAAATTCACCAAGCCCAAACCTCACTCTCTCTTGGTGCATCTTATCTGTCACTCCCTTTCTATCCCCCTTAGTATTTTTGGTTAGATAAATTCAGCTGGCTCCACAAATAGTCTCTCAGACTATGATGAGGAGGGAGAAAGATTGTTTCAGGCCCTCAGGGATCTTATATTCAACTGGAGTGTCCAGAGTCAAATAAATAATTATTTGATTATTTATTAAGTTAAAATTGTGAAAAATGCTACCATGGAGCAATACAGTAAAAAAAAACACAGAAAAAAAGGATGCAATCTAATTCACTTGATGCCTGAGGAATATTTGAGACTGTTCAATGTACTTTATGCACATTAACTGATTTAATTTTCTCAATAATCATTTGAGGGAGGTCCTATTATTATCCTATAACTCCAGGGAGAGGAAATCCCAGGGAAAAATACCTCTAAAACCAAAATCAGTCAAAGGGAGAAATAAAGTTTAAAACCCTTTTATTGCTTACAAACTGCAGTCCGGGGCCATCTCTTTCCTGTTTCGGCAGAAGCAAGCAAGACCTCCCGCCAACCTCTCAGGTTCAGGTAAGCCCTTGGTAGTCCAGGTTTACCCACTGACATGGAGATGGACTACCTGTCTCCACCCCTTAGGAATGCCTGTTGATATGCAGATGCACTAAAGCCAGGTGAGATATTCTGGAAATATTACAGTTTTACCCACATATCCCCATTCAGTGGATCAGTGGCAGAACCTCAGAGATACGTGCTTCAAAGTCCTAAAGTCAGACAGTGGTGGGACCAGGATCTGGCTTCAAGAAATGTGGTTCCAGACTTGGATTGTTAACCAAAGCCCCGTAAGGAATAAATGTTGAGAGCCCTGACCCAGGGAAGGGGTGTTTCAGGGGACACTGGAGTGGATGACGGAGGTGACAGGATGGCATGTGGGGCAGAGGCAAGTTGACCACCTGGATTCTTCACCTGTCCTCACTCACCATCCTGTCAGCCTTCCTCCACCTTTGTTCTCCTCCCACCTACATATGTTTCCAATATTTTCCTCTCTTCTGGTCCAGTTCCAAAGTCCATGAAAAGTCTCATGCCTCTCCTCTGTTAAATGCAAACAAAAATGGCAAAATGCATTGACAGGCAGAAGCAACAGCACTTCACCCACATGGCCTCCTCTCCCACTGCCCTCGCAGCCATACCGGGAAGGATGCTCCACTGGCTCCTCGCTTGCTCACTGTCACTGTCACCGCTGCATCCTGGGACCAGGCTCCTACCCCATCTGAGAGAAGAGGTCTCACAAGTGTTACTGAGACTTTCTCATTGCCAGACCCAATAGACTCTTCTCTTTTCAACAGATTAGACCTTTGTGTGGCTGGGGCTTTGTTGCCACTCCCTTCTTCCTGAATCCCTGCCCTCACCTGGCTTTGGAGAGGGCATTTATGTCAGGCTTTCTACACTGTCTTGATGCTTTCTTATTAGTTGCAATTGTATGTTCATCTTTCAACCCGAGCTCAGTTCTGCCCATTGGACATCACTGGGTGCTTCAAGCTCCCTCCGAACACCCATTCAAACTGACTCGGTCGCCCCTCCCAATCTGCATTGTTCCTTTGTATTTTCCTTTGGCATGAAATCGCTGCATTATCTGCTCCTTCAGCCTGAGATCTGGGACTCCTCCCATGCTCTTCTCCATGCCACCCTCTAAATAAACATGAATATCTGTGGATTTCTCCTGCAGCCTCTGTACCCTCAGTCTCTTCTCTCTGACACCCTTAGTAGTTCTTGCTCCTTGCCTGGCTGTACTCCCTCTTATCTAGTCTTGTGCAATAGACCCCTCATTGATCTCCTTGCCTCCAGTTTGCTCCCCTCCCATCCATCACACACCCCGCTGCATCCAGGGTGATTTTTTTGAAGTGCAAACCATTGCATTCCCTTGCTTAAAACTCCAAAAAAGCTGCTGCAGCACGAGGATCCAGCTCCTCAGCGTGTCATATGCGACCGTCAGCACGCTGGCCCCTGCGTACCCTCACCATGGCCCCTTCACCGCATGCAAACTCCCCGAAGTCCTCAGACCATGCTGGGTTCTTGAACATCCCTGGGCTTTGGCTCATGCTGTGCGCTGTCTGGTGAGGACTTCCTCCACCTAGAGTCCTATCTTTCCCTTTTTCCTATGTGGGATTCTATTTTAGCATCTGTAGCACTTCATACTGTGTATTTATTTGTTAGCAACCTCCTTTAGTCCCACTCACCAGGGGCAGAGTCTCTCTCTCTCTCTGCCCTGTGCCTCAGGAAGTGCTTGGCAGGTGACGGTGGCTCTTTAATTGTTTATTGACTGAGTACAGGAGCTCATCCTGAATGAATAGAGATGACATAATTTCTCTGCATTATGATAGGTGCTCTGATGTGGGAAGCAGGGGACTAGGACGTGGTTAAGTTAATGAACCTCAGTTTTCTTTTCTTCTGTTGTTTAAGGTATCATTGATATACAATCTTATGAAGGTTTCACATGAGCAACATTGTGGTTTCAACATTTACCCATATTATCAAGTCCCCCTATACACACCCCATTGCAATCACTGTCCATCAGCGTAGTAAGATGCTATACAATCATTATTTGTCTTCTCGATGCTATACTGCCTTCCCTGTGACCTACCTGTATTGTGAGTGCTAATTATAATGCCCCTTAATCCCCTTCTGCCTTCCTCCCCACTCACCCACCCTCCCCAACCCCTTCCCTTTGGTAACCACTAGTCCCTTCTTGGCATCTGTGAGTCTGCTGCTGTTTTGTTCCTTCAGTTTTGCTTTGTTGTTATACTCCACAGATGAATGAAATCATTTGTGAACCTCAGTTTTCTCATCAGTAAAATTTGGATTTGTATGAGCTCCAAGGCTGAGAGATGGGCCACGTAGTATTTTGAGATCTCAGTAAGATTTAGGACACTTAGTGTTCAGTTCATAAACAATATTTAAACACTGAACATTATATATTGGTTCAAATTCCTCTCCTTGTCTGAAATTGTTTTCATGAAATGCATTTGAAATAATATTGGGATTTATTGAGGATTAGTTCTATTATGTGCTGGTCTATTAAGTGCCTTAAGATGGTAATTATGTTATTCTCACAGCAGTTGCATCAATGAGGTATTTTTATTTTCCTCAATTTGCAGATAAAGAATCTGAGTCCCAGGGTCACTCCACTCCTCGGGGGAGCCAGGATTCAGACTCAGTCACTTGCACTATGATTAACCTGTGATTTAACCCTTACTCTAGACTATCTCAATTTTTGAAACTGTGGTTGGAGAGCCAAGTTTCATTTTATTATAATATAGGCCCAGGATTGGCAAACATTTTCTGTAAAGGGTTAGATGGCAAATATTTTATTCTTTGTGGTTACGTGGTCTTCCTTTTGTGGGTGGGTTGGGGTAAAACATTTTTTTTCTTTATACAATCTTTTAAATGTAAAAACCATTTTTAGCTTGTGGTTCCATACACAGGTCAAATGGTTTTGTTCTTGGTGGGGTTCACGTTTTGCTCACCCGCACTTTCCAAGTCAGGGCAATTTTCCCATTAGACCACTGAAACAATATATGGAATTAACTAATGTTCTAGTAATTCTTATTAGATAAAGAACAAGCAGTGATTTCACAGCAAACAGATTGGCAGTCCCAGCCTGCGTGGTTCCATTAATGCTGACCAGCCAGACAAAGAATGCCAATTGTCTGCTCTGCGAACAGTTCTGTTTATAGAATATCAAGTACTGGAGGGAACAGATAACTTCCCCATTTTGGGCTCATTAATTTATATCAGGGCTCTTCCCAAAAAAGATCTGTGATGAAACAGGGGAGGGAACTTAAGATCTTTGACTGTCTGGTCTTAAATCTAAATCAATCAACAAGTTGGGTTTATTCAACATCTCCTCCTTAATGCCTAGTGTTATATCTAAGACATATGAACAAAAGTCCCTCAAGGAATATTAAGTCCACATAGAGGAGAAGGGAAACCTGATGGTTCTTAATATTTTTGGGATGAGACCTTTTTGAGTATTGGAAAGCCCCATAGACCCCATGCTGTATAACATGCCTGGATGAGTATACCTCACATCTGGCATTCCTTTTTCAGGGGATTCCTACTCCCCCAGAAGTCTCTAAATGAGGCCTCTAAATCCAATGACTGGTGAGCTTATAAGAAGAGGTACGTACACAGAGACAGAGGGAAGGTGGCTGTGTGAAGGTGGAGGCAGAGATGGGGTGATGTTGCCCCAAGCTAAGAAAGACCTGCATCTACCAGAAGCTGAAAGAGAGAGGGAAATGTTCTTCTTCAGAGACTTAAGGGGGTGTATGGCTCTGGTGATGACCTGATCTCTGATTTCTGACCTTTAAAACTATGAGAGAATACATTTGTGTTGCTTTAAGTTTGTGGTATTTTTCTCTAGCAGCTCCAGGAACTGAGGTAGTTGCCTTCTGATTGCTGTGGATGGCTGGTGGGCCAACCCCTTCTTGGATGGAGATTTGACTCCTGGGGTACCCTGGATGGTACCCAAGTTAGAAATGAGTGAGGTCTTGGAGCCTCTGATTTGAGAGACCTGCAGTTCTTGTATGTGCTAGATTATTGAAATATTCGGCAAATCACTTGACCTTTCTGTATGTTATAATTTGATATGGAGTCAAATCTTCCCTGCTTCTGCTTTCCCACCAGGGGTCCTAACAGAACTGGGGGAATTCTGACAACTTTGCGAGGAGAACCATTCACTACCCTGTAAGTTTATCCTGCTCTTTTCTTTCCTCCTTCAGTGTCTTTGATCACAATTTCTTCACGTGATAGAATCCTTCCCATATTCATCATATCAAACATTAAACCCCTAGTGAGGTGAATAGTTATTTGTGTGTCTGTCTTACCTCCTTTTCTAGACTATAAATTACTCAAGGTAGGGGTCATTCATGCCCACTCCACAGGCAACACTGAATACAGCATTTTGTAAGTCTTCACATGTAATTTATGTCACCCATTATCTAATATAAAGGAATAGATTAAATCCAATGTAAATGCTAAGGGCAATGTGCTCATTTTGGTATTTTTTAAATAGCAAAGAACCATGTTTTGCCTCATGAGATTTTTTTTCCTCCTCAGTCTCTGCCCAAATGTCACTGAGTTTGTTTAAAATTATAGAATATCTGTAGTAGGTTATTGTGGGTAGGAAAGTAGGGCTTGAGAATTAGATTAACTGGATTTTCATCTCAGCTCCACCATCAACTCATGTAGCCATGGGCACAACTAATGGCTTGATAAGCACATAGGTTCACAGAGAGTAAAACCCACCTCATTGGGTGTTTAGTGTTTACAATCTCCATATGATAGACAGTAGATCTCTTTCTATTTTTATTGGTTTGCTCTTTGTTGTAAGATGGCTAATGACATATATTCAGTGCAAAGTATTTCTTGATATTTAGACATAATAATAGCAAAGATATTTACAGTACCTACCAAGTGTCAAGTGGTGTACTAAGTTCTTATATATATTAATTCATAACAGAGGTGCTTTTATTCTTCCCATTTAGTAGATGAGGAAACTGAGTCATGGAGATGTGAGGTAACTCTCCTAGGTCTTCTCAATTAGTAAAGACTTGAATCCAGACAGTCTGTGTCTAGCCTTTGACATGTTAGTCACCATATGTATTGCATTAGTTATTTAAATAAGAAGAGAAACCATGGATCCCTTGAGTGGCCCAGTTGGAACATAGATCTGCTTTATAAAAATTTTAATCAGTGACAGAAACTGAGTAACTGACCTCACTGAGACTTCTATATCCATAATGGGAGCAATGGCAAAGATTCAAGAGAATTTATCAGTGGTCAAAAAGTTTCCTTCCCTTTGGGACTATTCTAGAAAGACAGGTAGTCCAGAATAATGGTTAACTGCAAGGCATTTGGTATCAGACCTGAATTTGAAACCACTTACGGCACATGGTTTTGGGGCTAGAGAGGATGTGGGGCTAGGGAGTCAATCACTCCAGTCTCAACTTTCTCTCTGGGAAACTCACAAGGTCGCTGTGGGGCTCATGAGACAATGTCCATAAGCTGCTGCCTGGCAAGAGTATCAAATAGGAATGGTGTTCTACCCTCATGATGGCCATCTGTCCAATGGGCTTATGCCTATTGTCATGATATGCTGGTATGCCACAGTCACTTGTGAAATACGTAATTCCCTCAAAAGAGTAATGAAAATACCCACATTTGTAAAGGATAAATCCTTCATTTTCTGTAGATTAAAGTACAGTGATGCTTATCTCTGCATTAATGCCACTCTTGATTGCATTTTTACATAATATGTTTAGGAGGAAGAAAGGGATGGAGTTAATTGGTGAGGAGGGAATTGGGTACAACCTAGGTATATGCAGGGACATGTCAGATGTCAAGTATAAGGTGGTAGAAAAAAAGCATAAAGCCCTCACTGCACGTCTGTTTTACTACCTTAGTAGAAAAGAATCTACCTATGAGCTATGAGAAAGCCAGAGATTAATCTAGATGTAGCATGCTGAGCATTGTTTGCAGAAGGAGTAAAAAACTTGTCTTGCTCTTATTTTTGCAACTTATTTTCAGATATGCATGCATGTGCACTATTGAGATATGTATATTCATATTCAATACATATGTGGTTGAGATTAATAAAATAAAAAGTCATTTAGATACATGATTGAAGTCATAGTAACTGCTTGTCATTATGTATTTTTCAATCAGCAAGTACTCAAAATACTATCACGTGGAGGTAAACATTTGTTTTGATATTAAAAAGGTGCAATAGACTCACAAAGACTGAGAAGTATTCTTACTGGTGAAAGTGTATATAGCATAATGTCTGGCATGACTAACTGCTCACTGACCGTTCGTGTCCTCACGATGGTGGAACACGCTGTTGGCCCTTATCAGGGAAGGCACGTGAGCCAGGACCACGTGCCAGGAAGTAGAAGAGTTGGAACTTAGGTGGGTGTAGATGAGGGTCAACTTCAAGGACATGGGAACATGGAGGGGTAGAGTGGCTTCCAGGTAATAATTCCTCTATTTGGAGATGCCTACATAGTTTTCAAGAAGATCTCTTCAAGTTCATGTTGAGACTCCAAAGCTGGACCTGCCTCTAGCGAAAGAGCTAAACTAAGGTGCAGAGTTTCTGATCAGTTGCATTAAGGTTTAAACTTCCAAGGGGTGTTGGAAATGGCATGAAGAACCAAGGAGCAGATCAAAGGGCACTTACATGCTGCCCAGCCTTAGTGAGGGCAGTAAGAAGGCTGAAGCCCAGTGCCCAGGTCCCTGGCAGCAAAGCCTACTGTAGACACAGCCGACACCATTTTTTGGGGTGTGGGCTCCTACAGAATTCCAGAGAAGGTTTCTATTTCAGAAACTAATGGTGCTGGATCTGCAGGAGACAAGAAGTTATTCCTCATAGCTGGGCAGATGAAAGGCATTTAGGAAAAAATGTATGGTTTTCCTCTCCCAACAGCCTACATGGTGATCCCCCATTCTCTGCATTTACATCTTTAGTGATATCAGTCCCCTTAGAGGTCAAGTGGGGTCACATTTCCCTTAGGGGAAAATAGACCTGTTTTTTATTGGAGATGGAGTCTCAATGGGGTGTTGCAACTTGTCTCACATGGCTGTTTGGAAGGAGGCAAGGTCATGATGTTGAACTGCAAGTTTGTGAGGTCCCAAGTTAGGACCTGGTCATTTTTTGCAGAAGGCCTAAACTGACATTTGAATACAAGTAAAATCATTATATGGGGAGTTAGGATGTGTGTGTGTGTGTGTGTGGGTGTGTGTGTGTGAGTGTGTGTGTGGGTGTGTGTATGAGCAAAAGACAAAGAGAGATTAAGAGAGAGAGAAGAGGCAGACAGACAGACACATACAGCCTAGAGAGGAGACTAATGTCTTTTTAAGTGTTGAAAAATATGGCATCCTTCAAGGGGCAGGACCTAGAGTCCAAAAATTTTCTTTCAACTCCACACTTCCAAAATTTTCTGGGTCTTTTTGCCTTCTGTTGATTTTTATGATTCTTTAGCTCCTAATCATGGTGCAATGAAGCTACACCAGGCAGTAGGCTAAGTGATTTATATACAATATAGCACCTAATCCTTGCAACAGAGGTAGTATCATTCCCATTCAAGGTGAAGAAAACGAGGCTAAAACCCATTAAATGACTTTGGCAAGGTAACCGATTCATAGGAAGCTGAGCAAAAGTCAAGCTGTATTTTGACTCATTTGCGAGTCCCTGTGTATAGTCCCTGTGCACATATCCTTTTGCTGTTCTTCCCGGTACCCAAGCCTTTCTTTCACTTGTTAGAATCTCAGAAGCTAGCGTTAGAATCTGAGAATTTCTGTTCAAACCTTTTTTCCAAATTGTGTGTAATGAGATCACAATTTAGCTTCCACCTTAATACAGATAGACAAAATAATAAAATACGAAATTTTACTTTTGCTGTAATTAGCTTGGTCTTTCTCCTGAACTTTTGCTTAGTGGGAAAATAAATTAACTAAATGTCCAGTCTGATATAACCTTAGTCCAATTTTAAAAGTTAAAAAGTTAAATAATACCTTCAGGTAATGTTCAGTCTCTCTCTAGGAAAAAAATAAAGTCTGGTGACTCATAGTGCTTTTCTCTCTTTTTTGGCATTTGGGCATATGGGGTGTGGCTTGGTATTGGGCAGATGTATTAGTCAGGACAAATAATTCTAGCTTCTGTAACAAACACCTCCCCAGATCTCAGTGGCTTAACATGAAGAAGGTTTATTTCTCTGGCATGTCACAGTTCGATGTGGGAAGGGCAGCTTTTCTCCAAGTGGTGACCTAATGATCCAAGATTCTTTCATTTTGTTTTCCTTTGAAACATCTCTCTCCAATACATGACTTTAGTGCTTTTCTGGGAAAGAGGATGCATAAAGGAATTGTGCGTGGTGGACATTAGTACTGCTCACGTTCCATTTACCAGAACCTGGTCACAAGGTCTCAGCCTAATTGCAAGGGAGGCTGGTAAATGTAGTTTTCCTGTGTGCTCAAAAAGAGGAAGTAAGACTGGCAGGTTCTAGCCAGGGTCTGCTGTAAGGGGATTGCTCACCGGCTCTCCTGCTAGGTTTTGCTGCTAGTACTAGCTGCCAGCTGCCTTGTCTGCCCAGTCACTCAGTGTCCTCTTCTGCTTCTGCTTCTGGAGTGTGTGGATGGTGGAACTTAGCATCTTTTGTTTTGGCTCAGCCGACACTTTCAGGGGAGCTCTCTGCTGCTTTGACTTCACCTTGGGTCCCACTGGCATCCTACTCATGCTATGTCTCTGATCAGCCTGGTGGCCAGCAGGTCCATTCCCAGGCTTACAGAGGAATCATCTAATCTTGCCATGGGAGACCCAGTGCATCTCAACTCAGCCCTTCCCATTAGTGCACCTGTCAACTGATCTAATTGACCCCCTCCTTCCGGGCACTTGGTCCTAGAGAGGAAGTGGGGTGGCTGTGTTGTTCGCCATCTCATCTCCTTCTTCTCCTCTATCCCCAGGATCCAGCAAGGGGTGGGCTTTTCTCCTTTCTCTCTCTGCCATGCCCTCTCCCTTGTAGAACAAGCCTTCACCCTGTAGAAAAACGCCCAGGATTGAGTCCAGGTGTTGATGTGCTAAAGAAGGAGATAAAGAGATTTGGAAAATCCTTTCTCAAGACAAGAGCCTGGCTTGCCAGTTGTTGTGCAGCTGCAACAATCTAGATATTGACTTTCAACATTGAATATTACCTCAGTTTTTTTTTCTTTACATTCATTCTATAATAATTTCATCTTTCCCAGGCAGGCAGACACCTAGAGTGGAGAGGAAAGGAATGTGTACTTGGGCAAAAGAGAAGACTCATTTAATTTAAAATACCTCCACTTAATGAGGATCCTCTTAGGACTGTGGGCCAGGATGTCTTCATTTAACAAATATCGATCGACCATGTTTTGACACTCTTCTAGGTAATGCGTTTACTGCAGTAAACAAAGCGAAGTGTCCTTGAGAAGCCTATATTCAAGTGGAGTGAAGGGACATAGAAATAAACACAAAGTAAGTGAATGTGTGTATAGCTAAGAAGTGGTAAGTGCTAAGGGAGCAAAGGAAGCCCAAGAGGGAATAGAACACACAGTGCAGGTGAAATGTGAGAACAGATGAATGGGGGAGGCCTCCCTGGGACGGTAGCTCTTGAGTAAAGATCTGGAAGGAATGAGAGAGTGAGCATGTAGATTTTTGGAGAAAGAACATTCCAGGCAGAGGGGACTACAAGTACCAAGATCCCAAGCAGAAGTCTTTCTGGCTTCCTGGAAGGATACAGGGAGGTCAGTGTCTAGAACAGTAAGTGGGGAGAATGAAATTAAATGAAATCTGAGAGCAATGGCGGTATGGAGGTGATAAGCCTTTGCCTTTTACACCAAGCAAGATGGAGAACTTGTGGGGGTTCTGAGCAGAAGAGTGACTTGATCTGACTTCAGATTTTACAGAACAGCTCCGGGCCAGCACAGTCTTTAGGGTGAGAGATCCCATCCTGACAGAGAGTATGTTCCTTCATGCAGAAGTCCGTAGAGGTTGGACAAGCTCAATTGTCAGGAGAATCTTCTCTCTTTTTTAATTCCCATAGGACAGAGGTTGCAAACTATTGTCTGCAAGCCAATTCAGCACCTGTGTGTTTTTGTAACTCAAGGTTAATTGGAACACACTGGTGCTTAGTTTGTTGCTGTAGTGACTATGGTTGCTTTGAGCTACAGTGGCAGATTTGAAGAACCACGACAGAAACCGAAACTGCATCAGCAAAGCCTAAAAATTTACAATTGTCCCCTTTAAGAGAACATTTGCTGGACCTGATAGGAAACAAAGACTGGAAAGAAAACTAGGAAAGAAAACCAAAGACACGTGAAATGTGGAGATAAAATAGACTTGAAACTAAATGATGGCAAAATATGATACAAATTCATTTATATAGAAATATGCCATGAAACAAAAAGGAAATAGGAATTTAGTGGAAATATATCTTCCTAGAAGTTTGGAGATTTGGGGGTGACAGGAATTAGTAAGATTGCTGTATACCCTTCACAGCATTGGTGTAAGAATTAACCTGCTTAATAACTGCCTCGCCCACTAGGGAACCTGGTGAATCACAGGCTAGGCTGAAAAATTCCATCATGGGTTAGACTAGATGTATCTGCGCTTGACCTGATTTGCTAATTGTTTTGCCTTTATTTTCAGTGTCTTGCTTAAGTATATGCCAGTTTGGTCTAAGAGATCATCAATCCCTTTCCATTATCAGCTCCTGTATATTAATGTCAGATAATAGCTAGTAATAGCCATAGTACTCTAAGAAGTGTGTTTAATTTTGCAAAAATAATGGGGGCTTGCTTCTCTCAGACCCTGTTCCATGCTTCATTCTCTTCTGCTTAATGTCCCTAGATGAGCGTAAGGCAACCTCAGTGAGAGGACGCTCCTTGCTAATGTAGGACTGCCAGGGACTGGCTGGCTGGTTCTCAGCTCCCTGCTCACCTGAGCCCTCTGCTAAGCAGCTGCCTGGTCTCCCAAGTGCTCGGCTTCACCAGTTTAATTGGTTCCACTCAATGCATGCATAGTCACCAAGACATTTTCCAAATTACTTATAATTAATGCTCTAGTCATTACAAATGAGTTGTCTCAGGCCAAATCCAATTCCCTATTCAATGGCCCAAGCAGGCAGCATAGCCAGAGCTGGGGTCACAGGCATGACAGTTGCTCTGTTGGAGGAAGCAACCACCCAGAGTCATGTCTGTGGCTGCTAATAAAGTCATGTTGGCAAATGGTTTGGCATATATGGCTGTTATTTTAAGATCTCTTTTGCAATTTTGCATACATGAGGACTTGATAAAACACCTTAGGGCCATTAACACTATGCCAAGGATATGTGGTTTCACTCTTACAGCCCATGTACCCACACCCTGGAGTCCCTTGACTTCTGGAAAGTGAGAACCATCACCCAATCGCCTAAACACATATGGAGTGTCTGTTGGCAAGTCTGGACCAGGTTCATGCAACGACTTTGTAGAAGTGTCTTAGCCCTGTGATAATTGAAGCCGTAGGGCCCATCTGTGGCTTTGACTTCACCAACTCTGTAGAAGCTTATAGCGATGCCCTGCAAGATCCTCCTATTTAGAGCTGAACTGGTTGAGAAGAAAATGTTTTCTTTTTTTTAGAGGCTTTGTGTCAGAGTCAGAGGTGCTGTTTGGCTCCCTAGTCTTACCTGGTCTGTACCTCCATAGGTTAGCAGAAGCTGGGGACCAGAGGTAGGCTGTAGGCCCTGGAGTGTTTGTATACTTAGAACCCAGGAAAAAGAGACCAATCAGGCAGAGAGGCATATCACATATTAAGGGTTGCTGCTTAATTTACACAAGCCAGTGTGAGACAGAATCTGGCTCAGGATGTACTTGATACTCAATACTGAAGCTGCCAGCTAGGATGAGATCCTGTGGTGACACTGTTAGCCAGGGTTCTCCAGCGAAACAGACTAATAGGATACCTCTAGGTAGATAGAAAGCTGGAGAGCTGGGTGCTTGAAAAGGAGAAGTGAACATTCGTTTTAGGAAGAGCCTACTGTGTGCCAAGCTGCTTCTTGGTGCTGTGAAGGACATACAGAGCAATGGGCGAATATAAAGATGAAATGGACATGGCCTCTACCTTTCAGGAGCTCACCTGTTGAAACGAGCTTCCATGTGGTATCATGGCAGCAGGTGTTGACTGAGGCAGTAGGCTTGCATTCTAGCAAGTGCTAGAGGAGAAGCTATGTGCACCACAGCTGGGAGGTCCCCAAACCTCCAGGCCTCGGGATGCTCACCCATGGTGTCTGGTGTTGCCACAGTAGGAGGCCTGCTAGAAGGGGATCCTAAGCTATGACAGTAAATTTTATGCACCAACTTGACTCGGCCATGGAGTGCCCAGACATTTTGCCACACATTATTCTTGGCATGTCTGTGAGGGTGTTTCTGGATAAGATTAACATTTGAATTGGTGGACTGAGTAAAGTAGATTGCCTTCTCAACCGTGGGTTGGCTTCATTCTATCACTTGAATGCCTGAATAAAATAAAAAGGCTGAGTGAGATGGAACAGCTGCCTGCTTGCCTTCTGAGCTGGCATGTAGCTCTTTTCCAGCTTTCAGACTCAAATTGAAACCCTGGCTCTTCTTGGGTCTGAGCCCGCCAGCTTCCAGGTGAACTTACATCACTGATTCCCCTGGGTCTTGGGCCTTAGGCTCTGACTGGAAGTGTACCATCGGGTGCTCCTGGGCCCTAGTTTGTGGACTGCAGGTACTGGAACTTCTCAGCCACCATAACTGCATGACCCAGTTCCTGATAAGAAGTCTCTCTTCCTTTCTCCCTGTTTCCCTGTTTAAATACACACACATACACACACACACACACACACACACACACACACACACACACACACACACACACGTCCTATTGGTCCTTTTTATCTGGAGCACCCTGACTCATACATAAGCCCTGTTGATGTTCAGGAAGAAGACATTAGTTTTTGCTCCTCAAATTCCATGGCATGGAGTGTTCTCAGTTCTGAGAACAGGTCTTCATTCTCTGCGTGACCTGATCAGGAAGCTCCAGTTGCAGTGACAGGTGAGGGTTAAGAGGATGGGAAGTGCCCAGTTCTCTGGCTCCACAGCCCCTTCAGACCATGTTCAAGTCTTTGGAGCCTAGTCACTTCGGGATCCTTCCAGGGGAATTTTATGGTTTCCATTATCAGAGCACAGTGGATCACCTGGAAAATGAGCTCCTATTCTGTAGGGTTGCCAGGAACTATTGTCAGAGACATACCACCATAATTCAGCACTGATAAAAGGGAAGAATTAATACCCTTTGTGTTTTTTCTTCTTCTGTCTTATCAAAAGGTTTTGCCATTAACTAGAAATTTTCCCTCAGATGCTTTCCCTTTGTACCAACACATTGAACGAAGCTAAAGGGAAAGAAACCTCTCCAGGTACAGGAGTAATGTTGGCTTCTCATGCAACTCCAGCTTTTTTTGCTGAGTAAAGCTGGGTTGATTTGTTCCAGCCCCATCGATGAATGTACATAGGCACATGAAGGAAGGTGTGGAGTTGCACTGAAGGATATTCTTAGGTAATGTCAAAAAGATGTGGTCTCTATCCAGTGCAGCACAGAGATAAAAACCCTTTGTATTTCTAAATTCTTTCATCTTAGCCTGAGGTTGCTATCTTATATTTACTTTATCTTCTTTATCTCCCCACTAGCCCATGAAGTCAGAAGCAGCAAGGATGATCCCCTCATGTGGAATATGAAGAGATTTAGGACTAAATGGATTAAATGATTTATTGTCAGTCACACATTGCAAAGTCTGAATTAGAAACACGGGTCCTTCCTCTCTTCCATCTTCTTCTATCCACCTTTCCTTCTTTCTTCCCTCCACTCATCTTCCTTCCTTTCCTCTTTCATCAGATGTTTGTAGGGAACCCAGAGGTACCTTCCCAGGCCCTGGTGATACAGGGATGGGGCACACAGAGCTCCTGTCCCTGAGGCATCCTCGTGAAGCAGGAACCACAGACATGTTAATGCATCAGTGGAATGTGATGTTGGGGAGTAACAGTGGATGTTTAAACAAGGCACTGTGGGACATCTTAGGTGTGTGTTGGGGGGTGGTGGTGGCTAAATCCTCCTGGAGAGTTTATAGAACATTTTCTCTGGAAGTAATAATTGGGTTAAGGATGGAGAGAAGCATAGGGATTTTATAGCTGAAAGAAAAGATGTGAGCAGAGGGAACAGCTTGTGGAAAACGGTCTTGTGGAAGGTCATCCTGTGGTCAGAGAATTTCAAGACTGGCAGCGTTGTTGAAGCATAGGGAGCTCTCTTCTGACCAGCCAGTGTTGACTTCCAATAGAAAATACAAACCCTCTAATTGTAGCTCAGCCATCCCTGAGACCATAAGAACAGAGTCCAGGCGATGTGTCGTCAGCACTGCCTGACATAGATTAATCCTGCTTGCCTGCTGCCAGCCGTTGATGGCTGTTCCTCTTTCTTCAACAATGGAGAGAGCCATGTCGGTCTAATGACTGTCATATTACCTCCCATTAACTTCATTATTGGACACTAACTGTTTCTAGTAATAATTCATTCACTGGTAATGACTTGGTGTCCCATTCCTGAATAATTACTGTCACGAATGCGATCAGGTGGATCTGGCCTGCTTTCTCCATCTGGAATGGGGACACAAATCAACCAAGAGCTTGTAGGGTTTCCTGGATTTGACAGAGGAAAGTCACCTCATGAATGACAGGGACAGAGATTTCTCCTAGGGATTCTGGAAGCCCTAGATAGATTTTTCCCTGCCCTTGGGCTTTTGGACAGCCACGGTGCAACTGTGTGTGTGTGTGTGTGTGTGTGTGTGTGTGTGTGTGTGTGTGTGCTCCCCTATATGACTACATGTGGAAAGCCATTGCTCAGTGGAAATATCAAACCTTTCTCTCACTTTAGGGACAATAATTGATATCTGGCCAGAAGCATCTGGTGGATTGAATTTTACAAGCCATGACATACAGAGGACTTCACTCCAAATTACTGAAACCCATTCTAATTACCTACATTTATGTGTGAGCAGAGACATGGTGTTTGTTTGGAAGACCAAGAAAGGGATTTCTGAAATTGTTGCTGGGGTAATATTAAAAGAGGAATGAAATCTGCTGTATAATTATCCAGCTAGGCTGATGTGAAATACCAGAGTACAGAGAGAAGGAACAAGAAAGAAACTGGGGAAGAAGAGATCAGTGAGGGAAACTCTCCATGAGAACTCAAGTCAGCCGGGTAGGCTTTCCCACCAATGCTGCCAGAAAAGACCCCTTGTAACAGAAGTAAACCCTCCAAATGTCATAGGATAAGAGTGTTAGACTTTTCCAGAAACAATGGATACAACTTTCTTCTTCCATCCATAAGTGTCCTTTGACCAGAGAGTGTTCTTGAAATTTCCTGGACAAATAGTTGCCAAGTGTTTTTCCCGCATAATATTTTTAACCTCAGGTTCATAGATAAGAATGTTGATCAGTGCCCTCAACTGATGACACAGTATTAATATCAGCCTCTGAATATAAGCCTGTTCCCTTATATTTTGCTGCATTTTCCCCTCTCTTCACATTTCTACCTCTCCCTGTATAGACATCAACTCTTGCGTGTGTCATATATATACTTGATGACTGTATTATTCTACTTCTACCTTAAAAAATTACTATAAACATAGAAGCTTTAAGCAACACAAACTTATCTCATAGTTTCTGTAGGTCAGAAGCCCAACAGACTTGGCTGTGTTCTCTGCTAAGGGTCACAAGGTTGAAATCAAAGTGTCTGCAGGCCTTAGCTCTTATCTGGGGGCTCTGGGAAGGGACACCCTTCGTAGCTCCTTCAGGTTGTTGGTTGCACAGAGTTTCTTGCTGGCTGTGGGTGGGAGTCATTTTGTGCATCTAGAAGCCACCTGCAGTCCCTGGCTGGTAGCCCTCTCCATCTTCAAAGCCAGTAAGGGGGGTTGAATCCTTCTTGTGCTTAGAATTTCTAATATTAGAATCATTCCAACTTCCTCTTTTGCTTTCCCCTCTGCTTTTAAGTGGTCATTGATTCACCCAAGCAGTGCAGGACAACCTACTTATTTTAAGGTCAAATGTTTAGTAACCTTAATCATATCTATAAAGTCTCTTTTGCCATAATAGTTAACATACTCAGAGTTCTGGGGATTAGGGGATGGAATCTTCTTGGAGGTCACAGTTTTGCCTAGCATATGACCCAACTTGTATTTCCTTATTTCAAGAATAACTTTAAAATTGTGTGTTGTTGGAGTAGACTAAGAAAAGTCACAGAAATGGTTTGTGTTATAAGTGTTACCTTTTTTCTTAAAGTCCTCTTTTGAAAGCTGTCATGTGGATTATTTCTGTCTGATATGTAACATTCTGTCATACACATATATTAAACATACTACATTTTATTATCCATTTCTCTAGCTATGAATACCTAACAAAAAGAGCTGTAATAAATAGCTGTGTCTATATAATTATGGACCTGTGTAACCATTTCTGTGGGATATACATTCAGGAGTGGGATTGCTAGGTAACTGCATTCTAGAATACAATGTACCAGTTTGAGCTCCCATTACTAGTATATGAAATCTAGGTTGCCCACATTCTCAACAGTGGTTAGTATTAAGTCTTGGTTCTGATACTTTCTTGCTCTGTATTCTTTGGTTAAGATACTTTGCATCTCTTCCCCTCAGTTTCTTTAACTGCAACACGGACTGATGTTAGTTAGCATCTTCTTCAAAGGGTATTGTGAGTATTAAATGAATTTTGCTCAGCAAAGGGCCTGGCCCATAGCAGGTGTTATGGTTCTGTTATTTTATTTTCAAATGTTTACAATATAATAGACATAAAGTCGCATTATTTTGTTTCAATTCACTATGAGAGAGGTAGAGTGTAACGTCACATACTCATTAGTTGTCCAGATTTTCCTTTTCTCTTTTTGTGACTTCTCTGTTGTATCTTTAATGAATAATATTTGCTGGTATTTCATGGCCTTTGTTCATCCCCACACACATTAAAAACAAATCCCGCAATATGTCTAATATTTTATGTGTGCTGAACCATGCAGGATGATTCTGCTCATGGAAGAGGGTCACTGACAAATAATAGTCCTTGTTACACACTGGTGTGTCCTGCCAGCATCCTTACCACATAATCACACTCCATCCAAGTCTAGTTTTGTTCTTTTTCCCCCGATGGTTGGCTCCACCAAAGGGTAGCTCCACAGCTTAGAGAATATCACTGTCATTAGGGCTGGGGATTTGATTCTGGTCTGGAATATCCCAGTTTCCCTCAATCTGTGCTTTAAGGACAAAAAGTCTATGGCCTCACTATCAGTTGATCCCAAAGGGGAAAGTACTAGAGAGGTGAGAGCCTGACTCCCTGGACCCCCAATCTCCATCTCCACCTCCAGAAACCAAACTGAAGGTGTGGGTGAGCCACCAGGTCATTTGTGTGTTTGGGGCGAAGACCGTTATGAACAGGCTAGTTCATCTGCAAATTGGCAAATGGAAAAACTTTCCTATATGTAGAGAAAGCCTGCTTCATAACTTATAAACAAAGGGGATTCAATTTAGTAAAAATACTTTATGGAGTTGGAAATTGGTGAATTCAAACACCATCAAAATAATGAAACTCACTTTTTAACTTGGAATTATTCTTCTTCATTTCTTACTGTTTAACCTTGTTCACTATAAAGGTTGTTGAAATACTATTTTTGAAAAGTTGCCAAAGGGCTACGGTCTCTCTGCGGTTTGTGACATACCCAAAGGGTGGTATATTCTTATTGTTCAGCATTCTTTTTTGTAAGCTTTTTAAAGTTAATGTTTATTGCTTTGGAAATCTTTAATTAAAAATGGCCACATGGTGCAAGAGGCAAACGCCCTAGAGTCTGAGCCATGGAAGTGAGATTGGAGGATACTGGAGCAGAAAACAGGATGTGATCTGCTGGGATGGGGAGTCAGGTGTTATGGTTTAAAAAGTCCAGAATAAAAAAGATCTTTTGTGCTCAAGAGTGAAGAGAACCCTGCTAAACCACCTGGTGTTTGGAGACAGAATTTTAGCTGATTCAGGGTAACTGGTAAAGAGGCTGTCTCCTCAACAAGTAGGGACAGCGAAACACTCTGCTTGGGGTTTGAATGGAACAGCCTCTGACTTGAAGCTAAAAAAGAGAATTGTTTTGACTATTGTTTTCCAAGCTCACAGTGTATAAGAACAGTTTCTGAAAGGAAAGGAGCGACACACAGCAGCAATTCACCAGAGAATTCCGCTTTATTAGGGAAAGGTGCTGAGTTATATAGGAAGGGGCATGGGGTGATTGTAGTGTCACTTCTACGGGGCTGGTGGCTATTGGCTAGGTGCTGGGATTAGGGGGGCGAGGGGTGATTGGGGTTCAGGTGGCGCCAGTGGGAACTGAGGACCCGGAAGAGAAGCAGGAATTTCGCCATCTTATGGGTGGGGGCCCTTCAGTTTCCCTCCCAGGCTATAGTGCCTGGGAAAAAATATCAGTGTCTATTGATATAGGGACACAATTTTAAAAAAGTTAAAGGTAATAACCAAGTACCATGAGTAGTAGAATTTTCCCTATGTGTCCCCCCCAGTGCCACAGTGAACTGTGAAAAGGTCAGTCTGATTTTGCCAGAATAGAGAGGAAAGGCATCTTTGGCTGGGCTTGTCTCAGGGTTCTCCTGAAGGACAGGGTTCTACCTGGGGACAGCTTTCCTCAGCTCGGAACACATGCCAAGAGTGGGCCTTATAATCTGTGTGGTGGCTTTTCTGACTCACTGGATCAACAGCTTGGATTCAGGAGCCCCGTCCTGATCAGGAACGCTTGATAATTTCTGTTCTGGTCAAGTATTTGTCTGACAAATCTGTCTTGGAGGATTTCTTTTCTCACCATTTGGATCACATTTCCTAGAGACATTCTTCTAACCAAATGAAGCAGAATATGGTAACAGAGAATTTAAACTTTTATTTTTCATAAATCCAGCTCTAGATATCATAAATTCTGGCATGGACTTGCCTCACTGCTGTGCCTCGGGAGACAGTTGGTGGCAGGCCACAAGGAACAAAGGGAGGGGCCATACATGAGAATTAAGGATCAGAATTAAACACTGTTACAAATATTTTTGATCATCGTGGTGAACCCTTGAAATGCATGATCTCACTTAATCGTCTCAATGACCCTATGAGGTAGATACTTGATCATTAGATATGTGATTATTATTTCTACTCTCCAATGAGGAAATTGCAGAGTGGCAGGATCATTGACTTGCCCCACCTAGTAATTAAAGGGGCTGGAGTTGAACCTAACTTTGTATGATTCTGGACCTCAAGCTATTAACCACCACTATATTAATTGCTTCTCCAGCTGAGAGACTTCAGCTTTTGATCACTTACTATTTACAAAATGCTGTGAAGGATACAAAGGGAGATGCCTGTGTTTATAATGAGAACCAAGACAGACTGGAAGTGCTCAGTCTTTGGTGGAAGGGAAATCTCTGCGCCGGAGGTGTCAGGAAAGTGATTATGAAAAAGGTGGATCTAGAAAAATGGGAGAGGATTTGCCACAAAGGATGTTTTCCAGAAAGTAAGGGATCCTAATATCCACACTCCTTCCCTCAGACTTATCTGAAAACATAAAAAAAAACAACAAAAAAAGAGTCGTGTAATAGAATATATTCTGAGCTGTGGCTAGGGTCATTTTAAGGAGTCCTATGGCAAATTGCTTTCTCAAGAAAAGTTTTTATTATTATTAGTAATGCCAGGAGACAGGGAGAGATCTGTATCTACAAGACCCACCCCAAAGACCTCAATCCAAAGCCTGGTATAGTGAAGCCAGTCAGATACCTATGTTCTTACTACTTCTCAACACTTGGGAGGATTCCAAAATTGCAGCTGCTTTGACAGCCCCATGAAGTATTGACAGAATTTGGTCTGGAAGGGAATAATTCACTTAGGTCTACCAATTCAGAAGCAAGGATGAAGGACAACTTGGGCCACTGATAGGAGCATAGCTTTCCTCTTCTTGATGAACAGGGGCTTTCATAGAAAGAGATTTCCCTTTGTTGGCTATGTCCTCTGGTCCATGGCCTGGTCTTCTTCATCCTGAATTTTGGATGACATAACATGCACTCCTGTCAAAACACATTATTATTATTCAGGAGCAAGTGACTTGAAATTGAAATGCTCACACGGTCATGAACTCTAACAGCGTTAACAGTAACTCCTGTTATCTGTTCTGCATTCCTGGACTGGTACCCTTTTCCATTGGAGCCCCCTTTGAAAGATGTGTGGACTGCACGTTGAACAAGATCGAATGTGACTTTGCAAAAATAGAATGCCTGGCCTCTCCTCTTTCTCTCTCCACTCAACAATGCAAGATAAATTCACTCCACGGGAACCTTTTGTGGGCTGTACTGCTCAGGCAATTTGCAGTTTGCTGGGGGAAAGGCAACTCACGCTACATTTATCACCCCCTGCCGCCGGCTACAATTCAACCCACTTCGAACCACTGAACAGAGGTGCTGATGGGGGCTCTGGCATTAGAATTCCACATCATAATGGAAGTGCAGGGAAGCAAAAGACAAATGCATCAGGGCCACTCCAGGTCTTCACTGAGGAAGGAGTCAAAAGTATGACACTCGTTGATGAGAACCCAAGACGAGTGTTTTGCAATAATAAAAAATATGGTTGCTTTCTTCCCCCTTTTTTCATATTTTTCCTTCTGGTAATCCTAGTACAATAGTGAGTAGTTTCCTATTGCTATGAGAATCGTCAGCTCACTTCATGAGCACTAGCCTCTGTTTCATTCTACCATCACTGCACAACTCAACACAACCAAAACAAATAAATAATAAAAAGACACTCTCTGCCTTCCTTTTCTTCTCTTACTTTACCCTGGGGCTTGTTCTCTAAAAGTACACACTACAAAAACAGCCGAAAATGGGTGTAGCTGGGTAACTGAGTGGAGTTAATGTATGCTGCATAAATGAACAACCCCCTAGTCTCCCAAAACCAGTCTATTTCTCATGAAAGTCAGGGGAGGAGTCTGCTTCACATGGCTACTCAGGGACTCAGGCTGACAGAGGACAACTTCATGGCTGCAGCACCTAGAAGCCATGGACTTGTCAGTAGTCCTGGCAGAAGAAAGTGTGCTGAAGGGTCTCCTTCCGGGAATGAAGTTCTTTGACTCGGAAGTGAAACTTCTCTCTTCTGCTCAGAGTCTATTGGCTAGAACCAGTCTCATGGGCTGCCTAACTGCAAGCGGTCAAGGGAGTATAACCTTCATTGTGCCTAGGAGAGAATTAGCAATGGGGGAGCCCTAAAAGTCTCTGCTCCTGTTGTTATATCTCCACAATCGGTTGGCGTCCTGAAGTCGTTTTACATGGAATGGTAGTGGTTTTTCAAATTTAAATAAACCCAATATACTTATTTCTTTTTATTTCCAGGTACAGGGACATTCACAAATGGTCAAACAGTCAAAGGATTTTGATACTCAAAGGACTAAATCACCCACCGAATTGAAAGGATAAGGAAACAGACCTTTCAGAGAGGTTGTCAGTGTCCATGACTCACCGGTGTTAGCAGAGACAGGTTGATTGTCAGGCCAGCACTCTGTCCTCTATGTCAAGGTGCCTTTCTGTTAGATCCCCTGCATGGAGTCAGGATGGAGTCTGATGTCAGCAAGTAAGGTGGTGCAAGTCTGACCAGCAGTCAAAGTGAGACTCTGAGAATCAAAGACAGAGTGGGCAGCGTATGATTTATTTTCAGTGTTAACAGCCAAGGTGTTCATTACTCTCTTTAGAACTAATATATTTTTACATTAATCATCCATTTCTCCACCTGCTATTATGTTCAACTTGTTAATTATAACACTAATACTTTTTTTTCCCTCTTAATTTGCCTCAAGGTTCACATTTGGTCCTGGGGCCATGTGTTGATCCATGACAGCGCTTGCTAAGTTTTTATGCATGACACCCACAGAAAATGTTAATATTAGGTGGTATAATGAAGTAAAACCATTGAGGCTGCTCATCCCCTGAAACAACAGCTTATAAATTCTGGCTGCTTCAGGTCCCAGCCTGGCCACCCAAGTAGTTCAGGTTCAGTAACCTGGCAAGCAGCAACCCAGTCTCCACGCATAGGTTGAGAAGCCTAACTTTCTTTTTCAGACTGGTTCAATTTGGGTCCAGAATTATGTCTGTCATTGTTTATGCTGATTTGAATACTTAGAAAAGAATATTGGTTGAAGTGATTGTTAAGAGGAGACAAAGCCACCCCAGTTTGACCCCACTTGGATCAGGGAAGGCTTCTTGGAAGAATTAGATTTTCAGCAATGTTTAGGAAGTGGCAATAGATACCTACACCACGTTAGAATTCACAGACAAGCTTGGAACCCTGGAGTTCTATTTGGAGCCATTCTGGAGGTATAATGAAGCCATTTTAAATGAGGGATATTGTCAGCATAAAATGCTTGACAGATCAAATGCCTTTGGGCATCTGCAGGTTTCAGAGGAGGCAGAATGGAAAGCCACACTGATGAAACACTGCTGACATGCAAACGGCCCCTTTTGCCATGAGTTGAACAACTCACGGGGCTTTCCTTAGGTGAGCACTCTTTGGTGGCTGGCTTAGGTAATGAGCATCTGCTGGGAAGACTTTGTGAGCATTGTTTGTGCCCGGGTCTGTGCAAAAATATCTCTTCCCTTTATGGTGTGGGGTTTGAAAATGGCATCCCATTGGAGAAAAAGAGTTTGATCCCTGTCTAGCCCTGTCTTTTTAGTCTTTTATAATTCTTTTCTATGTCACTGTTTGACATCTATTATTATAATGCTGCCAGACAATTTCCTCCCTCCTTTTCTCCAATGTGGAGGTCTCTTTGTTAAAAACAAGGATGCTCATGTTGTTTCAACTCTGAGTGTATGTGTGTTGAATATGGACATACTTATCCATGGGCACAGACTGAAGTCTGGAATTTCATTCTAACATATCCATTGACTTTGCCTTGCACCCTCAATGCTGTGGGATAGACAGAAGTAGGTCAGAATGGGAATTTTTCTATCTCAGCATATTACTAGGTGGGTGTGACAAGTAAGTGAGCTGTCAGTTCAGAGACAGGAGTAGGAAAAACCAGAGATGGGAAGGGTGACCATATAATTTATCATCGACGCTGTGACACTTATGAGAATGAAAGGGGTGCTATTAATAATTACTCTAGGACAATGTGTGTAGATTGGGACTGCCCCAGGCAATCTGAGATGAATCGTGAGCCAGGGGATGGGTTAAGTGTCAAAATACCAGGAAAGGAAAAGCCACATAATAGAACCTAGTCTTTCCTTTGGAGGGGAGTTAGGAACATGGCCAATGCTATGGATTGGAATAGCTTAATAAAAACATGCAAAAGCCGAATGGGACAACTGAGAAAACCAAGGTCTTCCATGACTAATGCAGACTTAAAAGTGAGCAAGAGCTAACAAGAATTGTGCTTGGAGCCTGTGAGCCACACAGGCCCGGGGTAATGCAGGAAGTAGGTTGCTCCTTTGAAACACCAGCAATTGCCTCCCTTCCCCTATGGGAAACTTTTCATCCATCTAAAAGACAAGGTCCTCACACCTGACATCTGTCTGGAATAGACAGTCCACACTGACAGAGGCATTCTGGCCCTGCTGTGCATGAGGTTTAAGGACTGAGAGTGCACGGGATCTGTGTTAGAGGACTGTCAGTAATGATGGGGGCATTCCCTCTGGGAGACATTGACCTATATTTCCTTCTGACTTAAAGTCTGCAAACAAGACTGATATTGGATACAATAAAGTGAAAAATTAAAATCTAAGCATGTCTATAAGTGAGGTCTTTTTCTTCAAGATGATACATTAGACGACAGAAGGGTATTGCTGAGAATCTTAGGAACACTGAGCTGTTAGAAGAAAGTCCCTAACCCTCAGCAGACTTTAGATTCATTCATTTATTCACTGAGTGCCTTCCAGTAGCTAGCTACCATACTGGAATGAAGGATACACAGATCAATAAAATATGGTCTCTGCTTTGGAAGAGAACTCATTCTAGTAAGAAAATTCTAAAAATAATCACATTATAATAGGAAAGTGCTGCAACAGAAAGGTATAATATGTTAAGGACAGTCAGAAAGTGATCATCGGGGCTGAAGCTTAAAAAGTTTGAAGAGTAGGTAAGGTGAGGAAAGAATTTCTAGGCAGAAGAAGTGGGATGAAGAAAGAAACTGAGGCAGAACAAAGACGTGGAGTGTGAAGGAAAGGGGTAAACGCTCAGCTGGCTTGATAGGCCTGGTGCAAGGAGGGCAGAGAGAGTGGCAGGGAATTACGCTGGGCTGTGTTGAGCTGCTGGGTCCAGATGTCAATGCACAGGGAGGGCAAAGGAAGAGAAGGGCTGAAGACCTGAGAGAGGGAAGGAAGGGTGCGGGGAATGAAGCATCTAATAGAAAAAGAGGAAACACAGGGGAAACAGAGACACAGATACCAATGGGGAAAGAGGCGCAAAATTCTCAAAAGAACCGTTACCAAGTCTAATGGACACACACAGTCTAACTGCTCTTGACTGCCTTTCTGGGCCTGGGAGCTGTGGCTGAGACTCATGTTTACGGGGCCACTGGGACTCAGCACAGATGTCAGGGTAATGACACCACAAAGCCTTCCCATAAAGGGACAAGCGCAGCCCACATCTTGCCTCCAAGAAGCAGCTATGGGGAGGCAAACCAGAGTGGTTTTTTGTTTTTTTAAACTCTACACTTCAAAGCAAAGTAGGGGACACAGTGTATGGAGACGGCAAACTGGGGTCGGAGGCCCTGCCGGAGCCCAGGGTCCAACCCCTTGGCATGTTCTGTGGCCAGGCAGTCAGGGAAGATTCTGGAGCTTTACTACACAGCCAAGCTACCTGCTGGCAGGGTTCAGCCTGAACTAAGCCTGCTTTTATGTCGGAAACCCATGAGCCCCTGGATGCCGGGCCGTGTATTTGCTAAGGGCGTGTATCTACATCCCCACGGTGGTTCCGCCCATTGACTGTCCCACCAGCCTGGCTCCCAGGAGATCCAGATAAAGACGGGAACTTGGCTCCAGAGTCTAGCTCACCCCCTTCATCAGGGCAATGAAATGCACAAACCCAGATCATCAAACGAACACTCAGACACAAGGGGGTGCTTCTGATTTTTTTCATTTTGCAATTCTGCTTCTTGTGGAACAATGAGTGTTGTCCTCAGCCCAGTAGCACACGACGTGCTGAAAGCACAGGAAACACCAACCAGCTCTTTCTAGTCCTCTCCAGCCCAGCAGGGTCTGAGAGTGCCAGCAAAGAGGGCGGCGGGTGTGGGCCCACAGCCTGCAGCCCTTGTTTCTGTCCTCCCTTCTCCAGAGACATTCAAGCTGAGAATGGGGTTCCTGTCCGCCACAGGCGGATGCCTCCCACCCAGGATCCTCATGCTCGTCCTTAATAACAGGGGTCGGGACAAATGTCCCATTTGTTTGTTCAATAAATATTGAAAAATGATCATGTGGAGGGACCACACCATGTGTTCTGGATACAGTGGCAAAGACGATGACCAAACGCATCTAGGGGTTCACATTCTCATGTGAGGTATAAGCAAGAATGAATGAATAAACACAATAATTACAGATTGAATTATAGTACCTAACACTTCTATAGAGAGCCTACTAGCCCTTTTCTAAGTTTCTATACATTTTTAAGCTGATCCCAATGAAGTTGTTGATATTTGACCATTTCTGATACTCCCCAAATTGCAATTCTGTAAGGTCAACGCAATATCAAATCAGTCTTCACAACACCCTTGGTAGTGGATACTATTATGATCATTTAATCAATAGGAGGTGGAGGCAGGCAAGATCAAACAGACTGACCAGATGCATGGAGCATGTTTGTGACAGAATTTGGATTCCAATCCAGGCAATTTGGTGTCAGGATCCATGCTGTTAATTGTTATGCTATGTGCACAGAATGATGAGTCCGATAGTAACTAGGGAAGGGCTTTTAGGTAGAACAAGTAGTAAGGAAAGACCTCTCAGAGGAAGATATTTGAGCTGAGAGCTGAAGGATAAGGATGGTCCAGCCACTGAGTGACCTTGAGAAATGCCCGTGTCATTTGTCAAACACTCTCTAAGGCTCATGGCCCCTCACACATCCCTCCTTGACACTTCCTACAAGTAGGGCCTTAGAACTGGCTTGGCTTGTAAACCATCACTGCTGGTCTCTGTGAACTGAAGCAGCTATAAGCATCCCTTCTTCCCCAGAGCCTTCAAGTCCCTGGCCCAACTTAGAAAACCCTGGCAGTGACATAGGTCTTGAAGGCCTCCTTTAGTTGTGTGTATTGTCTGTACAAAAACTGCCTCCTCAATTGCTCCCACCTCTGTGGGTGTGTGAACTTGTCACCATAACCTCATGGGCTGAGCTATTCTCAATGCCTGGCTCTCTTCCTGCTAATCCTTGACTCTGTATTTTCCCCAAGCTCTGTAACTCATGTAAATATCTCCACTGGCTTTCCCAAAGTGACCACGGCAAGGTGTCTTGGCCAAGGAAGTCCTGAAAACCTTCATTTACACTTCCACGCAGCTGGCGTCCTCTCTTGCTTCCTTATAGCTCAGTTCTGCCCAGGTTCTGAGATCCTGATTTAGGACAGGCAAGACTTAAGCCATCTCATGACATCTTATGGTGGATTTAGCATTGCATCATTTTCCCTGTTATTCTGGCTGAGGTTGTGATACCAGTACTAATTCTAGCACTTCATTTTCCTCTTCCATCCACCTGTGCTAAAAACACCTTTATCTTGCACCCCATTACGATTCTGTGAACCACATTAGAAAACAATAATTCTATTTTTATCCCCATCTAATTTTATCTCCAGCCTTGCTTTTAATTTTCCTGAGTTTTTATCATGGATGGAAGCCTGCTCTTGAATGGCTGTCCTGTGGTGGGGGGCTTGCTTTGTACTGCAGATGCCCAGATGGGACCACTAGGTATCCCTCACCTATGGCTCCTTTTCCAACTTTCACTTGCTTACTGGGATGGGAGGCTATTTATTCATAGCCCCTCCTCCCTGACTGCTCACTGCTTGAATGGTCAAAAATTAACCCAGCAGTAACAGAGTGTCTGAACACGGTTAAAACAGGACCTCAAGTGAAGATTATTTCGGGTTGGTCATGTGGTAGGCAGGCCCACAAGTATCATGGTGTCACAACCCTTGAGAGACAAGTATTGTGATGGCTCTGAGTACAGACCTCAGTGTCACACAGATCTAAGCGTGAATCCTAAATTCTTCTCTTAAGAAGCTATACAAACTTAAAGTTTAAGCTCTCTGTCTTTCAAATAGTTTCTTCATAAAATAAGCACAATCTCAACACCAATTGAGTACTTATCAGGACCTGGGCAGTGTCAAACCTGTGTTGTTCAATGGTCAGTTAAATTTGAAACAATGGTTTCAAGGCATTGGACATTGGCAACAGTGGACTGTGATCCCTGAGAGGTGGGAACAAATGAGATGTGCCCCACAATTGTACCAGCTCACTGCCTTGAGGAGTTTCTAGCTGTGATGTAGTCAGGGAAATCCAGGCAGTGTCTGAGGAGTCCAAGATAGTGAGAGTTTGCAAGACAGAGAACTGGAGAGGAGAGAGCTGCACAGAGAGAGGACTCCAGATATCTGCAGAGGGTCCTTCTTGAGTATTTAGTGGTGAACTTATCAATACATGTGTGTTAGGAAAATACCTGAGGCCAGGAAATAGCCATCCGTCTGAATGTATTAGAGGGAATAGTGCTGGGGACTCACACTGTGCCACAAATAGTGCCTATTCCTATCACCCAGACTAGAAAAACTCATAAGTAATGAGGCAGAGGGTGCATACTCAGGAAGGTCTTGCTTTGGCAGTGAAGAATAATTAGCCCTGGACTAAATACTTACCTGGTCCCACCTAACAAATCTTAAAAGCAAGATCCAATAGGATTAAACTGTTTTCAAGAACTCAATTATGTTCGAGAACAAAGCTTAAGGGAAGTTCTAGGAGTTAAAAAAAAAAAAGACACTCAAGGAAGTAAAAGTCACAATGCTTGGAATCCAATCAAAGATTACCAGGCATCTAAAGAAAGAGGAAAATATGACCTATAGTGAAGAAAATAGTCAATTCAAAATGATCAAGAACTGACATAGATGACAGAATTAGACAAGGGCAATTAAACAGTTATTATAACTATATTTACATGTTCAAAAATTATGTAGAAACATGAACGATATAAAAAGCACTCAAAATGAACCTCTAGATACAAAAAGGCACAATGTCTGATGTGGAAAATACAGTGGATGGGATTAATGGCAGATTAGGCAGTGCAGAAGAAAATATTTTTAAACATGAAGACATAAAACAATAGAAACTACCCAAAATGAAGCAGGAAAAAAAGAAAGAAATTTAAAAAATAGAAGGAGCTGTGGGACAACTTGAAGCAGTCTGATATATACATGTGATGGGAGTTCCAGAAGAAAGGGGAACGGGTGTCAGTATACATATTTGGAGACAGACTGGACAAATTTTTTTCTAAACTTGACTAAAACTACTGAGTCACACATCCCAGACAGAAAATCAACAAGGATGAGATAAATTTGAACAATGCTATCAAACAATTGGTTGGGTTTATATTTATAGAATTAACTTCACCCAGTAACAGCAGAATATTCTTTTTATGTGAACATGGAACATTGCTAAGTTTTTCTCCTGGGAATGGAAACCTGCCCTTGAATATCTGTCCTGTGGCTGGGGGCCTGCCCTCTATTGCAGATTGTTATGTTAGACTACATCCTGGGCCATCAAACAAGTCTCAACAAATGTAAAAGGATTCAAGTCTTATATGTTCTCTGACCACAGTGAAATTAAATTAGTAATCATTAACAAAAGATAATCTGGAAAAGTGCAAAAGATTTAGAAAATAAATAATGCATTTCTAAATAATCCATTGGTCAAAGATGAAATCAGCAGTATTTTGAATTGAATGAAAATGAAAACACAATATATTAGAATTTGAGGGATGCTCTGCAGCAGTATTTAGGGGGAAAATTATAGCACTAAATGCCTACATTAGGGAAGAACAGTCTCAAATCATATGCTCTTATTTCTCATGTTAAGAAACTAGAAAAAGAAGGACGACTAAATCTAATTGGCTAAATCTAAATGTCTGAAATATGCATAGAACTCTTAAATCTCAATAACCAACCAAATCACAACTTTTGTTCTTCATAGCACACCATATAAAAGTGAAAAGACAACCCACCAAATGAGGGAAAAAATCACGAATTGTATTTTTTGTTAAAGGGCTTGTATCTAGAATATACAGAGAACACTTACAACTCAATAATAAAAAGAAACAAATAATTTAGTAAAAAAATAGTCAAAAGATTTGATAGATATTTCTCTAAAGAAGATACACAAATGGCCAACAGGCACATGAAAAGATGCTCAACATTCATTAGGCATCATCAGAGGAATGCAAATCAAAGCCATAGGAGTTGCCACTTCATACCCACTAAGAGGGCTGTAATAAAAAAGACAGATAGTAATAAGTGTCTTTGAGGATGTAGAGACATCAGAACCCACACACACTGCTGATTAGAATGTAAAATGGCACAGATCTTTGGAGAACAGTCTGTCAAATTCTAAATAAAACAATTACCATATGGCCTAGCAACTCTTCTCCTTAAGAAGATACACAAGAAAAATAATATATAATTTTTTGGAAAAATCCAGTTTTCCCTCCTGTGTCTCCTTTACTTTTACACAGAATGTTACCCCTCTTGTGATCCAATGTGTGCTTTTTTTTCTCTGCACTAAGCAATTTTCCATGACACCAGATGGGTGTTGTCCTACAACTTATCTCAATTCTGACACATCTACCTGGCGATAGTGTCAGATTTCCCAGGTTCAGGGCTAAGTCCGCTAAAACTGCCACCATTTCAGATGCCAATTGCAAGTAACAAGTCCCCAGGTCACCCCCAATGTCTGTCTGACTTGGATACAAATCAGAGGTTCCCATGACCTCCTCCTTTCGGATTTGATTAATTTGCTAGAGCAGCTCACAGACCTCAAGGAAACACTTATATTTACCCATTTTTCAGGATGTGATAAAGGTTACATGAATAGTCAGATGAAGAGCCACACAGGGTGAAGTCTGGGAGGATCCCAAGCTCATGAGCTCCTGTCCCCATGGAATTAGAGTGTGTCACCCTCCCAGTTCAGAAGCCCACTGACTTGGAGCTCACTGAACCCTATACTCTAAGAATTTATGGAGGTTTCACGTAGGAATGATCAATCATTAACTCCATTTTAGGTGCTCCTTTCTCTGGGGAAGTGGGGGAGGGGAGGCTGAAAATTCCAAGCTACTAATCAGGGCTTGGTCTTTCTGGTGACCAGCCCCCATCCAGGAGGCCAACCCAGAGTCACCTCATTAGAACAAAAGATGCTCCTAGTGCTCTTATCACGTAGGAATTTACAACAGTTTTAGGAGCCCTATATTATCAGGGATGGGGTCAAAGACCAAATATCATGATGAGGTGCCCCTAGTGCCCTTTTCACTTAAGATATTACAAGGGTTTTAGGAACTCTGTGGTAGGAACAGTGGGCAGAGACATATATATATATATATATATATATATATATATGTGCATATACACACACACACACATATGTATACATAGTTATGTACATATATACACATTCTATTATCTCACAAGAATGCACACAAAACCTCGTACACAAATATTCATAGGAGTTTTATCCATAATGGTCAAAAAATGAAAGCCCAGTGTCCATTAACTGATACATGGAGAAATAAAATATGGTATACCTACATAATAGAATATTATTTGACAATAAGAAAAAGGACCAACACATTCTACACATGCATGAACCTTGAAAGCATTATGCTATGTGAAGGAAACTGGTCACAAAATACTATTTATTATGTGATTTAGCTTGTATGAAATGTCCAGAATAGGGAAATCTATAGAGACTGAAAGTAGATTAGTGGTTGGCGGTGGGCAGTGGCGATTGGAACAGGGAATGGGGAGTGACTGGTAATGGGTATAGGTTCTCTTTTTGAAGTTATGACAGTGCTGTAGGGTTGACTATGATGATGACTTCAGAATCTGAACATAGTAAAAAACATCAACTTGTACACTCCAAATGGGTGAATTGTTTGGCATGTAAATTACATCTCAAACGATCATTTATAGAATCGTAGAAGTTGAGGGGAAGGATGAGCCTTCCAAAAGGAGGCAGGACTTTTTAGGGTGACTGAAATGTTCTCTCTCTTGGTTGTGGTGGTAATTACTGGGATGCATGAATTTTTTACATCTCATTGAAATGTTTGTAAATTAGTCCTCAGTAAGTTGCTTTTTAAAAAAAAAATCTCAATAGTAAGGGAAAAACAACCTAAATTAAATAAGGGGCAGAGGGTTTTAGCACACACTCACCGAAAGAAGATATACATGGCAAATACGCATAGGAACACATATTCAGCATCAGTAGTCATTAGGAGAATGCATGCAAATCAAAACCACAATGATACCACTACCTGTTAGAATAAAACTGAAATGATTGGCTAAGTGTTGGCAAGAATGTGTTGGAACTGGAACTCTCCTACACTGCTAATGCTAATGTAACATGGCACAAATGCTTTGCAAAATGCTCGGCAGTTTCTTAAACGTTCAACATGCATCTACCACATGATTGAGCTATCCCACTCCTAGATATTTGCATAACAGAAATGAAAACACATGTCCATACAAAGACTTTGCACATCAAATAACTGTTCACAGCAAGTTTTATGGCTAACAGTGCAAAGCTAGAATCAATCCACATGCCCTTCAACAGGTGAATGGATAAACCATTCATGGTATGTACTGCTCAGCTATATGAGATGAATGATTGACATACTCTATGATTCCATTTATTTAAAAACATTAGGAAAGGCAAAGAGATTTATAGCAACAGAAAGCAGATCAGTGGTTGCCTGGGGAGAAGGGAGGGGAGGGGTGGAAGGGAGGGGACAAGGGAATTTGGGAGGGTGATTGGTATTATGTTCATAATTTCGACTATAGTGATAATTTTATTGGTATATACATATGTCAAACCTTATCAGATTGTGTACTTTAAATATGCAGTTTATTTTATGTCAATTACACCTCAATAAAGCTGTAAAAACAAAGATAATCCAGTTAGAGTTCTTGGCTTTCAGTAAGTCTCTTTTCTCTAATTGCCTCTTGGCTCCATATACTGAAATTTTAGGCAGGAGAAACCTCCCACCGTGGCCTGGAGAGGCCCCCGGAACCGGCTGCGGCTCTCAGGCTCCTCCCACAGACAGTTGCTAGAGGAAGGAGGAAGCAATGCCTTCCATCAGTGCTCTCCCACAAAGGCTGGTTCCTTCTGTCCACAGTGTTTCTTTGCTCACAGTAGGCCTTCTTGGTGTCTTGGCTTTAATAATTACTTATTATTTATTTTGTTACGAATTTTTGTATGGCCACCAGCACAAGCCAAATTATCAAACTCAAGTTAATTCTGCTGCTCCTTATTCAATACTCAGTACATGTGAGACACATGCTGTGTGAGAGGGCGCCTACGTCCGAAAGGACCTCATGCCTGGAAGACTTTGGGGACTAACACCAATGACTTAGGGAGAGGCAGAATGGGATTGGCGCAAGGGGGACCTGCAGCTAAACTGACATGGAGGTTTACCGAGATGAGCACCTCATCCGGGCCTCCCTCTTTGACTTTGAGGGGTGCATCCTGACACCTCAGGTTTCTCTATCTCCCACTTCCAGGGAGGCTGCAGATCCATCCAGTAGAGGAAGGGAAACTTTCTGAGTCTTCTGCCTGTACCCAGAGCTTGGAAAGCTTCTGAGCTATCAGATGACCCAGGGAGGTCTGGTATTTCCAGTCTTCGTCTGCCCTGCTGTCTGTCACTCCAGTGCTAGCTGAGCGTGTAGGTCTGATTTATGGAGGACTTCTAGAGACCATGATCAGCTGTGTATTTGTACGCTGCTCTCTGTATGGGCTACTCAACAGGCACTCGGATTCAGGGGCAGAAGCATATGCATCTCAAAAGGAAGCAGATGCTGCATAATCATGAGTAATTTAGAAGGAAAAGAGAAGGTGAGAAAAGGACAGACTCTATATCTGACCTCAGGAGGTTTTGAGCCTCTGCTGTGCCCTTTCTGAGGCTCCTGGGTGCTTTCTGTGTCTCAAGAAACTGCACCAGAAGCCATGGGCACCATTCTGCTAGCTTGATGTGCATAGTGTGAAAGAAGCACCCATGAGAGGTGTGGGTGACGGGAGTGCAGATGCCACCAAGCTCAGCTGCTGCTGTGGAAGGGATCACATTTTTTCTGAATGAGGCAGAAGAGAAGTTACCAAATCTATAGCCAAGGAATGAATGCAGTGTGTCCAAGTGTGAAGATCAAGGTCTTTGGAGTCTGAGAACTCAAAGATCACTCAGAGTTAGATTCATTCTACCTCTTCATGACTGTAGATATGTTATTTCCTCACAAATAGTTTCATTTTATCAGTTGTAAAATAAGACTACTACTAATACTGACTAATAATGACTGTCTTCTTGAGCTGTTGTAAGGATGAAATGGAGTGAAGTGTAAAGTGATAAACTGGGTAGTATACACATACACATGATTCCCCATAGGATTTAGGTGGCTTTAAATATGGGGGGCATGGCATTTGGTTGAAAAAGGAATCTCTAGCTGTCAAATATGTTTTCTTGAACCCAAGCTTGATTGTCCGGTCGGTAAGGTTAAGTGATCATAGCAATGGCCGCACCCACAATGAATGGGGCCATCCTTTAAACCACAGCCTACTGACAGTGCACAATGAAGGCTGCCTCTCCTTTCTACTTCATCTTAGTAAAAATTAAATGTTTTCTGTCTCAGAAAGAAGGGCTTAACCTCAGGCAAAATAAAAAAATCACAACTTCCAGGTACCAAAATTACTTGCATTCACTAGTTATCTCCAAAACTGAGATCTCTGAGCACCATGGTCCATTTGGTCAGAAATGAGGGGCAGGGTACCCTAAAATAAACATTACTGGACTACTGTGCTGCTGTGGTTGAGAGGTAGATCCTTTTGCTTCACCGTGGAAGAAAATATCTCTTTGCAGGACCATGATGGTCTTATGAGTGGGCCATGCATCTTTGCACACAAGCCAACGCCCGTCACTGAATTATCCTCTTCCCACTCAAAGAATCATGGCAAGATTTCGGTCCCCTAAAATCTCTACCTGAGGAGAGTGCAGAGGGGGAACTCTCCGTGGCAGCTTGTAAAACTAACATCGTCTCCAACTTCCTAAAGTGTTTCTAACTCCAGATTTGCTGGCAAGTTGCGGCTGCCGCTCTTGCTGTAGTTGCTGCTCAGTGGCTCTGTGCCCACGAGCCAGACACTTCCCCTGGTGCACCTTCCAGCCTCACCTACTGCCCCTTGTTCTGGCATTTGTCTGTTGAATGAGATGCTGGCAGGACTTTTACTGGATGCTGCCTGGATGGTTGCCTTTCATTTCTAATCTTTTCCCCCCTTTCATTGAAAATCCAGAAGCAGAGAATTTCAGAGACAGAGAATCATGGAAATGATGAGGCAGTAAGGAGGGAGGGTTGCAAGCCTCTCCATGCAATGTGCTCATATTTATCTTCACTTTTATTTGTGTTAGTTAAAATGAGCTTTAAGATATCTAGGTTAGTAGCTGGTGCATACTAAGATGACACATGTGCCTGCTATCCTCATCATCCTTATAAATAAAAGAACCATTGACACATGCTTCAAAATGTATGTAAACAATTGCAGGGACTATCCTGTTTCATGTACCAGTATTTCCAAAGCCCACAGACTTTTTCCTTATGGGATATAGATACGTTTCACTGGACTACTGGGGTGGCATAGACAGGGCCTCTGGTACAGACAGGACCACTTGAGATATGAGAGAAGCACAGACTTTACCATCCTTTCTAGGTGCAATACGTACAAAAGCATCTTCAGGAACACTCCTTGTATAGTTCCTGGCACACATTCAGTACCTAATCAATGTGAACAGACTTACTTCCTGATTGTTCCTTTCCATGGAGGGGCTGCACTTGGAAGCCTGATTCCCAGGCTCCACCGTGCAGCTCTGCTCCAGGGGCCCAGGAAAGCCCCTTTTCAAAGCCACCTGGAACTTCTTATCTTTAGGCTGACACTCCTAGAGGAAGTGAGTTTAATTGCTCCCAAACCAGAAAAAGGGACCAAGTCTTTCTCCTTGAATGCCGAATCCTGCCTCCAATCTAGGTGGGTATTGTTTTGTTCCTTCAGCGAGCTTTCTCTCTGCTTGATAAGCAGTTGGGGCTAATACTCCTTCCCTTTCTAAATCTTTTGTTTTACAGATAATAACACTCTTTCTCTCTTGCACAGCGCTTCCTAATTCTCAGATCGCTTCCTCTGACATGTTCTATTCCCTCAAAACAACTGGGTGGGCAGGAATGTACCATCATCATTCTCATCTTACAGACCAGGCTGCAACCATCAGAGATGCTCACAGTTTTCTAAGGTCACACAGTGAGCAAGTGACAGAGCTAGATGGAAGTTAAGACCTGACCTCAGGCTCCTGGTGTTTGCACTGTTGCACACCATTTCCTGTGGATGAGTGATAGGTGTGGAAGCGCAGAGCTGGAAATGAAAGAGCCCTGGGATGGTGAACAACAGCAGTGGCTAGAGCGGTCATGTTGTAAGGAACCACTGAAGATACACAGATGAAAGCCGGCATTGCCGATCTTACATGGATAGAGTTAGGGATCCGGAAATGAGAATTAAATAACCAAGAAGTATAGCAACCATCCAGTAAGAACTCCATTAGTTGATCTACACATACGCTTATGATCCATTCACTCATTTTTAAATAGAGGGAATGAAACCTCCTAGAGAAATTTTGAGCCCCAGGAGACAGTAGACAATGTCTGGAGACATTTTTCACGATCACAACTGGGGAGGAGTGCTGCTGGCGTCCAGTGGGTAAAGCCAGCTGCTGCTGCGGGTCCTACAAGGCACAGGACAGCCCCTCACAACAAAGAACCACCCCGTGCCATCATCCAGAATGTGGGAAGTGCCAAAGTTGAGAAACTCTGCCCTAGAGGGATAAACATCTCCGCACTTGCCCTGATTTCAGCAGAGAGACCATCTCGGCATTAGCCTTTGTCGTGGGTCTGTAGGAATGACCATTGGGTCATGGAGTTTTTCGGGGAAAGAGAAGGGCTTTAAGAATTGCACTTGATTTCAAAACCAAACACTGGGTCAGCCCCAATATTCATTTCCTCTCTATAGAACTGACATCACCTCCTGTGTGGTTAATAAAGCAGTGATGAAATAAGCTCCAAGGGGTGCTTTACAGGGATATGCTCCCAAGAGTTGATGAAGTTAGAGCTGAAATATTGATAATTCATCTATACAGACTTTGAGAATGGGGAACTCAGTTGGGAATTGGAAATGCCAAGGAAGAACTGATTAAAAAAAAAAAAAAGACAGTATGAAGGGATGAGAGCTCCCCGCAATGCAGGTGCTGGAGGGAGTCTTAGAGACGAGGCAACCCCAGTCCATTTCCACAGCAGGGAGGAAACAGGAGCTCCACCGAGTTTCCCTGCTAACAGCCTGGTGGGACCCTGACCCAAGCCCCAGAGTCCTTGAGGTGAAACGAGGCTCAAACGTGTTCTTCAGCGCCGCCACAGTTGACCCGAGGCCCGCTCTGATGGGGCGCTTCCTTTGGTGGCTGGGACATGGCTAACTCTGGCAGGGAGAAATCTGGGAACTGCCACCCTGTGAGATACGGGTCCTTTGGTACAAAGTTGACGAAATGATTCTAATCCTCATATGGAGAACTTGTGCATCATTTTATGCTTTTTGACATTTTTTTTACATATGCTCTTTTTACCTTCAGGCCTCTACACATCCAGTCCTTTTTGTCTAGGATGCTTCCTTCTCTTTTCCAAACCATCTTCTGGTTAGCAGCCATCTCTCCCCCGCACTAAATCTTTCCCTGATTCACCCTCTCTCCATATGCTCATATACACACACACACACACAAACTACATATAGAACAAATCCCTCCATACTGCATATTATTTCTATGCTTTGTACATGCTTCTGCAGTGAAATAACCTGTATCATGTTGGGTTTTGTGGAAACCAATAACACCACCCTCTTTATTCCCCTGTTGAATCCAGAATCAATTGAGAAATAAGGCACAGTGGTCCAACAGATGGAAATACAAATATAAACTTTATTGGCAAAATTTACAAGAGAACATGGCTTCATCTGCAGGCAAATGTGGCTTCCTAATAATTTCATCTAGAGTGAAATTCACCCATCCAGTCACAGGCAGTCAGAAACATGTTGGGGGGAAATAGGAGACGATGGAAAGTAAGAGGCCCCACACTTTTTCTTCCTTAGATTGGAAATTTTTTCCTTTCTTGGGACAAAATATTTCAGAGTTGACATCAAAATATACAGTCTGCCTCCTCTGTTAGCTTGTGGGCAACTTCGGAGCAGGAACACCATATGGTTTATCTTTGTTTTCTTGACTCCAAGTTTAGTGTCTGGTACATAGCAAATCTGTTAAATGAATGATGTTAGACATACTTCATGTCTCTTTCTTTGACTTCATTTCATTCCTTGCAAACCAAAGTTCAACGCTGCTGAATCTTCCCCCACCCCCAACCCCCAGATAGGTTGCACCCCACCCCTACTTTATGCCAACCCACTGCACAATGCCCCTTTTACAGAGGAGGGATATGAAACTCAGAGCTGCTCAGGAACCTGTTTACTGACCAAGCCAGCCAGAAAGCAAGTGGTGAAGCCAGAGTCTGTGTCGGCTGCCTTGGCCCTCACAGGCCATGGGCTTCTCACCCGGCAGCTCAGAGTTTGCCCCCTTCTGCATGCTCTCCCGGATCCTCAACCTATCCCACTCAAGGAAGGGCCTTGAATAGACTTAATTCTTATCTAGTGACTTTGTAGGCTTAAGATTTATCTGGGCTCAGTGACCCAGCCCCCACTGGACTCCCTCTTGCCAAAACCTTGTGGGATAACTACTCAGAGAGACCACTGAGCTGTGGGTGGTCCCCCGGCCGGTGCCCATCTTCCCATCAGTCAGCGCCCCTCTTTCAAAGTTTTCACCCATCCAAGACCCACCTTCAGGTCAGGAGGTCTATCCTGCATTCAGTCCTCCTAGATAACAGTGTCTCAAGGTCCTGTTTCCAAGGGGCAGCTGCCTGTCTGGCTTCACCCATAATTGTGGTCGGCGTGTTCTACCGACCTGGCCGGGACCTCGTTGCTCTGCGCCGGTAACTTCATGAATCTGCCAAGATCTCAGCCTATTTCTAACTTTCCTAGGTACCACCCCAGGGTCAACTTCTGGTACCCAGGGTCCCTAAACAAATATCTGCCTGTGCTTAAGGGCAGGGTTTTGGCGAGATCCAGCTTCCTCCTTTCTCTTCTTTCTGCCATCTTGCATCCCGGGGCAGAACTTCCCATCTTGAAGCTGCGATCCGTCATTTGTGAGCCAGATGGGGCCCAGTGGATTTCATTAATATCCCTCTTTTTTTAGTCAAAAACACTGAGATCTAAGGAGGCACAGAGACCCGCCCAAGGTCACATAGGCTTGATGATCTGGGGAAGGAAATGAGTGCGCTTAGAAAATGTTAATCATGTGTATTTCTGCCTGCCCAGTTTCGTCTCTTCACCACACAGCCACACTCTCCCTCCTGACCTCTGAGACTCCTCTTGCCTCTTCAATCAGTAGAACATTAAATGAGAGGAAAGAGAGAATAAAGAAAAGACAAGAAAAACCTTCATGATTCAGCATAGCTCTAATCTGACATGACAAGACCACGTCCAGCTTTTCATGGTGCCAATTACTTAAAGGGCATCGATACCAGGGCACCATTAAAGCAATAGCAAAGACAGATTGTAGGACATTGTGGATCAATGTGCTAAGTGTTGTTCAACTGGTTCAATGAAATAAAGCATTGGATCATTAACCTTACCAATGTCAATGTGTTGTCACTATCAAATTCAGCTAAATGAATGTCCACGGCCCTCATTAAAGAATGCACTTTGAAGCAACTAACGTATTAATACCTTATTGGCAGATAATAAAAGGAGAGGCTCTCCAGGGTGGGGCAAAGAATCTGGGCAGAAGCTAAGAACATTGATGGAGAGGGGGATTGTGAGAGATACGAATGCCAGAGAGGTGGACCGGATCAGTAATTCACAGGGAGGTGGAAGGATGAAGGAATAAATGAATGCACAGAGCTATGTGAATCCTGGCTTCCTTGACAGGGGTCTGGAGCACACAGAAAGTGAGGGTGGATTGGCCTTGAAAACTGCAGCTTTCCATTTTATTTTATTTTGGGATATCTGTCTAGTTAACCCACCATTTATGAAACTTACTCCTGCACAGAACTTCAAAGAAATGAGAGCGTGCTTACAGGAAAATAGTGAGTTGGTGTACGGTGCACTGGAAGGCTGGCCTGAGAAACATCTGCCTCCTCCTCCTGCCGCCCTGCCCCGCTGTCCTGGGGTGGTGGGGATGCATGCAGGGACCTTGGCTCTTTGGCCCAGGCTGGCTTCCTGGCATGGAGGCAAAGGCAAGGGGTTGGAATTCGAGACCTGAGTCTAGTTTCCAGTTCTGCTGCCATTGGCACGAATTCTGCGAGGAAGTTCCATTCTCTGAATCTCAGTTTCCTCATTTGTGATGAGGGGCTCAGAGGACTGCAGATGGGTTTTTTCAGAGTCCGAAGTGCCTGTGGAGTGAACTGGACAGGTGCAGGCAGTGGACGGGGGTGCATCCCTTCCCTTCATCTACCCAGAGCAGCTTGACCAGCATACACTGGGTATTAGGCTTCTGCATTCATTGGAAAAATGGACTCCATTGCCAAACCAAACCAAACAAGAAAACAAACACATCTGAAACAAAAACCCTGGACCATGTAATTCCCAATATTTAATATTTTTTAATTAGTAAAATGTACTCTTTGAAAAGTGATAAATGGAGTCCGTCATTTAGTCTTTGTATTTATTGACTGTCAAATCAGACTGATTTTTTTTTTCCCCTGTAACAAGTGCTCTGATTATCCCGGCACTGTGCAGAAATAACTTCATTGTGTCCCTACCCACAGTACATGCATTTGTGCTTCAGGGACTGGTGACAAGCTCCAGGAGAAGGGTGAGAGCCTTTGAAAGGGAGTCAAGTTTAGTGGGTGCAAAGGGGAGGAGTTCTCTACGGGGAGGGGGCAATGGTGGGTAAGGAGGCAGAGATGCTAATGTGGAGAGGGGAAGGAGGATACTGGGTAACCAGTGTGGGGGCCACGCACATTTTATAGCCAAACAGGATTTTGATTGCCCTGTGATTTCTGAGAACTGCCCCAGCTGCCCCAGGTTCTGCATTACTGGCGGAAGCTGGGTGGTTTTTTTTGTCCTCATGATGCGTATGAAACATCTCATCTGTCATCAGCTTTCACTGGGGGTGGCTGATTTTTTTCTCTTCCTCATTCTTTAAACTGCCTGTAAATGTTTCCCAGAACCTAAAGATACTCTTTCCTGTATATAAAAGTTTCCATTTTTGTTTCCTGGGCCCAGCTCTGCCAAGGGTCCCCCAGTTGGGCCAACATTACCAATAGCTGCTCTGGAATCCTCTCCTTTGTGGCTTGTCCTTATCTGGGGATTTCCAAGTCAAGCCCCACAAGAAAACGTTTGCATGGAAATAACACAAGAAGGATACAGGGAGTCAAATAATGGTCTTCTAGTTATTTTTATGTGTTTTCTTAGAAAGTGAGGTAAGTGTCTCAAAACAGGAGTGATTATTTTTTGAGAACATTTTTCACTTGACTGTGTACTCACTGGTGGCAGGAGCCATAATCTTTATTTTAGTATTAATGTTATTATTACTATTATTTGCATCTACCAATGTTTCCCAAAGTTGCCTGATGGTATGAATTCCTTGGGATACTTGAGAAAAAATGCATAATCTTAGGCGCCTTCTCTAGAGTTTAAATCAAACATTCTAGATATAGAGTGGTTGCCCAGGAATTTGTAATTAAAAAAAAGAAAATACTTCAATGATTCTTAAGTCACAGAAATTTGGGAAATACTGATCAGTATAGCCAAGTGCCTGGCGCTGAGTCCTTAGCAAACATTTACAAAGAATAAAGGATATCCAAGATGGAGAATGAATGATCAGGCCTTGCTTAATGAGGAAGAGAGGGACAAGTGGGAAAGGGCCACACGACTGTCTGTTTTCTGAGAGACCAGTGCCAGGTTAGGGGCTGACTGTGTTTCATAGACTCCCCCTACTATACCCTCCATCTATATCTCAAACTATCCACATGGACCCTGGATCTGTAGTGAGCAGATGGTCAGTTGATTCAACAGACAGAAATTCAGACCTTTCTCCTCTGCCCAAAATACAGCTCTTCAGAAAAACAAGCTGCAGTTTGCAAGTAGGCACCCAGACTGTTATCCAAGCTAGCTTGCTGGCATCTGGGTTCCCTTGCTGCCTCCTGCTCCCTGCCTGCTTTTCTGTGTAAGTGGAGTCGCTTCCTTGTCCTCCCCTGACCTCCAGAGGACTTCACCCTGACGAGGATTGGGGCTTCTTGGAGTAAGCCTGTCTGAGAGCCGTGCTGTGCTTGCCTCGCAGGAACACCTGTTGGTGGGGACGTGCCTTCCCTCTCCTGATTGTCTCTCTGTCCAGATTGTCCATGAATTATCTGGCTTGAGTTCCTCTGCAAATAGGCCCTCTTGCCCTTGTCACAGTTTCCTGGATCATGGGGATTTTGCATAATTTGATGGTATCGGTTTGAGCACTCTGCCCCGGGGAGGGGCTGGCGATCCAGTGGGAAACAATACGCATCTTCCTAGCTTAGGGTCTAGGGAGAAATAAAAGACCAGAAAACCAGTACTGACTAAACAATGTGAAAAGCGCTAGTGAAACATCAAGCACAGAAAGTTATGGGAGCTCACAGAGGCCTAAGATTAACCCTGAGCACATCAGGGAGGGTCTCCTGGTGGAGGCGGTCCTTGATCTGCATCCTGACGGAGACAGTCAGTCAAAGAAGGAAGATGGTTCGGCATTCTAGGAGGAAGCAGTGTGCATAGGAGCAAATATTTTGGTAATTAGACGCCCTTTATTATTATTTGACTGCCCTGGTCTTGGACTCTGTTGAATTTACAGAAAAGAGTTCTGGGACTAGGAATCAGGGAACTGTACTTTGAATTTTTCTCTTTTTAATTAGGTGTGACCCTGGAAAAGTCACTTGTTTTCTCGGTGTCCCAGAGTTATCTTCTGCAGGGGATTTGGAGAAAACGACCTTGAAAGTTCCTTTGTGCTATCCGACTCTGAATCTGCCTGTAGTACGTGCTTTGTCACTTAGCATAATGAATCGTTCTATTCTCCAGGTCATATTTGTGCACATATGTATTCGTGGGTGCACACTGGCACTCGTGCATCTGTCGGTTGGTAAGGCCCATCTATGCATTGCTGCCTTTGTTGTGAAACTAAAATATATGTCAGGGACAAGATAACTATCTTTTTTATCAGGACGTAATACAGCACACACACACACACACACACACGTCCTCTTCTGAGTGGACCGCCCAAGAGGGGTAGGAGGATTAGAGGGTGGATGAAGGAGAGCAGAGCATAGGGCTGTCACAGCCTGTGGCTTAAAAATGGCTTGAGTTGCAATTAAAAAAGGCAGAGGCCAAGGGTCACTCCCTGGCATTTCGCTTGGGGTGGATAATTTTAGAGGGTGATGTGTCTCAACTTGCTGAGATATTCTGAGACTTGCAACAGCTTAAGTCTGGGCCAGCCTGAAATAAAAATCAAAGAGGCTGACACATTCAAAGACACCAGAGGGGTGTACATCGGCAGACAGGAGATGGAGGGAAAACTCGGTCTGATTGACGCTGCTCTTGGGTCTTTAATTCTTGATTAATAATAGAGATTGGATAATTTTAAAATTATTAATTATTTCCAGAGAGCATACATAATATCAGGTAGTCTTAGGCAGTTCTGTCCCTGGGAAGGTTAAATACTCTCTGTACTTGGTAATTACCTGATCACCATTACTCTTTAACATTAATTCTGCCCCAGAATTCATCATGACTGGGCTGGGTTATTAAAGCTTGCATGGAAAGAAAGAAAGCACCCTGTTGTTTGCATTGATTTACCAGTGAATAACATCCGCTACTATACTAGGCTTCTCCAGAACAGTCTGGAATCAGAGGCTCCTGCCAGTTTGTTAAAATTGCTCCCAGATTCACCTTTACCTGTCCACTAGCCAGAAGTGCAAAAGGAAATGCAAATGAGCCCCTACCTAGGGAAATCTGAGGCCAGGAGGGAAATGACCTGCAGGAGAGGAAGGTGAGAGCAATTAAAGAAGCGATCGCCTCTCTCCAAAATGTCCGAGGCCCTTCTGCAGAAGCTGCTGATTTCCCCTCAAACCCTCTTCATGGTCTACTGCTAGCAGGTCTCTCAAGTGAACACATCCACTAGCTTTGTCCTTTTGGCAAAACTGTTTGCTGAATCAATGTCAGTGCAGTCAAGTGAGGCCAGAAACCCCTCCCATGGCCTTGGCCATGACAAGAATTCATGGGAGCTGCAAAGGGGGACAAATAAAACGCAGCCACAAAGGTAAGCCTGGCTTTTTAAACAGCTGCCCTTGGCTGAGATTACAATGAATGACAAGCCCTAGTGTAGGTGAGGGAGTGGGAAAGTAGGGAAACTCACACACAGCCAGGGCCTATGCAAATCGCTGCAAGTTTCTGGAGGGCCGTTTGGCAGACTGTATTAAGGACCTTAACATGGAGCGTATCTTTAGACTGAGTATTTTTGCCTTTGAAATTGCATAGAGATATGGGTCTAAAACATGAAAATATTGGAAATAAACCTACCTGTTCATAGAGAATTGATTAGGTTAGCATGGTTTGTTTATATGATATGATTCTTTGCATTAAAAAAAATCAAACTCTATACTATTTCTTGATATTGGAAAGTGATCCTGATCTATCTTTACATTTTTAAAGAAGGAGACTGTAAGAAAGTGAAATGTGAAAACTTAATTTTTGATTCTATGAGTTTCTTTTTAAAAGAGATTTCCAATTTTTCTGCAGAATATATGACCCTTTTAATTAGAAAATGCCCAACAAATTTGCAGTTGTCTTTAGGCTTACAATGTCCATCAAATGCCTAAATAATCTCATAGAATTGCTGCAAGAGTTAAATGATCTTAATTATTGGGAAAATATTCAGATCCTCTGAACAACAGTAATACTGGGATTCTGAAGAGTGTTTCCATGTGTGCATTTTAAAAGTGAGTCAAAAATTGTTCTGGGCTTTCAGTCATGGAAAGATTATAATTATAGATTATTAGAGCTCATTTTTTCCCCCTCATTTGGGAAAACTGTCAGAGGGCATGGCAGAATTGTTAGGGAAACAGGGTTCTCATCCTCACTCCAACTTTAAGTGGGTTTGAGTTTCCTCATTTGTAATGTCAACAATTGGGGTCATGTGATTTTCCAGATCTAAAATTTTAGGATGCTAGAGTTTAAATCTACACTGAGAACTGCTGTCCAGTGGGTTGAAAATTCAGCTCCTCTTAACATGAATAAGATGTTCCAAAGTTGGATTCTTTTGAGAAAGTTACAGTGCATTTTTTGAACTCAGAGATGATTTCCTTTTATACACAAAATAATCAGTATCCTGAATGACTTTGTCTCCCTGAGTCAACCCATGTACTCACCCCCCTGTTTAGTTTCAACTTACAGATCATATTTACATAGAGAACAAACTTGTAATCTTTTAAATTCTACTGAGTATTAAATCTACATAGTCCCTGAATCGAATCATGGTGTCCTTTGTCACTGCAGAAATCACTATACGTTGCCTCCCCAAGTCACTCTACAGTCACTATAAATTGCCTACATCTTCTGGTCTTGTTTGCATGATGTTGGAAATACTATAGTCATTTCAGACCATGGACAGATAAACTTTAGGGCAGATACCAATATGCTGGAAAAGTGGAGAAAGAAACGAATCTGGAAAACTAAGTCTCTGAGCAGCTTTATGAACTAATTCTGGAAATGGCTGCCCATGAATTTCTATTATATGGGATAACAAATACCTGTTTGTTTTTTTAAAGTTGTTTTCTAACATGTGAAGCCCAAAGCATCTTCATGGACCTCTACCTTTCTAATTATTTCTGGCCTAGATAGGGAAGATGGTTATGACCAAAATATTTAAAAATGTTGCATGATAGAATGCTAAAAAACCTACCAGGAATCAAAGCAAACTCTAGAGCTGCAGCCTTTCGACAGTGTGGTACTGGTGCATGAATAGACAAATAAAAAATTCAGATACAGACCCATGTGTCTATGGAAACTCAGGGCAAAGGGGGCCTCATAGCATAATTATTAGTATATATGGCCTACCTTTGCTTCCTAGCACAGGGCCAACTGTTAGCAGTGCAGACACAGGAAAAGTCATTTCAGTTTTCCAAGCTACAGTTATCTCATCTTTTAAACATGTGTAATTGTATCTATGACATAGTGTAGTGAGAGTTAAATAAGAAAATACATGAGAGGATCTTGGGCCATCATAGAAAATGCTCATCATAGAAAATGCTCAACATAGGAGAATTGGCACCACTTATACACCATTTCAAAATCCTCTTCATTTACCTCTTATTCCAGCTGGATGCTATCCCATAGTTAGCCACCAGGCACATGTGGCTATCTACATTTACATCTAAATTAATTACAATGAACCAAAAATTAACAGTTCAGTTCCTCAGTTTTACTTGCCACATTTTAAGAGTCAGCAGCCCTCTGTGACTAGTGGGTACCACATTGGGCAGTGCAGATAGAGATCTTTTTATCACTGCAGAAAGTGCTACTAGATGACACTGTTCCAGAATTTTCTGTAGCAACCCTAGATATATGCATTGTAAGCTTTGACCTGCCTCATGCAGCTGTAATCAGGCAGCATGTGTCTCTCCCCACCACTTCATTCTCATTTTCTGTCCCAGGGCATTGTGTGGAATGTAGGTAAAAATGTGTTCTGTATACTTCTGTGCCCAGCCTGGGACTGTAGGGGAGTTAATGGCCCTGTGGTCACCCTTGACCAAAGAAGAATGGGAGTCAAGGCATAAATGCTTCTCCCCTGCACTCCCAGTGTATTTAATAACACTCCCAGAATATTTCATGTTTCTCAGAAGATCTAGGGGAATTTGGCAATAGTTGCTCATAGGGGTGGCTGACTTGAAGGCATATTCACGAACTGACTTTTGCTTCTGTCTCAGTGCCCAGTTTCCTGGGATCACATTTCCAAGTGCATATAACTTTGTCTTAAATTCTTCATTCATGAAGCCAAAGCTAAAACAGAAAGTATACAGTAAAATGTTAGCCAATATCTTCATTGCTAACTAGTAGGAGAAAGGACAGAATGATTGATAAATTGTATTTAAATATCAGCAGACCATTTTGGGGAAAAAAGGCAAACTTCTACCAAACACATACAAATGCCACATGGATTAAGGTTTAAATGCAAAAAAACCTCCATCAGAATTACGAAGTAATTGAAGAAAATATCAGAATACTTCATATAATCTTGACCTTGGAAAGCTTTTTAGACAGAGATTATAAATAAATAAGAAAAAATTATATAGGAGTAATTAAATTAAACTATTTTTTAAAGTAATGTGTATGGGGCAGAAGATACTACAAATAAGATAAAACCCAAAAATCTAAGAAAAGATTTTAAGTGTATTATAGACAATGGACTAATTTTCCCAACATGAAAGCATCTTCTAAAAGTTTTAAACCAAGAAGAGGAGAAAAAAACATAGAAGCAACACAGGAATCAAAATGACACATTGTGGGTGATCTATAAATATTTTTTTGGATGAATATACAACCCCATGGAATAATGGGCAAAGTATTAACAAAATTCACTGAATAAAAAAAATCTAGTGGATTATAAACATATCGTGTTCAGTTTCACTAGAAATCAGAGAAATGCCTATTAAACAAGGTAAAATTTTCTTTTTACCCATTAAACTGGTAGAAATATGAAAGATTAATGATATACAGTGTTACTGAAGATGTAAGAGGAAGGACATTGCTATACACTGGTCGGTGGGTGTAAAAATGGGTATTTTATGCAGGACGATTTTACTGTATCCATCAAAATTTTAAATGTATATATCCTTTGACCCAGAAAGTCTACTTCTAGAAACCCATCTTAAAAAAATTGTGGAAGAAAGTGTACAAGAATATGTGGGCTATGATAAAAGTATTTTTATTACAGTACTGTTCAGTATATCAGAAATTTGAAGATGACTGTATGTCTATCATTTGGGGGAATGGTCAATTATGACATAACAAAACTCTGGGATACTAGATAGCCATCCAGAAAATGAAGTGGATTCAGAAGATCATTGTTATGGGTTGACTTGTGTCCCCACAAAAAGGTTTGTTGAAATCTTAACTCCTAGTAACTCAGAACATGGCCTTATTGGAAAGAGTCTTTCCAGAGGCCATCAAGTTGTGGATACTAATCTAATATGATTAATGTTCTTATATAAAGGGGAAATTTAGCTACAGAGACAGACAGGCACCATGTAATGACACACCAGGAGAAGGTGGCCATATAAAAGGAGTGATGTGTCTGCAAGCCAGGGAATATCAAGGATTGTTTGCAAACACCAGAAGTTGCAAGAAACAAGGAAGGATTCTCTCTAGAGCCACCAGAGAAAACATGGCCCTGTCGACACCTTGATTTGGGACTCCTAGACTCTAGAACTCTGGCAGAGCACCTTTCTGTTGCTTAAACCTCTTATCTATTGGGGTTTCATTAGGGCAACCTTAGGAATCAAATATACCCGTGATCTACCATGCAACAACTCGGTGAAGTGGCAGACCTATAAGTACGATATAAATTTATTTTGTTTTTAACAAAATGCCGCTGTATTTTCATGTGCTTATGTGTGCACAGGAAGGATATGTTCGCATGGCTGTTTTAACAAGACGAGCCCTGAGGAGGGGACTTTTTGGGTTGGGCCCTTATGGGAATGACTTGCTTTTTGCTTCACAAATTCTTATTTCATTTTTGCCCCCTAATGAACATTGGTTAGTTTTGTAAATATAGTCCCTCTCCAAAAAGTCAAGCCCCTTGTGCAACCAGGGGCCTTTTTCTGGAGAGCTAGAGGAAGAGGAAAAGGAACCCAGCATGGGATGAAAAGACTGGGGACTCTGATGGCTGCCCCCTGGGGTTTCTGAACCTTTTCAGAGAAAGTGCTCATTCTTAGTCAATAGATGGAGCCTTTGACAAACCCTTAGTGCCTTGGAGCCGCAAGGAAGAAATCAGAGCTCAGTGTGGGAGGGGGAAGACCCTCCCGGGCAGGGGTGGGAGCCCCCTTCCGTAGAAGCTTCTGGCTGGTTGGTTTTGTCCTCCCTGCCACTCTGCACTGAGCGCAGCTGTGAAAATGCAGCCCAAGTGTGAGCATGAGCATTATTTGAACACATATTCCCAGGCTTATTTCTGAATGTCTAGTAATCACCAGCAGGGCTTGGTGCTGTTGGTGGCCATGAAGTCACATGAAATCTCATCTCATCCCACCTCCTTCTTGCCCTTAGCTCTGGGGGACTTCTTGGGGAGTAAGGTGGTGGTGGGGAGCTGGCAGAGGGCAAGGAGGTGAGCATAAGGCATGAATAGAGATGATGTGCGTCTGATGCCAGATGAGAGAGGAGCACATCACTGAGACCAGAGGAGCACAGCTGCAAGACCAAGGTTTTTGTGGATCTCTAGGCAACTCTGTTTTGGTCCCCTTTTCACTCTTCCTGCCTCCTTCCCAGCACTTAGTACCTTCCTATTTTCTCCCCTTTCTCTTTTTCAAACCAAGACAGGGTTTGATCTCACCAAGATAGTGAGATAATGGCTGATAATTGCTAGATAAGTAACCTTCCCCTTCTGCAGAAGCGAAGACTGGAATTAAACTTTAGATGCTGAAGGGAAAATCCCTCCAGTGGTGAAGGAAGATTTTAAGTGGCTTTAAGAGTCTTGTCAGTGATCTTTACACAGTATGCTGGTGGATGATGAAAAAAACACCCTAGGTGATTTTATTTTATATATATATATATACACACACTCATATAATCCTTTCCACAACCTGCTGAAGTAAATTAAATTTGATGCCCATTTTACACATGGGGAGACTGAGTCAAGAAAGTTGAATAACTTGTCAAGGTGTGACAGGATCGGGGCTTGAGTCCAGATGGTCTGACTGGGGGTCATGGGGCTTTGTGACCTCCTCCACTGCCTCTCAGGGTCAGGGGCAGGTGTGTCTGGAGCTCTGATCTGAAATCACAAATGAATCTTGCTGGTGTGTTTTCAGAGCCAAGTTCTGGGTTTGACTCAGAAAGGTATTTGGAATAGATCCCAAATTTATTCCCTAACCAGCTTGCAGGAGGACCCCTGGCAAAGGTCTCATCACACTACTGAATGTGCCGTCATAAGACAATAGGGATGCAACTTGGTTGAGGCAAAATGGAATTCCTACAGCATGTGGAATTGAATTAGGTCTTTGGGGACTAGGAGAACCCTCCTTTGGCCCAGTTTAATGCTGAACGTGATGCCCAGGAAACCATTGCTTTTCCTTATAGAGAATTTGCACAGCCGTACACCCCATCCTGGCCCCACTTGTTCAAATTTGCACTTTATAGGCTGGACAGGATGAAGCCTGTGACCTTCATCCCTGTTTCCAGGACCTATTGCCCTTGATGATTTCTACCCACGGTCTCTGGTTATCGTAGTGTTCCAGTATGTATAATGCCTCCTAAAAGCTGCTGGATGGAAAACCATACCCACTGTGTAGTTTAACAAGTTAAATATTTCTGCAATTTTCAACCCAACGGCAAGGGGATCCGACAGCACAGTTGCAAAGGAAAGCTGAACAAGGCGGTTTGACTCTGAAAGCTATTTGCCTGTATTAATATATTTCATTGTCCTCTGTCCTGTCCCCTCGCTCTTTTCTCAAGAAAGAGACTGACTCTCCAGGCAGCCTGAATGAGGTGTATGGATGAGACTGATATATGCAGCCTGAATGAGGTGTATGAATGAGACTGATATTTAAGTCTCTGGCAAAGCGTCACCTCGGGCTTCCCCATAGTCAGTGAGGACAAACTGCAGTGCTTGGGACTCGAGACTTTAATTCCCACCAAGTGCTTCTCCCTAGCCCGTTATCCATGAGAAATGCAACTGGCTCAGCCCCGGTAATCCAGGGCTGCCTCGGAGTCACAGCCCCGTAGAATGCTGGGGCTGGAGAGGGCCTTTGTGATCATCTCATGAGCTCAGCTTCCTCATTTCACAGACGAGGACCCTTTCTGCAGGTGTGTGTGTCTTGCAGGCCTGGCTGCACCACTCTCAATTGCTCTTTCTGGGCACACAAAGTCCAAGGCTCCTGGGATTCTCTGGTCTACTGATGTCCCTAATATGTGGCCACGTGGACGAAGGAAAGTGTCATCAGGCAGGGGAAGAAATTGCAGACCTGGGTTTCAATGATGCTGAAGGTGGACCAATTGCTCTCTACTATTAAGTGAAGGGGAGAATGCTCCCTTGAGCCAGAGCCTTGAGAAGCTTCTTTATGGGGGAAGGAAAGGAGGCTCCTTTGTTTGTCCTGCCCCCTCTTGCTTGCTTGGCACAGGAATCCTGAAGTTCTCTACATTCCTCCCAAACCTATGAGGAGGTTGTTGTCTCCCCAGTTCTCTGACTTTCACCGACTAGTTGGAACGTGCTATTGATAGCTGATCGTTATCAAGTGCTTATCATGTGTGCCAGGCACCATTCTAAGGACTTTGAATGTGTTAGTTTATTGAATGCTCACAAAACTCCACAAGGTAGTTGTAAATATTAATCCCATTTCACAGATGAGGAACCTGAAACAAGCTGAGATTAAGTACCTTATCCTAGGTTGCACTGCAATATCACTGGAGTCTTGAGGAGGAAGAAATGCTTTGGGAGGAAATTTCTGGCTTGGGGTTCAGTGTCTCCCTGGAGTGTTTGCAGGTGGTGAGTTAAGTTTGAGTAGGCGGTCTCGCTGAAGCCAAATATCCCTGTTGTACACACGCGTACTCCAGTTGAGAGACCCTGTCTTCTAGAAGCAAAGTGTGAACTTTGGAGTCAGAGTTCTTGGGATTCTAGCTCTTGCTAGCTCTATGGCCTTGAGCAAGATATTGTCTCAAAGCTTCCAGTTTCACATCTGTGAAATAGACCTAACAATGGTGCTGACAATTACGAGGGTGACGACAATATGCACCTTGCAGTGTTGTTTGTTAAAGTTATCACATAGGATTTGCTGCTGGTGGGCATTTAATCAATGGTAACCCTTGCTGGGAGGAGGCCATCTCCTTTCCTCTTGCCTCTTGTTCCCAGGTAGTTGTGTTCCTGTTGGTGTTACCCTCCTGGCTTTTCTCTCCTTCACTCACTCAGTAAATGAAGCACAAAAAAGAAGTATCTTGCTCAAGGCCATCCAGCCTAGTAAGTGGGGAGCTAGGATTTAAACCCAGACAGTCTCGCTTCAGAGCCTGCATGCTTTGATGCTTCACCATGCTAACTTCTCAGAAGACAAAATACACATCAAATATCCTCTCTCCTTGGCAGCAAGAAGGCTGAAACCACCAGGTCTTTGGAAAAGGCAGCGTGGAGAAATGGACTCAAATCACTCTTTCTCCAGTCTTCTTTCTTTCTCCATATTTCTTGTTAATTCTGGAAGTGGGAGTCTTGGGAGGCAGTTCTGCTCACCTCCCAGTTTGCCCAGGAGTCTTCATTTATACCCATTTTACTCGTGTGACTTGAAGTGTCTGAATTTGGGGGTACATTACATGATTGTTCTCTGCATAAAGCGTGGGAAGTGGTAATGCAAGGAAGAGGCACAGGTTACCGGCAAGGTTATTGACACATTCTTTCAGGCAGGGAAACATTTTTGACCCACATTCTGTTTTTGAGGTCTGAGTGAGTTGGCACCACAAGAAACTAAGACCACATGACTTCTTGGATTGTAGGCTTCTTGAGTTTTTCCTTGTCTGTCCTATCTTTGTTCTGCTCTTGAATGAGTCTCACTAATGCATTCCAAGGGCCATGAGAGCCCCAAATGACAGTTTAACATCTGGCAGTCACCCCAGGCCTCCTTTGACATGGTCAGGAGCAGCCCACAGGCAACCTGTTGCCAGTGACAGGGATAGGAAACCTAAAGTAAGGAATGACCTGTACTTCCTGGGTCCTGGAGTTAAATTTCCTGGCATAATTGCCAGATGTAATTTCCCTGCACCTCTTTCTGCTAAGTGCTCTTTAAGAGCAAAGCACTTAGTAAATTATAAGGAGGTACCAGCACAAAAGTGCTTACAAATAAGAATTATGGAAAACCAGAAGCCAAATGCTCACAATAGCAATTTTTTTTTTCTTTAATCAGAAACAGAGTCAGAACCATACAGGAGGGGTGAAGTCTCTCAGGCAAGCGATAATATAAGCTGTTCATATATTTTAAGATCTAATCTATCATTTAAAAAATTATTTTATTTCAAGGTAGTTTCACTGAAAAAAAAAATCTGTATTTCAATATTCCACTGGGTGCTCCAAGGGAAGCCAGATAAACAGAAATAATAGAACTAATGGGAATTAACTTTATGGCATTAATCCACCAGGCTGAGAGAACAAGAGGCAATCATTAGTAGATGGGAAACTTCAACCACCAATTGGCCCATGGCAATTGTATTTGGTGGCTGATTCTAATGGTTTTCATTTCAGGAAAGGGAGTTAGTCATACAGAACGTGGCTTCTGACCTCAGCCACAATAATGGCAGAAAGAAACAAAACCCAGGCTTTCTGGAATCTTGGGCAATCCCCTAGGAAGACTTTGAGTTTCTTAGAAATAGAGCCACAAAGAGCCCGTCATCTATCAAAGCGATTGTGCTTCTGCCGGGTCCACATCAGTCACCTCCGAGGGGCAGACCATCAAGCACAACTGAGCCCACATTTTTTTTCACGTCTCACCATCACGGCTGGCATTTGTAGTGTTGGGTTCATGAGAGGCTATGTTTTGGAAAACAGCGGATCAGGCATCTTGGAAAACCACAGATCACATATATAAACATGCCTAGTACAGTGGGTGGGACACAAGAGACACAAAAATGTTAGCCTCCATTTTTCTCTCCCCTTCCCACTGAGTCTCTAGAATAGCAAGATAATGGGCGATGCCTAGCGACAAGACTTTGATGGGCTTTCCAGAATTCAGTCCATCTCTGACTCTACACAAGTTTACAATGAACTCACACAGCTTGGGAAGCTCACCTTGTGTCAGAAGGTAATTCCTTCAAATTCCTTTCTCTGGTTCTAGCATCGTCCACAGGGGTCTCTCAGGTCTCTGCCACTAAGGTCACGGCCACCAGCCAGCTGGAGGCTGATTTAAGATGGGACTCACCTGAGAGCTATTTGACCCTTAGATAACAAGAGCTCCCCATAAAAGAAATACTTCCTACCCTGGAAAACTCTCTCGCTGGACGATCCAGCAGGCAGCTCTGAGGAGGGAATGATTCGCAAGGAATAAACTATGCTCAGACTACCTAACACGATTCCCTTATCACAAATGGGAGCTTCCTAAATGCAAGACTTTAAAGCTAAGAAATCTTGTTCTTGCCAGGAGGAGATTCTTTTCCCACATCCAAAGTGTGAGCTGGCATTTAAGTGTTTCCGGGAGCCTATGTCACGAGCAGACTCACGATATTCAATGTGTAGTCATAGATGCTATTACTGATGACCCCGAGATGACCAGGGTCACTGTCTCTAGAGGAAAGCATGCTGCTGACCCCGGCTACCAGTGAGCTGTCCTTTTCCCTGCTCTCCACCCCCTGAGAAAAATGCCTTAAAGAGCAGGTGCTGCACAGCCTATTGGGAACAGAATGCTCTTTGCCTACCACCCCTTCTCTCTACATCATCAAAATTGGTCAGTTTGATAATGCTTATATCCTTTACACATTGTCAGGTAAGATACATTGCAAATGTATATGGCTTAACAAACATATGGTAAATAAGTATTTTTCCTGTCCTTTCTATTGATAAAAGAGTCTATGAAAAGTTGAAGGAGAAAAGAAAGCTGTTGTGTAAAAGTGATAGATACTGTATAAAACTCCATAGCTTAAACATCTAACTTGCTGAGTTTTAATGGGGTTGTCATCACTGGACTGTTAGCTTAACTTATGAAAATCAAGAAAATGCCTTTTCGTTGCTTCATAAATCCTGATGAGCAATAGTCTGACAATTGAAAACAAGTGCTGATTTTGGAATGATTGTTCTCTGAGTATCGCCAGTAATGGAGTACTAAGGAAATCGAAGACTTATTGCTTACGGATATTAGCATAGACCCAGATGACTCAATTTTTTTTTTTTTTACTATAATAGATAATTCTTGAATTATGTGCCTAACAGAGACAAATTCTAGAACTCACGGAAGGCATTTATTATATTAACAAGTGTGTTTTCGATTCCTTCAAAACAGACTGTAATTTAATCTTGGCTTCAGAGACAGATTGGAAATGTTAAATGTCTACTTTTCAGAAGTGATTTCTGTAGGGAGCAAAGTATTCACCATCAGCTCGAGCTGTGTAACTGGGAGAAAGGATGTTTATCTTCACAGCACAGAAAGGGAGAAGTTGTAGAGGTTTTTTTTTCCATTTTCTTTTTCATTTTTTAAATATAGAGCAGATTGTATATATCCTAGTCCTTCCCCAGGGCAACTTCTGCCTTGCTGAACATAACATATTTCACTGTGAGCAAGAATAATTATCTGATAGCGACAGGGACCCTTCTCAGGGTTCTGAGCACAGAGATGGGAACCTGAGACCTGCCCAGTGGTGTTCACAATCTGTTCTGTTACTCCTGGGGCTCAGGTGTGTGTGCTAGGCTCAGGACTAGAGGTCTGTGACTTGGGGTAAAGTCCCAGCCAATAATCATCCTGCAAAAGGACGACAAAAGCTCAGGAAGGTTTGGAAACCATGCCACGTGAGGAAGGAAGGGCCTGAGGCTGGTCGACTTGGAGAAGGGAGACACCCTCAGGTGGCAGTATGGGGAGGAGGAGACCCTTGTAGGAGTTTGCCCCACATGGAGGGGGCAAGTGGCTCCAGAGGCTACATTTCACAAGAGCAAATACTGTCACTGGAAGTAAGTATCGCCTCCAGTCGCCTGCCAAAGAAGAGGACATTCATGGCGCTGCATTCCATCAGAGGATCAAGGGCTTGCGTCTGGGTCTGGAATGGGGGAGGATAGAGTTGATGGAGATGCGAAAAGCTGTATCTAGGGGTGACTCTGGAAATAAAAGCCAGGCAGTCTTTAGGAAGTCACCACTTTAAATAATCGGGCAGAAGATAGAAATCTCACATGAGCCAGTGGGTAGAAATGGAAGCTAACAGGACGAAACAAATCACTTCAGAAAAGAATCAGGAGACCCCAAGGGGGACAATTCCCATCAGGGTTGGACACAACTGCAGGACTTCTTCCAGAACATCTGTAACCTCACCTGTAGACAGGAAGGGAGCAGGTAGTGCATTGATCCAGCTGGGATGAGGAAGAACTTGCTAATAGATCTGCTAAAGGAGAGAATTGATGGCATTGTAAAAAAGCGATTGTCCCATATCTGCTCCTGCTCATGGGGCAGGCAGTTGCCTCTGTCTGTCAGGAATGCAGCACAGGGATGATGGGCGTGGCTGGCGACACTTGTCCGGATGACCACCTAGGCTCTGACAACTCCAGATTGATTCCAAAATACCTTCCTTGCGGCCATGACGCAGTCAGTCAGCGTTGCCTTATTGAGGGCTTACTATGTGCTAGTCAAAGTGCTAGGCTTGTGGGCATGGGATCAATACACAGGCGCACCCCTGCTGCCATGGACCTTTGGCTTATGGGACGGATAGAGAGTGAACAAAAGTTACAGGCACGCTGGATGTTGTGAGGAAGGGCGGGCGCCATGGCATATGTCATCGGTGAATCATCCGAGAGGTCAGACTGGGCAGAGGAGGGGGATTCAAGATTGAGTTAAAATGTGAGTAGCAGTTGGTTAGAGAAAGCGAGGAGGAGAGGGTGAGGGAGAAAGAGAGACCAACAGCCCCACAGGGGGAGCAGCACGGAGGAAAAGGTGAGGACAGGAAGGGGAGCCCTCCTGCGGATCACTCCGAAGTGACGGGGGGACTCAGGAAGAAGCTTGAGAAGGTATTTGCCCTGCTCTGCGAGTTCTACTACCCGAAAGGCTGAGGGAGGGGAAGACAGAGAAGGACCACGTGCATTGTCGTGCGGCTTAGAGTGATAGGGGAGAGATTAAAGAAATGGTGGTTGTCTCCCGAAGGCAGAGTTTGACAGGATACAGCAGTGGCGTTTTTGGGGGTGGCTAGAGGAGAACAACAGGAGCCATCCGGCGCACTGGCGGGAGTGTTCAGAGCTGGTAAGGCACTAAAAGGAAAGCTGGATGTGAGAGGCCCTGCCCTCTGCTTCCAGCCAGTAAGCAGGTGCCTGGTAAGCGTTTCTCCCTCGGAGTCCTCCCCAGAGCGGGACTCTCCTGAGTGTGATCCAGGCACAAAAACCCCTGGTTTGGCCAACCACCCTCCTGCTTTTATGCAGAGAGATCTGACCATTTAAGTAAGCTGAGGATTTTAGGAGAGAAAGCCCCTGCATATGCTGCTTTCTTTAGATACTTTGTAGCTTGTAAAGTGTTTCACGTACATTTGAAGAGGGTTTGCCTATCTTTGTTCTGCAGAGAGGACTGAGATTGAGAGATGGGAAATGACGTACCAAAGGCCATGGCACCTTGACTTCGGAGGCAGAGTGACTTCATTTCTGCCCTGCTGATTCTTACTCTGGCATGCAGTTCCCATTTCTGGGGCATTAGAAACAATGGGTTCTTTCCCAAAAAGAGCCCCTGAAATGGAAATAAGTGAGGTCACTCAAGGGAGAGGCCTAAGGAGGCTCCTCTCCAGGGCAGCCACATGCCCTTGGAGAGGGTAACAAGGACTTTTCTGCGTGAAGGGAAAGAGAAGGCCCGTGGTAACGGAACCTCAGAATGGTTGATAAGCATTTGCTCTTCTATTCTGGGTCCTTTGCTCCCCCTTTTCTTTACTGCATTGCTGTGGAGTTGAAACTGGCTGAATCAGCACTGAATCATTTAGCAGGAAATGATGAAAACTGTCATTTTCTTCTGTCTGCACAGTAACGCGCAGCAGAGAGAGCTGAAGATGACGGAGGGGCTGCCTGAAAATGCCTCTGGCCTCGGATTGGATTGCGGGGGGGAAGAGCCCACAGTCTAATCAGCAGTCATTCCCTGGGGTGGGTCGGTGAGTGTGAATGTGAGGTTGTCCCTGCAGCAAGGACACCTAGTCGACAGACCCACAGAAACACGCCCGATGAGGTGAGGAGGCAGAAAGGCAATCTGCAGGGCCACTGGGGAATCTCACGCCAGGAAACAGACACCCTGGTGACAGAGTGACCCAGCCCCCTTCTGGCACCCACAGTAGCTATGTGAAGGAATGCCAGCCAAGGGACTTTCTTGATAAGAAGACGCTTTCTCTGGTTTCCAATAAGTAACCGTTAACCTTGCAAAAATACCTTTCCATAACCTCATTCAGGGCACAGATGTGAGGTGTTTTCTCCACCCACTCATTTTTAAATGCACTTAGGATTTGTAATAAAACAACGTGGCTCTGTAATGGCTAGCATGCTGCTTTACCCTGTGAGCCTCAGTTTCCTCTTTTATAAAATAGAGATGTTACTACCTGCAGCTATCATGTTATTGGGCTGAATAATGACATAATGAATGTGATGGCACTTTGCAAAATGCACATCATTATATTATTCAGAATCCAGCTTCTCCAGGGCACTTTAGAGCCCTTATTCTAATGCCCAACATAAGCAGACACACACACAACTCTCTCTCCTGCTCCTCCTCCCCCCTCAGCTAATGGGTTTAATGCAAGTATGGGCATCACCACTGATCTATGGGCCCCAGTTTGGGAGGAGGATTAACAGGAGGGAGACAGTCCCCCAAACGCTGAACTGCTTTTTCTTTCTTTTAAGCTAAGAGACTCTGTTGCTCTGTGCATCATTGAGTGTCCAAAGAAAAACGGACAACATCTTCATCACCCACATGTTTCTAAATGTCTAGGTTTGGGGCAACTTTCCTATGGGGAATTTAGAAATAATGTTTCCAGAAGTGAGCAGATTGAGAGAAAAGGAAAAACCATTTGCTGTGTGTTTTTTATCTGAGCAAGCAGATGTACAGTCAGTGTAGCCCCTAGAAGGGGTGGTGTCGTGTTAGAGAACATGGCAGGGCTGGTGGAAATCCTGGGTGCTCAGTGGGCAATCATGTAATTGAAAGATTTTGCTGGAGTGAAACTCTATTTGCTCACCTGTCACTAGGGAATTTTTATCATTCCCAGGGAAATTCTGCCCACCCAGTTTTTCTGTTTCATTCATTATTTAACAAATATTTACCCAATTTCTAATGTCTAAAAAAAATTTTTTTTAAAGCTCAGTTTGGCTGCTGTGTAAGGAATAAACTTTGAGGAACAGGGATAGAAGGAAGGGCCAAGTGGAGTCCCAGTTAGATGTACTCTGAAGATGTGATCTATAGGGGTCTTTAATGATGACTTGAATTAGGTGGTGGCAGCAGAAATAGAAGGGAAACATCTATTTGTCACTAATGAATAAATCAAATAAATTAGCATCACTTGTCAATTGATGGGCTAGGGTGTGTGTGTGTATGTGTGTGTGTGTGAGACAGAGAGTTGTGTGTGTGGGGGGGGTGGGGAATGGAGAGAAGGAAACAAAGATGGTGACTAGGTTTTTGGTTTGAGCCAATGAGTAAGTGCAGGTACCATTTATTTAAATGGGAGAAACTAGGGAGGAACAGGTTAGGGTGGGAAACGCAGAATTAAGAACTCTATTCTGGACATGCTATATTAGACATATCTGCAAGACGTTCAAGTGGAGATACCGAGTATGCAGTTGGGTATATGAGTTTGGAGCTCAGCTGGGAGAAGTCAAATCTAGAGAACGCAGATGTGGAAGTCATTAACACCTAGCTGTTTAAATCTAGGGAACTATATGGGATCACTTAGGGAATGAGTGTTGGAAGAGAAAGGGACCCAGGGCGGTCATTCCAGCATTTCAAAGAGAGGCTGAGAAGGAGAAATCATAAAGGGAGTTGAGAAGAAATGGCCAGTGAGGTAGAAAGAAGATCGGGGCGTGGTGTCATGGAAAGGGGGATGGCTTTGGCTTCAAATAATTTCTAAGGTCCTTTCCAGTGCAAACACTCTGTGATTGATTCTTGCTGTTTTCTGCATTACGCCTTCTCTTCTGGATTGCATAGGTTGATAAATCTAAGAACTTGGACTTCTGCCTGCCTCTGGAAAGGGGCCCCAGGTTGTACAGAGTCACAAATTATCTGCTTATCTCAGCTGACCCTGCTACCATCCTACTTTATTATTTCTTGCTATTATTTTCCTTGACTTTTGGGAAGCTGACCTTAGCCTTGTACCTAGATACTCATGCTCCATCACCTCTCCACGACTTCCTCTGTCCACTTCCCTCCCACCTCTCTGCTGGGGCCTCCCTGCCGCCTCCACCCAGTGAACTTTATCCACTTCATCTGTTTCATCTGTTGATAGTCCTCAAGCTTCAGTTGTTTCTTTATTGTTATTTGCAATTTATCTGATTCCACACCTGACATTACATCTTGCTGTGATATACAGTTGTCTGGCTATTGTTTATCCAGCATGAGTTTATTATTCTAGCATCAATTTTCCCCCACTTTCTTCCAAGTTGGGGACCGTGTCTGTAACATCATAAACTTGGATGCCTGAAAATCATCTCCCTAACTGCAGAGATAAGACAGAATTCATTACCATCCATGTTACCCTCACTTGGAGAGGATTTCGTTCAAGTTATTTTGCCCTCGGATGACACTTCCCTCTAATTTTAAATTTGTTCTCTCTCTTAAAAAATTTTTTTCACATTTTCTTTGAACTTGGGCATTTCATTGGCATCCCACCACTTGTTCCTCTGATTGGAAGTCCATTTGTACTGACAGTGGGCATAGTATAAATATTTTATTCTTGTGATTTGTACTGCAACGTCTATTGGAAATGAAGATGAAATGCCAGCCGAAGTCCCTATGTGTGTGAAGAACATCATGCTCAGCCTTTACTCTCCAGGCAAATGATTTGCTTAAGTAAGGGTTTCTTCCTTGATTACAGCTCTTATTATTGAGATTGTGTCTGAATTTCCCAGGTGTGTGCTGAATTTTACAGTCTTGCTCTGTACTCCTAAGAACTAGTCTCAGAAAATAGATTTGCGTGTGTCCTCAGAGACGGAGTCCTTACCTAGACAAGTAGCCCTGGGAATATGGGGCTAAACAGAAACACACTATCTGGGCATGCTAATTATTTTCCACGACTGAGGCCAATTGGCCAGCTGTTAACTGTTTTATATACATCTATTAGGTGTCATATTCTCTGCATTAGGAGATTGCCTCTTTTGATTTGCAAGATCCTAGAGGAGAATGAAACAAATAGGTGAAAGTGCAATAAATAATATGTGACTCATTCACCTAGGAAACATACATTGAGCCCCTGTGATGTGCCATGCAGTGCGTAGGCATGGGACCTGAAGGACAAGAAAAGCAGTTTTTAAGGACCTCTGGGGATAGGCAGGGAGAGAGACATGTAGACAAGCAATTATAACATGCTGATAAGCTGTCTGACAAAAGTCCCTACAAAACACTATGGGAGCCTTGAAGATGGAGTTACAAATTACCAAGGAGTGCTGGGGACAGTGTGACCAAGAAAGTGAATGACTGAGTGTGTTAGATGGAGGAGGTGGGGTGCTGCTCCCGGCACTGGCGTCCCTCACGTGTGGAGGAATGAGGAGTGTGCTTGTGTGGCCAGGGAACGGGTGTGAGTGGGGCAGAGGGGGGAGGGAGCCACCCTGGAAAGGTGGGCGGGCAGCCGGCAGTATCAGACTCCTCCTGTAAAGGGAGCTCCCAGGCTCCGGGAGCTGCTGGCCAAACAAGGGCAGGGGGAGATCACAGCCTTTCCAAAGGGGAACAGCAGACGCTAGGGCACCCGAATAATTCAGGCTTTCCCAGCGAGTTCTGAGTTTAGGGTTTTCCCCTGTCTTTGCCTTTCCCACTTGGCCGCCCCAGAGCCAGGGACTAACCAGTGGGCTGGTTACTGACTCTGCTGCAGAGCACTCCCGTTTCTGCTTAGGTGATGCCTGTCATTCATTCATTCGTTCGTTTATTCATTCATTCATTCATTCATCTCTCTTTCTCCTAATTTACTCATGTCCTCTCTTGTATCTTTTTTCAGTCAAGGCCCTATTTTCACTTTGCCACCAATATTTCTGGTCTTTGCTCAGCCACGCGGTGACCAGGTATGGCAGTGCTGAGTAATGTTCTGAAACAGAGGATCAGATAGGATGGGCAAAGAGCTCTCTTAATAGGGCCCATTGATACTTACTTATAAAAGGAAGTGAGATGTGGCTTATTTAAAATTGATCAAGGGTCCTGTCATCTAGGATGAGGATAGGTGGGAGAGGGTGTAGTGGTAACAGGCAGCTGAAAGGTAGGGCATAGGACGTCACCAATGGCAAACAGCAGAGGAGAGGTGGGGATTCTAGAACATGGCAGCTTTCAAAAATTCCCGGATATGATTGGATTGATACTGGGAGATTCAGTGGAATCATTGAGAGTAGCATGAACAAGGGGCGTAAGACAAGAAAAAAACAGGTTTGGTAAATTACGATGCTTAGTTTTTTTCTCAGTCATTACTTCCCTCCTTCCACCCTCTCCTCAGTCTATCAAAAGTATCAGAAGCAGGTAAGCAGAATGCAAGAGGAGGGTGGGGACAATGACAGTTTTACTTTCTGTCTGGAACTCAAAGCAATGTTAAACGTTTTTAAATGAGCAGTTTGCACACAGAGACAGAAATCAACTGTGGGGTGAGATTGCATCAGTAGAGAGATGGAGGCTAGACTTGAGGAAATGGGGTTACAAGGTACTAAAATAACAGAGGCAGGGCATTTGATTCCCCTCCATGGGAATCTTGTTAGAAAAGCAGAGAAAACCATCTGTCTGGAACAGTGTAAATATAGGCATGCTTATACCCAGGGGATGGACTTATTTTTTTTTTCCTATTAAACAATTTTAGCTACAAGTTTTATGTGAAAACACTATCAATACTTATTTTCACATCATTGCAACTGGAGAAGTGCTTTGGATTTTGCTTTATCGTATTATTGTTTTATTTTTACTTAACATTATAGCATTAGCATCTTTCACAATTCTACCTGATCTTCATGGTTACTTTAATGGTTGCATAATATCCCAATATATTGTTGACTTGTTAATTTAATAATATATCTGGGATTAGCTCTGTATCACCATTTTGGCCTAATATGTTAGTATTTTATGGTCTTCTTTAATCCCTCTATTATAGCTAAATGAGTCTGCTTTTCCTTTCTCGAATAATCTTGCACTTCTCTCTACAACCACCCCACAGCCACCAGCAAAATGTCCACTGAACCTCCTCCTTTCTGCTGACCTGTGGGGAGGAAATGTGATCTGGTGGTAATAGTTTTGCTGTCAGGTCAGAAATCAAATTTCCAGTTTTTTCACTTACTAGTTGAGGGGATCTTGTGACTTGGACATGTGAGCTTATTTTGTGAGTCTTGATTTCTTCATCTGGAAAATGTTGCAGATAAAAAAATATCTACCTGTACCTTGAAGGGTTATATATGCACGTATTATATGTATCCTGTATGTGTCTTGAAAGGTTGTAAAAGAATTAAACACAATTATTTGTAAAATGCTTGCTCCTGAGCAGATGCCTAGGGACTGATTACTCAGGATCCCAGGGCAAAATCTTGCTTTTAACTTATTGCCTGCTACATACAGCACGATATCCTGCCCTGCAGTCTGTTATCTTTTTTATGTGAATTGCATCTTCTTGTGTTCAATTGAAAGCACAATGAGGGCAGAAGTCTTATTTTATTTACTGCTGATTCCTCCAATAGTGCAGAGGGCTTTATACAATTTGGGATCGGTTGCTGATACAGATTTTTGCTGGATGTCTGACGTCAAGACCCACGTCGCAGCCTTACTTTACGACGCATGTGGGGTGGAGGATGTCAGGGGTGGGTGACAGATGAGTCAGGGCTCTCAGGCAGGGCCTTTCTGAATTCCTGAACTCTTGCCTCTCCTGCCAGTCTCTAATGGGTTCTGAAATAGTGGCAGCCCACTGCCCAGCAAGGGTCTGCAGCGCCCCCTGCAGGAGAGGCAGTTCCGGAGGCAGCAGCCGGATGACGCAGCCACCTGTTATCGGAAGCAGCATGGGCCACAGTATGACTATTCAGAGTGTGTTTCACACTGTGACAGTTTTAGAACCCAGGTGCACCGAAGATGCACAAGCAGATGAGAAAGGGGGAAGGGAGCGGGAGGGAACCCCTCCACAAACATGGCCAGTTCTCCACTCCTCGCAAAGCTTTCGCCTTTTACAAGCGCAGGGATGAATCCCAGCAGAACAGGCAGTGCCAAGAGAGGGAAGCTGGCATTTGGAAGGCTTGCAGTATCAGCTAATTGGTCTCCAACCTAAATCAAAAAAGACCTGTAATTATGCTGTTCAGAATTAGCGCAGAAGGCTATTGGGTGCATGGCTGTGGAGAGGAGGAGGGGCAGCGATAGGCGGAAGAGTCCGTTTTTTAAGTGAATTTATACTATTATAAGACCTGTCGCGGGTGGGTAATAAAAATGGCGATGCTAAGTTAAGCCTTGTGTTATCCTGTTTGCTCAGATGCTGCTTATGCCAGCTGTAGCCAGCAGAAAGCACTTCTCAATTTATTTTTATGACTCTTCTGTAAAAGCATTCCATTAAAGGAATATTACCCCGTGTGAAGTTTGGAGGCACCAGTGGCAGTTGATTTGCTTGTTGTGCAGGGAAGGCATAAACAGTCATCTGTGGTTCCCATTATTCCGGTTTTGTCTTTCTGGCACTCCAGTTAAGGGTCAAATGTGGACCCTGCTGTCTGTGCTCCTAGGGCAGGCCCCTCGTCCGTCGTGTTCAGCTGGATGCCAGCCACATGTCAGTGCAGTCTATCAGAACCGCTGAGTCTCAGGTTTGCAGCTTGCCAGCCCATCAGCGGACGCTTCCACGGCCATGCTCCATTTTTGCAGGGTGTTGCAAGCGATATACCTCCTAAGGTAGTCTTTTTTTAGCTCTCATAACTTCCAAACTTGATTACTTGGTTCATATTCCACAAATGTGCAAATGTGAGGACTGTCCCTTTCTCTCTCACAAGTAAAAGGCTCTGGGGAGATAGAGTGCACCAGCTGAGAGTAAAGGTTTGGGGGTCACATTGCCAAGGTTTGAAATCTAACCTGCCCCCTAGAACCTGTGAACTTAGGCAAGTTATTTAACAATCTCTGCTTCTCAGTTTCCTAACCAATAAAGTGGGAACATAATAGTTCTCACCTGATAGGATTTTTGTGAGGCTTAAATGAAATAATAGATGTAAAAGGCCTAAAGCAGGGTATGTCCCATAGGACATGCAATCTATATAAATATTAGTCATTTTATTACTAATATTATTGCTCAGATCTTAAGGAATCTAAGGGGAGACTAGCTTTCTGGCCCCGATTTCACTACTAATTTACCACACCATCTTAAACTCATCACTTACCTTCTCTAGGGTAATAATTCAGTCCCTTTTCTCATTCATGAAGGGATATGAAGACTAGCAAAAAGCAGAAGTTAAGATATGTGAGTAGCCTTATGACTATTTATGATGTTTTTATAACCCCGATGAATGTGGTGCTAACTCATGGTGTCAGCGTGTTCCTTAATGTCTAAGCGTATTTGAAGATCTCTTGCAGGGCCATGAATTTCCTGGTATTGTGGATTTTTATTGAAGTATTAGAATTGTAGAGTTGGAAGATAATCTAAGGACTTTTTATTTTTAGGTAGGAATTCCTTCTTCAGCAACCACAGGTTGTGGCTGGTCACAGGCTGTGCTGTGATCAGCCCCGTGGTGGTGAGTTCACTCTCTTGTGAGCTCATCTTCCCCACGTCTAAATGACACAGTTCTCTCCTTTACAGTAATTTGAACTGTTCCTCGCTGTCACTTTCATAAAATGGTGTTGGTTCTGCCCCATGAAACTTCACAGAGCCAGACTCGCTCCTTTCCACATGATAGCCCCTCAGATATTTGCAGAGAGGGGTTATTCTTATGTCCTTTCTGTTCTTGGCCAAGTTCCTCCAGACACTCCTTATAAGCCATGATGTCCAGACCCTTCGTCATCCTGTCTCCACTGGAGGAAGTGGTCCCTTGTTATCAACACCCTTCCTAAAATATGGCTCCTGAAACCGCCCAGAGAATGCTGGTGATTGTTGAGGCTGCTTGACTGTAGCGCCCTTCCTCAATCAATGTGACCAAAGATGGTTCTCGCTTTTTTTGATTGCTACATGACCATGGTCAAGTCATTTTTGCCCTGAGAGCGCATCCCCCCTTCTATTCAGGGGAAGCAGGGGCACTTGCCTGGTGTAGCCCTTCTGTGTGGGTCTCAGAAGTGAACAGGTACATGAAGGGCTTTGGAATCTCACCAAGAGGAACGCTTGGGTTTAATGTTACTGTTTTTGATCTTAGGTAGTCTGCTGCAACCCTTGTTTCTCCACCTTATATACCGCTGCTATTACTGCACATTAATAAAGGTATGTTTTCACTTTGTTGCCTTTTCCTGTCATTCTGGTTTGTAGAAATATTTCAGAATTTTGAATTTACTACCCAGTTTACTGGCCATCACACCTTGCTTTGTGTTATTCACAAGTTTAAGCAGCTTGGCTTCTGTGGGGTTCCTAAGTGATGGATACACACATATTGAAAATTTCCCTTCATTAGAACTCTTCATTGAGCCCCTCCTTACCCACAATACATGCAGCTAAAAATAATAACTGCCTCTTCGTTTTTTCTCTCCTGGTACTAAATAATAAGTCTCTCACAGGAACAACTTCTCTTTGCATTAAACATACTTGGGTAAATACCTTATCTTCTCCTGTCCATGATAAACCCCTTGAGGACTGAGAATGTGTTGCACTTACATTTGTGGCCTCAGAGGCACTGAACCCACCTTGCACACACACAGTAGGTACCTGCATGTAAGGCAAGGATGCAGGACCAAGGGCCGAGTTTTTGCTTTTACCCCAAAAAAGGCTTCCAAAGAATTGCATCATCACTAAACTCTTGCTTATGAAGTTTATTTGATTAATACCCAAGGATGTAATAATTATTGTCTTCTGTTAAATCTAAGATATTACCCTACATACAAGCTAAGAAGTTAACCTGCCATATGGGGGTGTACACCCTAACAGTGTATATAGACACACACAGACTTACAGAGACACCAGATCCCTGTGTTAGAGACAATATCATTTATTGCTCATAGAGCATCAGTCCCAATCAACCATGGCTTGGTTTGACAAGGGCCTGATATTACCTGTGCACGGAAAGGGTGTGTACTCAAGTTATTTTAATTTACAATAAGAAATTGTTATTTAGTCTTCATTCCCATTTTTGACACAGAGCTCCTAATACCCCTGGAATTTCCTAAGTGCTAACAGCTTTAAAGGTGTCTCTTGTTATGGTAATGAGGTGACCTTTGGAACTCACTTAACAATGGGGTCTGGTCGCCTGATTAGAAGACTGATACTTTCAAGTCTCACCCTCCTGACCTCCAGAGCTGGGAGAGGGGCTGGAGGTTGAATCAGTCCCCAACTGCCAATGATTTAGTCAACCATGCCTATGTACTGAAACTTCTACAAAAACCCAAAAGGAGAGGGCTTGGAGAACTTTCTGGTTCATGAACAAGTGGAAATTTGGGATCAGTATCATAGGGGAACAGTGCATGGAAGCTCCCCCGTAGTAGAACTGTGTGTAGAACCTTTAGTACCACAGAACATGAACCTGAAACTGAGACTTGGAGCTTATACAGGGTGTCTGGCACCCAGCCTAACCTTCAGAGAGAGGCAGAGAGCCCACGTCTGAGAAGAGAGGAAGCCCTCTATTTCACTACACTTACCCTGTAAGAAAACAGCAAAATTGTCCTGGAGCAGATGAGCTTCCAAATCTCTCTGGAGCAATGCACCTCCTCTAAATGAATGTTTACCATTCAATCATCTTTTTTACCCAGGTTTCATTATTTTTCTCAGCAAGCCTTGACCAAGCAGAAAAGTGAAAATATTCACAGAGATTTGTGTCCTAAAATCTTCTTCAAAGAGGCCACTTACACCAGTTACATACTTAGTCTAAAAATGTTGTCCATGCTTAGAATCTTCTGTGTGTCTGTTTGGGAATGGCCTTCAGATCCACTGCAACATTGTTTTTACTTTGGCAGAGGTAAATTCTTTTGCTTGGAGGGAATCACCTGTAGTGATTTTTGCAGTCATCAAAATGATAATTTTGAGCCTTTGGAATAAATAAAGTGGTAGATCAAGTTGAGTAACATAAAAGCATTGATGGAAAAATCAAGCAGTGATTTGTTTGAAGTTTAGTACTACTTTGGTTGTCCACTTTCTGTTGTGCTTTTCTGAGAAAAGAATGTTGGGTGGTGTTACCACTTTATAACACTGTCTTGTAACATTTCCAAAGTCTTGCCCAGCATTATTTGATAGGTGTTGGGGTGGAAACAAAAGAAACAGTATTACTGGGTCCACAGGATTATTACCGTGTAATTGAGAATATTACAGTACAGTAGGGAAGATGAAAATAAATCCACACACAAAATAGAAATATGTAACATAATATAGAATATAAAGGTACAGAGAGGTCCATGCCCTGTGCTGGTATGGCACTGATCCCAAATTTCCACTTGTTCATGAACCAGAAAGTTCTCCAAACTCTCTCCTTTTGGGTTTTTATAGAGGTTTCAGTACATGCACGATTGATTAAATCATTGGCCATTGGGGCCTGTTGTATGTTTAGTAGGGAAGAATGCATAATTGAGGGCTGGTAAGTGGCAGGGTTTGCCAAGAGAATGGAGGGATCTACCCTTTTACCACCGGTATTCATTTTTCCAAAGTCTCAAGATAGGTTAGCATTCTTAATTTGTTCTGGGTCTGCATTGGGCCACTCTAGAGCAAGCTATTGCTGGGACAGCTGAGACATGGGAAAACTGCTATGAAATTACATGAAGACTAAAGTACTCAGAGGCGGGGTGACAACAGGTTCATAGGAGTACAGAGTGAGCCACGAGAAAAGGTAAACCCAATGGAAGATGTAACCAGAGACTGAGGCAATGCCTTTCTTAGCCAAAGCCAATGATTCTTTGTTCAGATCCCAGTAAAAGATTACTTCCAGTCATTGTCCAATAAACTTTAGGAGAGAATGGAGCAAATGGATTCTCCTCCGGCCTTTCAATTCCTTCATGCCCTTATTATATTTATAATTTCTTCCTTTTTTCTTTTCTCTTTCTATTTTTGCCTGCATCTCAGTCACTGTATCTTCAGCTTTATATTTTTATGTGATTTTTTTTCCCCCCTAAAGTCCTGGCTCCCTTCTTCGATTACCAACTTCAGAAACAAGCTCCCACAATGGGGAGAGGAATCTGGGGATTCATCTCTGGACTGTAAAGATGACAAATTTCTCTCAACTCTTTGGTTATAAAATACAATTAAGTGGACTGGAGTGGGCTCTCTCCAAAGAAAATTGGCTGGATTGAGATGTGAGTATCTGAGAAGCTGAACCAATAAAAATCAATCATTCCCATCCACTGGGGAAATGGCACTAGGGGAAAAGTTTGATTTGATATCCCTGTGCTGTGGACAAAATGTGTGTGATTCTTATTCAATCAATAGAAATCTCTGAAATGAAAGATTGAAGCCATCAGGAGTTGTAACATCTCTGAGATGAGAAATGTTTGTGAGAATTGTCTCTGCTGAGCACCAGTCCCTCTCCCTCCACCCCATCCAGGTGTTTGCATGGCTTCGGAGCATCTGTGTTGTCTTTTTGCTCAAGCTAAGAAGGCTTGAAGAGTCTCCCAGTCTGTATGAGACACTTAACAGAAAACGACATGTAGTGAAATGCCCTACAGGGTCATAAAGCAGGGGGGAAGCTGCCCAGTGAGGGTGTCCATGCCTTGTTTTTAAGCTGGAGTTTTGACCCTTTGCTGTGCTTCCAGAAAACAAGGTGTCAACTGCCTGAGGTACTCAGTGCCAGGATGAAGAAATCTCTTTATTTTTAGTCTTGCTCTTTGACTCCTTAATCCCAATTACAGGCGCCTTTTCCTCTGATGTCATGCTGGGACCAGAACTAGCTCTGTACTCTGCTGTAGGTGACATTTCTTGGGGGGATAAATGAACATATTTGCTACCAAATTCTTGAAATCATTTTGTGCATCTCAGTCTCTTTGTTTTAATAAGATGGGTCCTAGTGCAAAATAAGCAACCACAACCTGGTTTTTTTTTTTCCTAATGCCAGCCTGTTTAAGATGGTTAGTTGGACTGTCCTTTGGGTGAGTGCAGCTGGATCTGTCCCACCCTCTCATGACACACGCCACACAGAGCAGGAGAACTTGGATTTAACTTCCAACTCCCTGTTGGGACAACTAATTCTTAAAAACAGTCTGATAAAATTTATGCCCATTGTGATAAAATTTACCATTTTAACCATTTCATTTTTTTAAAATTTTGGTATCATTAATCTACAATTACATGAGGAACATTGTTTACTAGACACCCCCATCATCAAGTCCCCCCACAAACCCCATTACAGTCACTGTCCATCTGCATAGTAAGATGCTGTAGAATCACTACTTGTCTTCTCTGTGTTGCACAGCCCTCCCCGTGCCCCCCACATTACACATGCTAATCATAGTGTCCCCTTTCTTTTTTCCCGCCCTTATCCCTCCCTTCCCACCCACCCTCCCCAGTCCCTTTCCCTTTGGTAACTGTTAGTCCATTCTTAGGTTCTGTGATTCTGCTGCTGTTTGTTCCTTCAGTTTTTCTTTTGTTCTTATACTCCACATATGAGTGAAATCATTTGGTACTTGTCTTTCTCCACCTGGCCTATTTCACTGAGCATAATATCCTCTAGCTCCAACCATGTTGTTGCAAATGGTAGGATTTGTTTGTTTCTTACGGCTGAATAATATTCCATTGTGTATATGTACCGCATCTTCTTTATCCATTCATCTACTGATGGACACTGTATTTTATTCAATTTTTTTCTATTATATTTATTATGTTGAAACACAGTAGTTGTTGTTTATTGCTAGAATTTCAACCATTGTTTAAGTGAACAGTCCGGCAGCTCTAGGGGCATTCACAGTTCCATGTAACCATCGCTACCATCCATCTCCAGAACTTTTTCATTTCCCCAAACTCAAACTCTATACTCATTAAACAATATTTTCCCATTCTCTACCTCCCTCAGTGGCTGGAAGTCACCATTCTTTTTTCTTTTAATTAAACATTTTAAACATATGTTTTATATTGGGGTCCATACAGTAAGATGCACAAATCTGTTTTCTCTCTCTCTGAATTGGATTACTCCAGAGGGCTCCTATAAGTAGACTCATACAATATCTGTCCCTTTGTTTCTGGCTTGTTTCACTTAGCATCATGTCTTGGAGGTGCATCCATGTTGTAGCATGTGTCAGAATTTTGTTCTTTTTAAGGCCAAAAGATGATCTATTGTATGTATGTGCCATGTTTTGGTTATTTACTCATCTGTTCATGAATATTTGGGGTTGTTTCCACCTTTTGACTATTGTGAATAATGCTGCTATGAACATGGGTGTAACTGTGTTTGAGTCCCTGCTTTTAATTCTTTTGGGTATATAGTCCAGAAGTGGGATTCCTAGATCTTATGGTAATTCTATGCTTCATTTGTTGAGGAACTGCTGTACTGTTTCCCACAGTGGCTGTACCTTCCCACCAGCAATGCACAAAGGTTATGATTTTTCCACACACTCCCCAATACTTGTCATTTTCTGTTTCTGTTTTTATTTTGATAATGACCATCTTAATGGCCAACTACTCTTTGGTTTATGGGCATTCATAAAATCCTCTCACATGGCCTTCTCTGCCACCTTTGATTTTGGGCACTTCTTAGAGAAAACATCTTTCCTTGGCCTGGTCCATGAAAATACCTCCTTTTTGCTTTCTGGCCTCACACCCTCACCTGGGTGGCCTGCTAAGGAACAGCACTTGGTGGCACCTTCAGACAACAGAGTCACTGCAGTGATGGTACAGTTGATTTTCCTTCTACCCCCATTTCCAAGTTGTATTTCAACATTTCTGTTGTGACTTTCTGTGTCACTTTCCCAACATACTTAAAACTGACTTCATTCTCCTGGCACCATCTCTTACCACCTATGTGACTTCTGGCAAATAATTTAACTTTAGCATAGTCTCTGCAGTCCCATAGATCTGGGTTCTATTCCTGGTTCTACTACTTACTAACTATACAATTCTGGGCAGTTACTTACATTTGTGTTTCTTAGATTCTCTGTCAGAAGAATAAGGGCAGGATACGAACCTCTTAGAGTTGATATCAGAATACAAAATATAAAAACAAATCATCCATTAATTATTAGACATTAAGGTGCTCTAATAAATGACAATGTTGTTGACATTATAATTTTGTAGATTTTTCTCCCAAGGTCTTTGGTATTGGTATGGTTCGGGAGACAAAAATGGCAAAAAAGTGTGGATGACAGGAACTTTGTGATGGCTGAAGGTACTCTTTCCTTCCTGCTTCCCCCTCTGTGCCTGCACCTGGCTTATGCCTGAACTAACCCAAGAGAGGAAATCTCCAACACAGGCAGGCAGCGTTGTTCTCATGTAGGTATTTGGTCTTTTTCTACCACCTTCCCAGCCATGCCTAGTTTATTATAAGTCCAAAGCTGGAATGCAACATATGCCCTTGCATGGAACCTCACTATGTGTATTTTAATATTACTAATAATTTATAGTTTAGGTGGGTTGATTGAAGTTTGCTTGCTTTTGCCTTTGGATATAAATGGAAAGATTATTGACTGGAAGTAAAGCCACTTGATTGAATATTTAAAGACTCCATAATTGCTCAAGGCAGCATGCTAGGATTACATATACATTCTACTTCATTGGGAATGTCATCCTGTGTAACTCTAGCCAATATTCATTTTGCCTTTGCTCAGTTAATGCTAATTCCTCACTGTTTGTAGTAGCTCTTTGATGCCTAGTTGTGTGATTTGCACTGCTGTCTGTCTCTTGCTAAATTATTTTTGCATATAGTCCTCCAGACATTATAAGCTCCATGAAGAAGGTAAAAGAGTCATGCTCCTTTTTCCCTGAAGGACCCAGTGCTGTGCTAGACAATTGAGTTTCATTCTTTTGCGATATACTGAGGGCTTAGTATGCACAATGCCCTATGCTGGAGGCTGAGAATGTGGTGGTAGATGATACAGAAAAACTTACATTTTTAGAAGACACGGAATAAATAATTCTTAAATGTATAATTGAGGAGGGGGCAGCCAACGTACACTCAGAATAGGTTTGGGGAGCCAGGAAGCCTTCAGGCCCAACCCACATGAGGACATCTGGAAATCTGATTTTTGCAAACTCAGCCACAACTTGACTTCTTTTTATAAATGGGCTTGGAGAGTCTCTAGTCTTATCAGATTTGAAAAGCTTTTCTCTCCCAGTTTCATCATACTTCATCTCTCATAAAATACATGTGAAAATCAATGACATTAGATCACTGTGTCTTAAGTCTTAAGAGTTTCTCCTGTCTCCCTAATGATGTAGTGAATCAGAAAATAATTAAAAATCATTTAGGTTGCCACCTCCTTTTCTCTCCCTCCGCCCACATTCCCCTGGCTTGCAAGGGAACAGTGCGATTTGTGTCTCTTTCTCTACCCCAGCTGCTCTGGAGAACCCAGGGACATGTTCTCAGATGGGATCTGAGAAGCCAGTGGTGCACCCAGCCTTGTCTGCATCCTACGTGAAGCGGTGCGGGCTTGCACAACGGCTAGCACCAGGAATGATGCCTGGCACCTTTGGGATCGCTGTTTACTTTTCCTAACCACAAACAGCAACCACAAAAACCCACAGATTATACATTTTTTTTTACAGCAATTTACCATATACAGGATGCTTACACATCCAATAACTAATTTGAAGCTCACAAAATCCTTACAACACAGATATTTCTTATCCTGCTAAACATCACCAAGCCATGGCTTAGAAAAGCTGGGGACTTTTCCAAGGTCATTCTTCAAAGAGGAGTGCAGAAACAGGATTACTACCTTAAGCCCATTCCTTTTACCTTCTACCTGGCCTTCTCTAGAGAGAGAGGAGGGGGCAGAAGAAATGGAGGGGAAGGAAGTTTAAGGGGTGTGGAATAGGTTTTTGTCAAATTTGGTAGACTTGTTCCCATTTTTGGAGAATTAGGAGGGTTTAATTGCATTAGACAGTCCTTTGTTCTGTATAAACTGAGTGACAAGATATCTTCATCCAAGTAAAATTGGCTTGAGCAATAAAAAAATTTATTGGCTCACATGCATCTATAATTAAGATACATTTTGGGGGCCTCTCCTCACATTTCATTGACTCATATTAGGTTCATGCATATTCCTCAACAACCACTGGCAGGGGAGTGAGGGTCAAATAACCTTTGGATGGCTCAGATCCATACCTCGAGATGGAAGTGGGGCCAAATTCCCTGGAAGCACTTGGCCCACATGTTTGAGATGAAGGTGGGTTTCTATACTAAATGTCCACCAAAATATCCAACATAGAAGTCTCAGTAAGTACTGCATTCAGCCACAGGAGCTCCACTGTTCATCAATGTAGATCAATGATTCTCAACCTCGTTGGTGCAAAGAACTCACCTGGGGAGATTTAAAAAGTACTGGTACCTGGGTGCCCCCCACCCCTAGAGATTCTAACTTGATTGTCTGGGGTGAGCCTGGCAATGTGAATTTTAAAAATTTTCTGGGTGATTCTAATGTGATGTCAAAATTGAGAACCATTCTTACAAATCCTTGCTACTCAAAATGTGGTTCATGGGCCAATCGCACTGGCATCGCTTGGGAGTTTGTAAGAAATGCAGAATCTCTGGCTCCACTCTGGACCTACTGGATCAGAATCCATATATTAACAAGTTTCCCAGGTGCTTCGCATGCACACTAGAGTCTGAGAAGCCCTGGCAGAGGTGATAATGCCCGAGGCCTTGTTTGTGACCCGTATGTTTACTCCAGTTCTCAAGTTCAGTTTGTGATTCCTTGTTGAGTGACCTTGTTAGTGCATGTCCCTCAAATATCGGCTCTACTCCTAGTTTTCCCCTGAGGGGGTCTGGAAGTCAGTGGTTATTAATGATGTGTATGATTCAGCATCACTTGAGGATTTTATCCAAAATCTACCTATCTGCTCCTCACTGTAGAACAAGTAAAATAAAATCTCTGGGGATGGGCTTGAAACATGTCTTTCCTAGGCAAAACCATCTTTGGACTCAGATGGCTGTTGTAGTCTGGAGTATGATAAAACACTGTGTTTTCCCAAAATGAAAATAAGAGGGAAGTAAGCTTGATGGGGATTTAATTGTAAGAAGAGTGTTCTAACTGAACTCATTTCTAGATGCCTGCTCTTTATTCTGCCTGTAGACTTGGCCACTGAAGGGCCCCAGCAAAGAGGAGAGATCAGAGGCTCCAGCCCCCAAAGCTGACCAGAACTGGGGTCACGAGATGATGGATAGGGTGCTGCTGCCATAGATAGTTGCTGCCTCAGCCCATCCGAAGCATCCCAGAGTAATAAATCCTGGAGGGGACACCAATACATTTCTGATAGCAGAGAGAAGTCATTCTTTAATGTGGGCCTGATAATGTCACTGAGCTCAGTCTTCCTAAATTTAAATGATTAGTAATGACCAGACTCACTCCTGTTTGATGCATCACTTAACCTGGTAATCAGGAAATCTATTCCACTTGCCTACTTAGATTGATGATGTCATGTTACAGTGAGGCTTGCTTTTTTTCCTGTAATGGGGGAAGAGCATGTTAGGATGCATTGGCCTTAAGCATTCTGGCCTCAGCCTCCCCTCATGAATTTGATTAATGTCACAGGCTCTATGGGAATATCTCAGAATTGCTGAATCTGGCATCTCTGGAAGGAGTATGTTTAGAGAGCATTGAGATGTCACTAATGGAGCCTTGCCATTGGACAATTCTATTCATTTCCTGACTTCTGGACTTTGTGAGAACATCTTTTTGCAAGAAAAAAAGATGTCTGGGTTGTAGTTGGGCCCTACAGAGTAGAGAAAAACAGGACCGATTCCCTAAAGTAGAGCTGGCCACCCATATCTACCTGTTGTGCTAAGTGAGGGAATCCCTAACTAGTGGGCATGGGTCTCTTATGGATTCTGGGGTACTTGCTGTTTGTTGCCATAGGGTCCCCCACTCTTTATCCAGCTCCCTATTCCAGTGAGATTCTGAATGGCATTGTTACCTTTCTCCCTCCTGTCCCATTAAGAGAGTTCATGGCTCCAGGCCTTTCCTCTCTGATGATTCCGAGGGATGTCAAAGAACAGAAAAATAGCCTTCATTCAAGAAAATTCCAGTGATTTCTTGTTAGGAAACACCACAGCGGTCATTGGCAGACCCAAGGCCAAGGCAGGAGAAGGAGTAAAGGAGCAAGGGAGATGGAGTGACAAGTGATAAGAACAGAAGCAGGAAGAGAGAAAAGTGCCCAGAAGGGGAATGACAGAGGCCTGGAATCAACAGTCATAAAGCCAAGCAAGTGCCATGGTGAACAGGGGAGGGAAATGGAAATCAGAAAGAAATTCCCCTTTACACACGGAATTAGCAAATACTTACTGGTTACATGCTGTGTGCCAGGCACTGTACTCCATGCTGCCGATGCAGACCTGGATACACCTTCATCTGGCCCCAAGAACTCCCATTCTAGTAGGAGAGACATCCATTCAACTGAGAGTTGCAGTGCAGCGTGACAAGCACAACCCCACAAGCAGGTAGAGGAGAACAGAGCGAAGAGGAAAGGGCACTTGAAGAAGAGGTGACAGCTGAGTTGAATGCTGGTCTGTGACCGGTTTTCTAAGCAGATCTGTGGGCATTAAAGACCATTGAGCAGCTCCCTAAAGGAGTGATTCTGCAAATATGCACCATCCCCTTAGGTTTATTTCTCCCTCAGAAGGAAGTCAGTGACTACCTCTCTCCATCCCAACTGATGTTTCCTTTAGACCATGGACTTCGGGCTAGGATATATCTAGTTGTTTATATCATGCTGAAAACCCTTTTGCACTTTGCTGCCCATTTTTCTATTAAGACCTCGGTGCTTGGTTCACACTGAGTTCTCTGACAGGCAGCTTAACGCATACCCAGGGGTCATAGCTTGGAGTCTCTTGTCTATCCTCGTCCCCCAAATATGCAGGTGCCTACAGATAATAATTCTAAAGTCTGAGGCCACTTGGAGCCCTCCAAGGATGTGGGCTGTGCTCTTTTTCTCTGCCAGAACCAAGCCATCTCTTGGGCCACTTGATCATCAGCCCATCTCTGTTTGGTTTTAAAAAGTCATTTGTGTACAAACTGTGGACACTGCCTGCTGCAGGTTCCATGGGACCCCATTGTTCTGCTCACCGCCTGTTTCTGGGGTGGGAAGGCCTTACAACAGGGGAGAAATTGCTCAGCCCTTCAGGCGAGGCCGAGCACAAGTCTGAGTTTTAGAGCCGCAAAATTTTCTGAGCAAGGGCAGCCCCACTGAGATCTCAGCGCAGTAGATTGAGGTGAACGGTGTGTCATGTAATAACGGAAACCACTAAAAAATACATGGAGGAGAGAAACATACATTCTTCGCAGGCTGGAGAAAGATGGAAGGGTTAGAACCCAGGAAAAATATCATTTTGGAGAGGAAGAGTTTTCTTGGCTCCATGAATAAATCATTGTCCAGACAGGGCCCCTCTCTTTTCCTTTCTTTATTTCGAAGCCGGCAAATTGCCCCTGATTTGAAAAAGAAGTGAGAAGTGCAGTGGGGCCTGACTCGGGCTGCAGATAAACGAGGTGACCGTTTTTACTTTTCATGAACATATTTATTAAGCTCCTGCACTGTTCCGACCTAATGTTTGTTTGTGGCAGTTCATTTTTTTCCCCCCAATGTAAAGCACTGAGTAAGTCAGATACAGCCATACTTAGTTTGAACACTCGATTTTTATTTCCAGACTGACCCAGTCTTAATCAAGCAAACAAGTATCTCACAGATTTTTTTTTTTTTCTTATGTTCTGGAAGCTCTGTCTTGGGACAGCCCTTTTGCAGATGAGTGAGTAGTCAGGTCCTCACTGGTGACCCAGCAGGCCTGACCTCTGTTATGCCCCCACGACCAGCCGCAGCAGGGCCGGCTGAGAGAGCCAGCCCCCCTTCTCATCCCCTCCTCTCTTAGGAAAGCTCCCTGTTTGTCATCAGGAACGAAACTCTGTCTTCGGGCGATTATGTAAATTGAAATATTGTTTTAGTCAACAAATATTTATGATACATTTTTAATACTGTGTGACAAATGTGTTTGGATATCCCTTTGTCTTTATATATGTGGCTTATTATTAAATATTTATGGGAATTACTGCTTACATATTTCTGAGCTACTGAAAGACAGCTCATCACATTCACTAACACATTCCTATATTTCTTCTCTTCCTCGAAGATACTTACTGTAGCCACGTGTTTCTGTCATTGTTAAGCTTCCAAGGAAGAGATCCATTTCTTGATTCAGATTGCTGGGAACGTTTCCTTCTGCCAATTTCTAGCACTCCCTTCTTTCTTTTACCAGGGGGCCAGTTGTGCAGCTGACATACTGTTCCACAGGCCTTTGAAACCTCTGGGTCATTGGAGATATCACTGTGTGCTGTGAGGGCATAAATCCTGTTTCATTATGATATTCATCGAGTACAGAATACGCAACTCCGCAATCAGCCTTACGTGGCAGTTTTTATAAATCTACCACAAACAGAGCCGCTGGAACTTATATGGCTTAAATTTTTCCATAAAAAAAAAAAAATTCCCTACTTGAGTGTACTTAGGCTGATTCACTACCAAAGTTCAGTCCCGTGGGTCTATGCTAACGAAACTTTGGGGATTAGTCTGCTCTGTGGCCAGCAAGATGAGAGAAAAGAAATTCAGTTCTTTCTGGGATTGTTTTTGATGTCTCAGAGCTGTTTGTAACTGATTTTGATGGAAGTTCATTTGAGGGTCTAGAATGGGTATGCTGGCCCCTCTGAGTCAGTGGAGTGGGACCTGAATGGGTTTGCTCTATCCCTCTGGAGCTCATTGAAATGAAGGACTGGGTGTGTGTTGGTACCAGGGCTGTTGGTATGGCTGTGCTAAGTGTCTACTCTGTAACTTCAACAGGTTCCATGTGTATAGTCTTTGTTATTAATGGTGTCCCCAGAGTTGCGTAATATATACCAGGTATGACCATTCATGACAAATCTAGTTGGGTGATATTTTCCTCTACAAATAAATGCAAATGCTATAATTCATTTGGCCTTCTAACAGGTTCTTTTCCCTCTGACTTTCAGTACTAGCCCATGCTATCCAACATCATTTGGTGTTCTAGATATGTGCCCCAAATTGACAGACTTTGGGCTGTATCCATTCTAGAGACCTGTTTTGCTTGGCTCACAAAAAGTCTGAAAAGCAGTCAACTAGTCACCAATACTTTATTTAAAATTAGGAGATTTCATATTTAAAAAATCCAGTTTTCAGCTACACTTGAACAATTCGATTTGGCAACGTGTCACCCTTCCAAGTGGGGCAGCCATCCGGCAGAGCTGAGATGGGCCGTTCCCTTCAGAGGAGCCACGACCTCACCCTGACATGTCCTCTCTCTCACTGCTGGCCTGAATCACTAACTCACGCTATTTGCCTGCCTCCTGTAGATATGTCAGTCTGTGACCCCTGTAAGACTTACCCCCAAGTATGGCCTCACCATCCTGGCCTTGAAACAGCTCATTCTCATGGCTGCGGAGCGTTTGCAACATTTCTTCGAGCACTTTCCTCTATCCTCAGGATCTCCAGACTTCTTGCTTGCATTTGCACAACCATAATGGAAATAACTGGCCTAGATCTACTGTTAACCACATTTCAGAAAGCACAGCCTCAGCCCCTGAGAAGCCTGTTGAACTCCAGTACACATTAGCTGTCACATCTCAGCACCACTGCTGGGCTATAAAACAGCCTTCCCTGGAGCTTTTCTCTCCTCTCAAAGCCTTTATTATCATCAGCTTCTATTCCGGGTGGGGGTGGGGGTGGGGTTTAGTTCTCTAAATGAGACTGAGCAGCACCCCCATACTGGGAGAGCAGTGCTCTGAGGATAAAAAACCAACAATGTATATCCTCTGCTTTAATGAGTTTATCTTTGTTTCTCCTCTTCAGAAAAGGCAATGCCCTTGCCCCAAATTCCTCTCAGTGTTCGTTTTGTAGGTCTCCTCTTCCCGTGTTCTGGGCTCATTAAATTACGTTTCCATTGATAACCTTTGGCCAGACCCATTTTCAGGAAAACTCTAATGCATGTTAATAAGCCAGACTTTAAAGGCAGCACAGATCTCCAAGCCCACGGTCCCTTTCATGCCTCAGCAGCCTCTATGGCAAAAGGATGACACGACTTTTATCAGGACTTTGGCTGCATTTGTATCTCATGACATGGACTTTTTTTTTTTAAAGCAAAATTTCAAAGAGTCTTCTTTATCACAATATCTTTAGTCTACCTCAACAGTTCCTATAGATATGTTCTCAGAAGTTGCAAAATCAAAGTCATAAAGTCATTTGTACATTTATATAATTTTTTATTTTCAGGGGCTTCCAGGGTTGGCAGGATTGTGTCTTTAAATGCAATTGCTGATATAAAGACCGGCTTCAAATGCACCCCAACCTTTTTGTTCAAGAGCTCCTCCTGTTATAGCACACATTCGAATAGCTATTTAGACATCGGTGGGGAGAACGATCCATTGATTTTCCTAGCTGGGGTATTGGTTGTTTCTGCGGAAAGGTTTGGTACTGAGTGGGGTTTAGAGCTAGCTTTTCTCAGACCCCAGTCTAAATGAGGTGCCAAGCCATCAGGCCTGCAGGAGAGAGAGAGGACATGTCAGGGTGAGGTCGTGGCTCCTCTGAAGGGAACGGCCCATCTCAGCTCTGCCGGATGGCTGCCCCACTTGGAAGGCCAGCCTTTTGGTTTTCTCAGCTCTTGCTGAGGAGTGTGCTTGGAACAAAGTGCCTACAAGTGTATGAATATGTCCAGGAGCGAGAAGAGGACAATTTCCAGAACTCATTAGACTGGTGTTTGCTGGGAAATGGGGCTGTGCTTTGCATGGGGGTTCTGTGTCCTCTTAGAGTCCCAGGGTCCTGCTCTCAGGTTCCCACCTGCAGACATCCCACTCCACACTTCCTCCCTCTGCTATGGAGGACGTGCACTTCAGCAAACTGTTTACTGAGTTCTTGCTGTGAACTGGCACTATGATTTGCACGTTTACATATACCATCTCATTTCATGCTTTACAGTCAGTGAGGCAGCTGTCTTTATCTATACTTTACAATAACGAGCAAACCGAGATTCAGACGGTGAGGAAATGGACCCACAGCGGGTAAGCTTGGGCACAGCGGCCCTAAGACTTATAGCCAGGTCTTTGTTGACTCCAGCTTCTTTCTGCCAGATCATGTCCTGTCCACTTGGGAAATTAATAGGTATTCTCTCAACACCCACAGCTTATAGTCAGCATACATTTTGGATTAATGGAATTTCTGTGAACAGCTGTTCTCTGGATCCTCCCCTTGCCAGAAAATCCTTACTGACATACCTGGCAGTCAGCAGTCTCACAAGTGTTTATAAAGTGCCTAGACTAGTGCCTGGTCCTGGTTGACACGATTAAGTACAGTTACCACAACCCCTATCCTGGGCTTATTGCAGCCACTTGCACAAAATGCTCACGGTTCCTTTAGCTACTTCAAGCAAGTACTAGATACGAGATTGGCCCATGTTCTGCCTTTTCTTTTTTTGCTGGTTAATTCTCACTCGTTAGATAGGCCATTCTTCCACTTACTATATTCCAACTACACTCTTTACATATATTATTTCATTTAATGCTCACACAACTTCTGAGGAAAACATAGTTAGCTTCATTTTGAAGAACAGAAAACTCAGAGAGGATAATTACCCCAAGTAAGCAGCGGCGCTGGCATCAGATGCAGGTCTGTCAACGGTGAAGACCTTGCTCCTTCTGAAGACCTCACCACTTGTTGCTGTCAAAGGTCAGCAGCCTTGCCAGGAGCACGCTCTGCCCAGATTCTAGGATTTGCTCTCAGGGCTGAGTCTTTCAGCTACCTTAGACCTTGGGCTTCAGTCACCCACCAGTGGCTGCATGCTAGACTCACTTGGACAGGTGGCACTTTCAAAAAAAACCTCAGTGTTCAGATCACACCCTATCTTAATCTGTTCCAACTGCTGCAATAAAAACACCATAGTCTGGGTTGTTTTAAAACAGAAATTTATTTCTCACAGTTCTGGAGGCTGGAAAGTCCTGGAACAAGGTGCTGGCAGACTCAGTGTCTGGTCAGGACCCTCTTCCTAGTTTGCAGATATCTTCTCCTTATATCCTCACATGGCAGAAAGCTGAGAAAGCAACCAAGTTCCCTGTGTCTCTTCCTATAAGGGCACTAATCTGCATGTTAGACTCACTTGGACAGGTGGCACTTAAAAAAAAAAAACCACCTCCGTGTTCAGATCGCACCCTATCTTAATCTGTTCCAACTGCTGCAGTAAAAACACCATAGTCCTCATGACCTAATCATCTCCCAAAGGTCCCATCTCCAAATATCATCACTTTGGGGATCAGAGTTTCAGTATATGAGTTTGGGGGAAGACACAAGCATTCATTCTACATCGTATCCTATATGGGTTACATGTCTGGTGGTGGGTGCCAGAAATTAGTATGTTTAAAAAATCCTCCATTGCTTCCAGTGTGAAGCAATCTTTGGCAACCGCTCTCCCAAACATCAGGGGCCTCTGACCTCTAGAATCCCAGATTAGTATGGACAGCTGTGGACCAGTACACACACCTGCAAAGGAGCTGGCTGCCAGGACAGGGAGAACTGTGCTAAATCTGAGAGATGTCCCTCCAGCTGGGGTGCAAGCTGATGAATTTATCATAAGTTCCCAAGGCCTTGCTGTCTGTTAAAGATTCAACACTCTGCCAGGCAGAGCCCAGCAGTGGAAGAAACAGGCATTTGCCATACAAAAGCACCCTGCAGTTTGCATGGCAGAGCGAGTCTTTGTGGCCACAGGAGGCATATATATGAAGAGGCCCGGGCCTTCACACATTCTTCACGGCCATCTGCCTTGCTCCCATCCGGAAACTCCAATTCGCCTTTCTTTTGCTAACTGTCAGCATATGGCCCCTGCTAATGATTTATACATCATACCCTTCATTAACTGATGGGAAAAATCCTCATGGCAATGTCCTTCCATCAACTCTCATTCCTCACAGGCTTCCAAATAATTTCACAAAGTGTGGCCTTTTGGTTAAGTTGCTAATGAAGCAGGCTCTAATTAACATTAGGGGTTGTCCTTCATACACACTCTTAAGAGAATGGCAAGATCTTAAGAAACTCCATCATCATGAAATTACTAAATTATTATCGCAGCAGCCTATGTGTGCTCTAACTTTTGATTTAAAAATTATCGTAGCGGGTTGATACGTTGTGTTTATCTTCTGCTAATTGAACGCTACCTTGCATTTAATCACAGTAAATTGGCTTTCCCTCTAAATAGATCTAAGGGCTTTGAACACTTGTTACTTCTCAGCAGCTCTGAGTGTCATGGGGAAGGGTGAGGAGAAGGGGAGGCTCTGAGGGAGGTGGGGGTCCCAGCCTGCCTTCATCGCCCCCGCTGCTCTGGATTCGCTTCTTCAGAGTTTTTGAGTTGCAGCTCTTTCCAGGTTTCACCCAGGCAATCTAGAAAAAGACAGTCGTGGCCTCAAAAAGACAGGGATGAATCCTTTGAAATAAAGAAATAAACAAGAGGGTCCAGGTTGCTGCCAGGTATCACAGTTATTCTTATCAGTGGCTCCTCTGGGGCTGCCAGCCTGGAGGACCTGCTGCCATGTAGGCAGTGACAGGGAACTGACAGGTAAGAGCCAGGCTGGTGGCTGCCACATTGTGTCCAGGGGGAAGATGGTTGATTATCTAGAATGGGAAATGAGATCAGAATGCAGTTTTCTGAAGGGAGAGAAATTCAGAATGCAAATGTTAGTTGTTACCATTTAAAAGAGATTTGATTTTTTTATCTCCAGTACAGTCCCTGGTTGCAGTGGCAAGGTTCCATCTTCCCCTGTGGGCTCCCTCTTGCTGCCCCTGTAGCCCTGTCTCCCAGAGCCTACCCAGTCCCTAGCCATTGCTTCTGGATGTCTCCTCGCTGAAAGCTGGGCTCCAGTGGGCTGCTATTGGCTCTCATCCTGCGGAACTCTCATACACTTTTTAATTTTCTCACTTTCAACATCTTAAAGAAATGGCCACCTTTCCTCTGGGCTTCAGACATCAGCTAATAATAATAACGATAACAGCCATATTTATTCAGTGCTTCTATGTGGCCAGGCATGTGCTGTGTAAGTCCACAAGCTCTAGCCTATGAGTGAGGCACTGTTACCACTCACTTGGCGAAGGTGACATGGAGACTAAGTGGAACAACTGAACTCAGGCTGGGTGACATAACAACATGCATTTAAGCACTCTTTCACACTGACACTTTCTCCTGGAAGATGCAGTCCTTCCCGGCTCTGGGTCTACCCTCTCTCCTGATAATTCTCTTTCCTTATCCCCATTATCACCACCATCAAACACTTGCTGAAGACTTTCTATAATAAAGGACACAAGGCTATGCAATAAGGAGATGCAAAAACTACATAGCTTAGTCAAGGAGCTCAAGAGGTGAGAGAGAAAGACACCACACTGAGTGACAGACACACAGAGAAAATATGAATATTACATTAAAAAATTAAAAGGCCACACACTCTGATCCCACAATTCCACTTTCAGGAATTTATACTGAAGAAATAATGAGAACAGTAGCCTGAATTTTATGCACAGAGATCATTATGTAAGCATTATGTATAATGGTGGAAACTTGGAATAATCTAAATATCCTACAATGGGATAATGGTTAAAACCGTATTTCCCAAAGTTTTGTAGAAAATGAGTCCTATGAGAGGCTTTTTAAAAAAAGGATCTGTTGTCAATACATTTGGAAATACTACTTGTTATACATCCGTCTTGTAAAGTTAAAAATCCATATAGTGACTCTTCAAAGACTTGTAGAATCCAGAAGAAAAGAAATTCTTGTAACTTGATTTATTCTGTTAATAAATCCTTTATTAATGCCCCAAAGAATTACAGGGAAATAATAGGTAAAATAGAGACTTGATTATCTGTATATTGGAATATTATGCAGCCATCAACAACAGTGTTTTCAAGGAATATTTACTGATGTGGGTTTGTGCTCATTGTCTTCTGCTTAGTGACATAGAATACAAAATTATATGCAGATTTATTTCAGCTTTATAGGGGAAAATATTTATATAAATGTGGATGGTGGGTGGGGGGACGTAAAGATCCTCAAAAATGCTAACTGTGGTTATTTCTACAACAGTAGGTTTAGGGGTAACTTTTACAATTTCCATATTTTCCAAAGTTTCTTTAATGAAAGGTTTTATAATGTGAAGAATCTGCTTTTAGAAGCATATTGATAGCAATTTGAAGAGATGCATAAGCATATGTGCTAAGTAGTGTAGCTAAGGTGGCTCAGATCATAAAAATTAAAGGAGGTCAAAGCTAAGGACACATGTATCTATATTTTAGCTTCATATTTTACATTCTTCATGGGCTCTACTTGGGAACTGAGCCAAACTGTGGTACTTCTCATCCTCTGCATATTCTCTTCACTTGCCCACATCTCTCGTGTTACTCATGCTGAAAGTTTGCAGGAACGCCTGCTCCCATAATGTCTTCTCTGACTGCCTGATGCCTCTTCCCTTCTCTAACTCTTCTGAGTCTTGTTAATCTTATCTCCTATTATGGTTGTTGAGGTACATTATCTTATCTCCTTAATCAACCTTAAAGCTCCTGGAGGGCGGGGACTATGCACTGTGCTTTGTAAGTAAACCTGGGTGCACAGAGCCTGGCATCAGAGGGCACTCAATACCTGTCTTGGGAATTGACATGCACACAAGTTTTAACTGATATGAGCTTCAAAGGAAGAGTAGGACTTAGGAGGGGACTGGGTGTTCAGGGAGGGGGTGTAGTACGAGCAAGACCTCGAGGTAGGAACTGCCCGTTATATTTGGGGAATTGTGAGCACACATGGTGGGGTGGCTGGAAGTGCGACTCATGGGGGTGGGAGATAAGGATGGAGTCAAGGAATAGAGGAGATTTTTCATGAAGGGTTTTAAACAGACCACAGAAACTGGCTTTTCTGTAACGACAGAAACTGGCTTTTCTGTAACGAAATGTTCTCACACCGAATCACCTGCAGTGCTTTCTAGAAATGGAAAGTTCCATTTCTAGAAATTGTGATTCAGTGGGCAGGGACAGGGGCAGAGCAGCTGCTTTTTGATAATGATCACAGGAGAATCTTCTGTGGGTGTCTGGGCAGCCTGACTGCTTATTGGCAACGGGAGGAGCAGAGGGACAGGACAGGCAGGACAGCATCCTCAGAGGGAAGCAGAGCAGGCTCCAGAGGGGAGAGACAGACAGGGCAGCTGGCCAAGGGCTAGCGCTGTGACACAGGCCAGCTGGAGTGAGGGGTGCAGTTCAGAGACTCCCCGATTTCTTCAGCTTGGCTTCTCCCTAATCCACTCTGGAACTGGAGGTCTCTGTCTCTACAGCAGGCTGCCTGTAGGCATAAGGTGGGGGCACTCCCGATGCTCCCACCCTCTCCCTTGAGCTGGCAGGGCTGTCCTCCAGGGAGAGAAAGTTGGCCATGTTTACTTTGGTTTTATCCTTCGGTCTTTGGGAGATTGAGCAAACCTGGAGACACTTGGGGGAAATGTATTTCAACTGAGAGAAAAATCAGCTGCTCCTCTGGGGTGTATATCCCCATTTCACTGACTGCAGGATTCCTCCCATCTGCTTCCCCAGGACATCCTGGCCTCAGCTGTGCATTTGGGACATGTGAAGACAGGACAGACACTGGGAAACTGGGGCTTCTCTGCACGCCCACCAGAAAGTGAGTCAGGTCAAGAGAGGAAAGGGGAGCCAGTACAGAAGCAGGTCAGACAACAGCTCACCCCAAATACAATGTGCAGTTCCTACATCAAGGTCCTGCTTTTGCTGCACCCCCTCCCTGAACACTCGGTCTCCACCTAAGTCCTACTCTTCCTTTGAAGCTCATGTCAGTTAAAACTTGCATGCATATCAATCCCCAAGACAGGTATGGAGTGCCCTCTGATGCCAGGCTCTGTGCACCCTGGTTTACTTAGCAAAGTGCAGGGCATGGTCCCCTCCCTCCAGGACCTTGGCTCGACTTCACCTGGTGAAGGTACTTAAGAAGGTGACTAGAAGAAAGTAGTTGCTTCTGAGGAGAGCAACTCAGGGACTCTGGTGGCATGGGTTGGAAAGAGACAAATGCAAATGATTAAATTTCAAAGAGCATCTCAACCATTCCTGTGCCCTGGGAGGAGTCTGTGGTCACTGTTGTTATGTAACATTTATCTGCTCTGAGGGTTTGATTAACCTTTGCAATCCTCACAATGAATCTCTGAGTGAGGGAACCGTGTGACCATTCCCACCGTGCGGACAAGGCAGTGAGGCCCTGTGGCCCACCGCGTAAGGCAGTGGCTGTGAGACCTGTCCCCCATTTATGGCTAGGACCCCCAGAGTAGAAATCAGGGAGAGAGTGGTGGGTAGAAAAGGAGGGGAGATTAAAGAATTCTTTAACAGGATATGATGATCTGCAGAGATACTTTCTCTTTGGAATTGTAATGGGGACCCTCGTTGGACAGAACCAGTCAGAGCAGCTCATCTCCGTGGCACTGGAAAGGGAGGGAAGGACAAAGGAGAGGCAGGGACACAACTGGAGACCGTGAATGATGCTGACCAGTCAGCTGAGGTGCAGCAGCTTTTGGCTAACACAGGACGTTTGCCTCAAACTTACCTGTTTGTGTCAAGGAAGTACCTGGTTTTCATCACATTGCAATAAAATGGTTTTGCATCGCTGGGTTGAGCCTGCTTTTTACTCAACCATCAGCCAGGAGAGAGGACGAGGACAATCTCAAGCTGCAAAGAGGTGACTTAAGGTGGCCAGTGCCTCAGTCCTTTAGGAGGGAGGTTTGTTTTCAGCACAGTCCCCCAGTTTCACAAAGAGCACAGAGGCCCCCACCTCATGCTCAGATCCACCTTAGGACTAGGGGGTGAGGAGAAGGAAAGGGTCTTCCTCCTGGGTTAACCTGAGACTCCAGCGGGGCACCCCTGTCCATGTCTTCTCTTTCCTTCATTTATTGACAACCAAGTTAAGTAAGCCCCAGCAGAGTGGGAGACATAACATAGGGCTGAAGGAGAAGCAGACCCTGCCTCCGGAAGGGAAAATGGGTGCATAAGTGTCTGCAGAGCAATAAGCTCTCTGATGCTCCAAGATTTCCCAGGGACTCAGAAAAGGGAGCAGTTCCCCAGGTGCAAGGGAGCCACCGCTTGGGAAGATACCACTGGCCGGGGTCTTGAATGACAGAAGGTAAGATTGACAGGAAGAGCACCTCCTTCAGAAGGAATGGAATATGCAGGAGGGATGAGGTTTAAGGGACCAGGGCATGTTTGAGAATAGGAAGTCGTTAGAGGCATCTGACTTTTAGAAGTATTCTGCCTATGCTAAACGCCCAGTTTGGTATCTGGGACATAGGACGGACTGGTGAACACACGGCAGCTTCTCCTGCTGTCATTAGGGAAAAGCTTGGAGCCGGGTTGCTAAAGGCCCGTGGGCCACGTGGAGATTGGCCCTTTTCTTTTCGTGGAAACAAGTGAGGGTTGTTGAATGTCTTCCCATGGGTTTCATGATTGCATTTGGTTATGTGGATACTGGACAAAGCCAGGAATGGAATTTTAAAAGTAAGACTGGCATAGGAAAGCCAGGTGAGAGACTGTGCCAGCTCTTCGGAAAGGGGCGATAAGGGCTGAGAGGCAGAGGGAATGGAGAGAAGTGGGTGGATCTGAGAAAGCTTCAGGAAATTGAGTTAGCAGGAGTCCGTGGCTGACTGGGTAGTGAGTGAAGGAGAGGAGAAGCCAGGGCCTACCCTCAGTTACTTCGGCATTTGGGGCTCCTGCGATATGGGGGACAAACTGTCCCGCTCACGGAGGGAGACGTGCCTGAGTGAGCAGGGGCAGAAATACGAACAAGGAACGCCTGGCCTGGTGCATCTCTCTTGTGTGCTCTGCCTCTGCTGGCTGGGACCCTGTGTTTATACATAAGGGGTCTTTGACACTCTCCAAACCGCAGGTTTCAGCAAGACCACCCACGGGAGGGCTGAGCAAGCAAGGCGGGGAGGCTGGGTTAACAGGACGCAGAATCCCCAGGCAGTGGCTTGTTTATAGTCCAGCTCTGCCCTGGGCTCGATCTAAGGTGCCGCCTCCATTTGACCTGTGCCTCAGCTCCACTCTGACATCATATCCTAGTCACTGTTGACCTTTCACCTCAGCCCAGGGTGGGAATGGGGAAAGGTGGGGAGAGCTGGGTACCTCATCTATGGGGATCAGCAATAAGGATGCTTTTGTACATCAAATGATGATGACCTGACCAGGGCCACCGAAACTGCATTCCTAAAGTGGATACTGAGAGTCCACTTGACGATGCAGATGAATTAACTGTGATGTTCAAACTGGTCCACATCTGAGCGAGCAGTACTGACCGCCTGCACAGCCAGCTCCATGGAGCCCTAGTGAAGGAGCTGAGATTTTGTCTTTCCCAAGGGCACCCAGGGACACCGGCTCCACCTGGCATGCCGGCCGAGAACTGGCACAGGCCTACACCAGCCAGGCAGGAGATGGTAACTGGAAGCAGGGGAGAGAAAGGGAAGCCCTTGGAAGTTTTTGTGACTGTATATGAATTATAACAGAACTTGGAGTTTGAAGAAAACTTAGAAAATCTGGTTAAATTCTTTCGTTGCACGGAGGTCACAGGTTGTACCTGGTGGAGCTAGAATACAAACCCAGGCTTTCTGACTCCAGAGCCCTTTGGCTACAGGCACCCTGCCTCCCACTCGGGGTGCAGAGAGTGGAGCAACAGTGTGGCTGATTTCATCAGAATCATGGTCCAACCCAAATAACAGCCTTCTGATCCCTGAAAGAAAATGATTTTCTTTTAATAGCTGATTTTATTAGCTGAGTCCCCTGCCCCCTGAACTTAGTTTCTCTGCTGGGAATCATTTAGATTATGTTCATAATCGGAGGACCAAACAAAAGCACAGGAAAAAAGAATTTTTTTGTCTTCTTCATTGTTACTTTCTCCCAACCAAGAGGTTATTTCTCTGTAGAATGTCAGGGCCAGACAGGTCAGGGACCCTCCACATTTTCTCAGCTCTTTGTCAGATGACACCCCATAGGTGGGCCCTCCTTGTACCACATTCATATTGGTATTTACCTGTTCAAGGTCTCCTTTCCTCTGAGATAACTGTCACCATGGAAAGAAAGTGATAACTAATATCTGCCAAAATGTTAATAATGACCAAGGTACCTTAATAGAGTAATTTTGAAAAAAAATTAAAACGAATTTTTTCAAACATTAAAATATGTTTGTGGTGACAAAGAAAAGGGAAATAATACAGAAAAGAATTCAGTGATATGGTAAACGTACACCCCAAACTCCAGGTGAAAAATTATGCCCCTTTCCCAAGCTAGTCTGTGCACACACAAGCATGTACATGTATATTTTAAACATGTTTAGAACTGGCCCATAGGTATTGCCCTGCTATCTCACTTTTTCACTTAATGGTATATCTGAACTTCTCTCCAAAGCACGACATAGAGATCTATTTCATCTTTTTTCATAGCTTTTTCATCATTTCATTGTGGAGAAGCAGTATAATCTAGGATGATGGACATTTAGGCTGTTCCTAGTATTTTTCAACTGTTACAAATGATTTTTAACATTCTGAAACGAAACCACGTTTTCTGTAAATGCTCTTGCATGGAATCTCATAAACTTCTCAGGGAACAAAGTTCCTCTGATTCAAGTGGGTGGGACAGGCGTACTAAAGGGGGCTGGTGAGTCTTGCCCCCTCTGGTGGTCCTGGCGGGAAATGTTTAGGTGAACTCAAGGGGTCCTGGGAACTCAAGTTTGAAAACGTTTGCTTGTAATTATTTACTTTGGCAATGGTATTTATTGGCCTTTGAGAAAAAGTTTCTAAAGATGAATTGCTAATGGTAGAATCTGAGCTACACTGAGGTATTGTTTCGGATGACTTTGAGTGATGGAGACTCTCCTTCTGCTTATTCAATCTAATTATCCACTGGACAGATTGGCCTTTGTAGGTAATTCTCCAATTCCCGTTCCAAAACCACATCAGGGCGCTTGGCTCACCAGCGGGGCACCCAAGCAAAGCACCCTCAGCTGGGAGCCAGGACTGCGGAGCTCATACCGCCATGTTTCCACGCAACTTCTGTTCCAAGGTGTGTGAAATGGCCAGAAATCCCACCCCCATCTATTATGGCAAATAGAGGTAGGCTTCGTGGTGTTCTCCTGCATGCAAACAGACAGAAAAAGGGATTCTTCTTTTCTTTCTTGATCCTTTGAAGAATAGGAATTTAAGACAGAAAGTTAATTTGAAGGTGAAAAGAAAGATGATGAATTAGATTTTGTGTATATCATGTTCTTAAGAGGATTTTTAGGTGTAGTTCTTAGATACAGAGAGAGATCACAGTCTGTACTAAAGAAGCAGGAATCACAATGCTCCCTAAACAGGAATGAATGCATGAATGTCCATGCAAATGAATGGGTGAGCATGTTCGATGCTTGGGCAAAATAATCATTGTTTCTTTAGCTTCGAAAAGAAAATTATGTTCATTTGACTCATTTTTTTCTGAAACCTACCCTACTGCCTCCAGAGTGACTTGATTCCCCTCACAGTTGCAAGGATGGGAGGATTTGCCATGTTTTGTGCTCAGACTCCGAGCATTGCAGGTGGGCCACTGAATCCTTGGACCTGAGAATTAACTTTCCCAGTGCCTGGGTTCCTCTTGTTTTCAGGACTGGCTTTGCTCTTTTCTGTCTCTCTGCATTCAAGTTTTGCTAAGAGTGGTCCTCAAGCCTTCCACACCAGAACTGTCTAAATAACTTGTTAGAAATGTCCCGTCCCTGACTGAATGACCCTGTAGATGATGACAGAGAATCTCCATTTTTAATGAGTACTCCATGTAATGCCCACACACGTTAGAAATTAAGAACAACTATCCCGTACATTTAGGAACTGAAAGAAATCCTCATCACTTCTCAAACCCAAGACCTTTCAGTCACCCCCTTGCTGACTTCCTGTCCACCTGTCTGCCTGTTTGGGCCTTCACAGGCTGCCTATTGCTGGCTGGCTGTTGCCATAGTTTCCAGGTAAGGAGTGCAGTCTACTGGACTAGACTTCTTACTGAGGCCAGTAAGCTGGGTGTGTCCTTCCCCCTGGGGCCCATTTCACCTTGGTTAGCTGGTGTTCTAGGTTCTGACCCTGTTCAGTTGGCCCATTTCCCATCCTGCTGATTCAAGACTTAAAACAAAAGAAAACATAACCCTGCAGTCAACGTGTGTTAAGTGATTATTAGGTGTCACTATCTCAGAAGCATCACAGAGCCCACTGAGTAGATATTATTTTACTATATTTGAGCTCATCCTCAGAAGACTTAGCATATGACTTCTCATTTTCTGCAAGCATGTGCCACTGTGATCTTTCTTGCAATGCGCCCACAGATGGTCACAACGGAATCCCAGCCATTCCTTCATATCCCCAAATCATGCTTACAATTAATTTCTGACTAGCTCAATAAAAAATGCTTTTGGAGAATTTTTTGTAGGTAGATAAGCAGTGCTGGTCTGGGCGAGAGGCTGGCATCTGTGAAATCTGAAACGAGATGGACGGTGAGGAGTCCCGTAGGAGGACAGGGAGGAAACTGAGCAAGCAGCTCAGAAGGAAGGCAGTCGGCACTAGGGAAGGACCCTGCGTTGTGCGGCTCTGAGCCCTGCCCCAGCATTCTGGAAGTCGGTCCTTGCTGAGGGAAACGGTGCCCCCAACAGCACAGATTCTCAGTTCTAGAGCAACCAAGTCGGTCACAAAGTATCTGGGAGAAGAGGGGCTCACACCCAGGGATATAGCTTGCAGAATAGCAAGGCAAAGTTATGGACCTTCAGAAATAAGTCAGAGTGTTCAGACCACACGTTCAAGGACAGAGACCAACTGACACCAAGGGCACAGACTGCGAAGCTGCAGCACATCGGGCTGGAGTGCCCTAAATGTCTGCTAAGCTTGGCATTTGCAAGCAGGAGGGGGTGGGATGGGGGACAGTGGCCCCTGCTCTGGGGAGATGAACAGGACTTCAAAGACCAGGACTGAGGATGCCTAAGCCAGAGGCTTTACAGTTGCAGCAAAGCAGGGTCCTTTGTGCTTTGGAAAAATCCACAGCAATTTCTTGACTTGCTTGGGTTTAAAACCAAAATCAATTTGTATTAGATTAGCTGTATGTCAATGTAGGCCAGGCATTCAGGCTCCACCAGTTTTAGGGAAATTGAATTGGCAATTCAGTATCCTTTTCAGGTCTGAGGGTCACACGCTGACTCCAGGAAAAACAAAAAACACAGACAAAAAAAACCACCACAGATCAGACAAGCAGATCATGGAGCCAGAGGGTGGGGACTGATAGCTCCTTTGCATGGAAACTTCCAGTCACCTGCTTCCAGAAAGGGCAGACTCACAGGGGTCTGGAGCTGTGAATTTAAACTGTGCTACAGTTTTCACAGGAATAGGGCTGTTCCTTGATGCTGCTTCAGAAACTCCTCAAGAGAACTATTGTCAACCACTGCAGAGCACTAAGCCCGTGGGGGGTAGTGTTCTATCGTCTATACGGATACTACTTCACGTAAGCGTCACTGTGCACGTGGTTATTGTTACCACTATTAGAGGTGAGGAAAGCAAGGGTTGGAGAGGGTAAGTGCATGACTCAAGCTAACCCAGCTGGTACATGGAGAAGCAGAATTTGAGAACAGTGCATTTGAGGCCAACCATTAATCGAGATTACCCTCAAACCTGGAGATAGAAGCCTGGTCTCCTTTTGTCTCCCTTATAAAAGACTCTGTTTTCCTAAATTTATCTTCTTCTACTCCTGTCATCCCAGCATCTCAGAATCTGGATGCTTTTTCCTTTGTCCAGAAAACAGTATATATTTACTTGGTTTACATTTTTTTTTAACTATGACAAGTAAATATTTCCTAAATAGAATCTCTGTCTTGAAAGATTGCTGCATCCTATCCCCAAATCTAGGGAAAACCAGCAGAACTAATCGGAAATCTTTGAACAGAAATCTTTATACAGGAAATAAGAGCATAAGTATATAATCTGGTATCTCTTTCTTCTTTTCCATACCACCCCAAATGCGTGGGGAGGCAGGAATTCCGCAGCCAGGGGATCCAGATCCTTCTCCATCCCCCACACAACTGCCTGTGAGCCCATCACTCGGCCACGGGGACATCTCTGCCTCCATCATCAATTATTATTTCTCAGGCACCTACTGGGTGCTTGGCACATCAGAGAAAAAAACGCATTGACTCTGTTGTCAACAATCAACCTGCAAACAGCCAAATAATTTTGATGTTCTTCAAACGTATTATAATTAAAAAATTACATGCTGGGAGAAAAATTATAAGCATTTAATCAGAAGAGAGGGTCAAGCTGATGCAATTAGGGAGGGGAGAAGTGCTGGCTTTCATCGGCACAGCTACTTTCATTACTATCTTGGTGGAAGCAATTGGATTTGAGGCTAAGATGTTTCCATCAAGCTACTTTTGAATTGAGGAAGTATAATGTCACTGTGTTTGGGCAGGAACACTGTGTTCGCTGCTTCTGCAATCCACGTACACAGCCACGGCTCGCCTCTTACTGTGGATCTCGGGCCAGTGGTGGCCTAAGATGTACATGCATTCAAAAAAGTTAGCTCCAGTGGAAAGAAAAAAAGATAAATGCAAGGTAAGAAAATGCTTCCAGATGACAGCACTTGAAGTATTTGCTAGAAAGGAAGTCTGTTGGTGAGCTGAAGTGCTTTTCAGAGAGTTGAATCATTCAGGGAAACAGAAAATCGCCCAGGTCTTGGAGCTGTGACTGAGACAGTGGACAACCAACAAGGAAACAGTAACCAACCTCGGGGCTGGCTGTACAGCTACTAGGTGGAGCCGTCACAGGTGTTCAGAGATCTGCTGTTTTTTTTCCTCTCAGGCTCGAGCCAATCACCTCTTCCTGGAGTCACTGAGCTGGAGGGAAACTTAGCTTGCTGCTCGTCTTGGTAGGAAAAGCCAGACTCCTCCGTCTAGAAGAGGGAGGCTGGGTAGAGGTGGGAGGATTACATTTTTACTGCCCAGGCCCTGACTCGAGGAGGTGTCCTAGTGCCATCAGTCTTGGACTAGGTAGCAGAATAGTGAGGAAAAAGCCCTGGTATGGGAGTTAAGGGATTTGATTCTGATCATTAAGAATTGTCCCCATCCCTAGAATTTGGAAATACACATAATAGTAATACTTTAATAACGACAATCCTGATCTTTTTTGATTTTATAATGCTTTATGACTTCCAAAACACTATCGTCTGTACTATTTAATTTGAGCCTCATCAAAACTGTGTGAGGTGGTTAGGCATGTACTTTTATATATCCTTGTTCTAACATAAAAGATAGGAGAGTGATAGGGATTATTTATGTAAGAGGCAGGAAAAAAGAGGTTAGGGTAAGAAGTGATTTGCTCGTAGTGATGGGAAGCAGATAGGCAGTGGTCAGGCACAAATCAGACCCAACTGCTCTTTTCAAATCCCAGTGCATTTTTAGAGGATGATATTTGCCCTAAATGATACTTGTGTGACTCAGATGAAATAATGCTTTTGAAAATGCTTTGCAGAATGTAAACTCTCTGTAGTTTTAAGTTTCTACAGTCCCTGAAGGGTGTGTGAATGTTCTATTTCCTAAGTAGCTGGGTTCAGGGGGAGCCAGTGGCATGAGTCCTAGCTGTTCTTTTTTCTGAAAGCAAATGCTAAGGACAAGGCGTCATCCAAAGATGAATGCGGAGAGAGAAAAAATACGATAAAAATGACAAATAGATATTGGGCAAAGACATAAACATGGCAAGAAAGCAAATTGCCACTGCCCTCCTCTTAACAGAGGGAAAATGCTGAACAACAAGGAAAGAGGGGTGGTTGGAAGGATGGAGACAGATGCCAGAGACAAGGATGGGATCTCAGGCGACGCTGCACCGTCGCACGGCTGATGTTAACACAACACAACTTAAACACGACAGTGAGGGAGATGATGAGCTGGAACTGTTGACAGCTGAAAGCAGCCCCTCCTGGGAGTATGTTCAGCAGTGCAGAGAGTTCTGGCCCAGGGATGAGCAGGAGAGGCGCACCGAGGGAGTGGAGCCTGGCTGTTTGTATGTGTGCGTTCATGTGTGTGTGTGTGCACGGCTCCTCTATGCGTTCATTTACCCATCCGGCTATCCCTCTTCATTCACTCATCAGCATCTTCTGTGTGCTGGGCACTGGGCTAGGTGCTGGGGCTACAAAGATGAAAGACGGGCATCCTTGCCCTCCAGAAGGTCATAGTGTAGTGAAGGAGGGCAAGCGGTAAACAAACATTGCACCTATGTGGGCTGTAAGACAGCTACGGGTAAGGTGCCATGGATGCTCAGACGGAGGCCCCCAGCACCAGCTGTGGGTGAGAGCAGGGCAGGGGAGAGAGAGGGACGCAGCCAGGAAAGGCTGCCAGGGGGACCCGAGTGCACACCGGTCACACCCAGACTCTAGGGGCTTGCGCTCTGATTCACTGCTGCCGCCCCACAGTATAAATGGGGGGTTTCTCCAACTCACATGATGCCAATGGCCACTTGCTTCGTGAGTAGAGACTTCTCCCCACTCCTTGCTCCTACCACCCAGAACTTTGCTTCACCCATGCCTCAAAATGATCAGAATTATTTTATCAGTGTTGGGAATATTTTTATAATCAAAAGATCATTAGAGCTTTCACCAGATGCTCTCCTTTACGATTGTGCATTAGCTGTTCTGTTACTACGGGGACACCTGGGGCATCTGACCCACCCCCCTGAGCCAGTCCACTCCTTGATCATCACCCCTCGGGCATCCCATTTCAGATACCTCTTCTAGTCTCGAGGGAGGCAGGAGGGCCTCCTCTGCTCCAGCTGTGGACCACCATTTTTGACTTCTGGCCAAAGCCATTCTGCACTTGCAGGCCCATTTCCCACCCGAACAGCTAAAGGCAGCTGGGTTTAGTTCTAGGTCCTCTGGGCACCCTCTGCCTCTGCCGGCTAGTCTCTGGGCTTTGCACCTCCTCCCAGGGAGGGCGACTTTCCCACCTCTGCCTCCCGTCTCTGATCCGTCTCCGACGGACTCAGCCTCCGCACTTGGGATTTCTTAACTTAGATCCTGTTGGCTTCCCTGCTGCCCTGTTATTATCTTGAATTCTTTGGTCCTTTGTCCTGAATGTTACTTTTTCCCCCCAATATCCTCACTCCAGTCAATGAAACAAATGAAATCTTCCCAATTCTGCATGTATCTAGCTTAAAATGAAGGGCCCCTCTTCTCTTGGCCCAGGGGTTCAACTCCATACCTCTGTACATAGTACTTAAATACCTCTTATACTGACTTTCAGTTCACATTAAAAAAATGAAAGCCCAATATTTGTAGCTTACAAAGATATTCCCTTCATGTTGGAATGGGCTGATGAGCAGGTTAGCTGGAAGCAAATTTGGCTGAAACCAGTTCTCTTGATAATCAGTTTGTGTAATTGGCCTAAAATTAAACTCTTTTAAAAAGCTTTTCTATATTTCTTTAAAGATCTCACTTTGTACAGCTATTTCTGCCACACATAGTAGTTTCTGAGGTAATTTAAACCAATTTTCCAAAAAAGTATTTCCAATTTAATTTCATATTTTTAATAAGTGTGCATCATATTTGCATGATTTTGTGAATGGTAAAATTACTTGAACTCTTGAGTAACATTTCACACTGATCTAATGTTTAGATATCAGAAGAATTTTAGGCAAATTACCGAAGAACCTTATTTTTCAAAGATTTTTTTCTGATGACAAATATATACCATATTTGCACAAAATGGATTTTACATGGCTTTTTGTTATTGCTTAGCAGCTGGTAAAGAAACCACCCCTCCCTTTCTGCTCTCCTTTTGGGGGAAGAGTATAATTTTCTCCAGGTACTTATTCTCACCCCAGCTTATGTCATGAGGTGGTCCACTGTGCCACATGTTATGTGGGGACCTGGAGTGAGTTTACAAAGAGGAACAGACAGCAATTCATGTGTGCTGGCTCATTTGTGAGATTTTGGTCATGTGGACCTAGACTAAAAGCAGAAATCATTTAGGGTGTTACAAAGTCATGAGGTCTCTTGAATAGGAATTAAGATAAAAAAGTAAAAAAAATCTTTTCTAAGATAAATAGTTTTGGATGGATCTTTAAAGCGAGTGTGCAAATTTTCAGGGCTAAATTGTCCTCCAAGTACATTTTAATGGGGTCATTTGGTTCCTACTTGTCACAGATCAGAAGAAACTTGACATTTGTTTTACTTAAAGCTCTCTTTCATCGTGTTGTTCCTTGAGTTTATTGTCAATTTCTGCCGAAACATTTGCCAGAGTTAGCAGTTCCCCCCTGGGGCTGTGCACAGATGAGTCTACTTTTCTTAGTCTCCTATTTCTATGTGTAGGAAATTAAAAATGGAGGCTCACATGGAACTTTCAGTGGTGAGTACACAAATTGGCCATAGAAATTAATCTTCTCGCATTAGAACAATGTTAAATTAATAAACTTGAAGACACAGCTAAAGAAATTGGCACAGTGATCTACAGAGTGGTAAAGAGATGAAAAATATGAACAAGAAATATAAGAACAACAATCGAGACAGTTCAAAATTCTGTGTAATAGAAATTCCAGAAGGAAAGAATGATAGAGATGTAATAATTAAGGGGAAATTTCCAGAGCTGAATAAATGTGAGAGTCTGCAGACTGAGGAAGAATTCAGAAACCAAAGAGGATAGGTCAAACATTGTATAGCTAGGTCCATTGTAGGGAAATTTCAGAATGTAAATGAAAAACTATTGAAACCAACTAGAAGGAAAATCATATTACTTACAAAGAAATGATAACTATATTGATAGCAGTATCCTAACAACAATAAAAGATGTCTGAAGATAATGAAATAGTGCCTTCAAAGTGCTAATTATCTTATCTGGTACAGAAAATCATCCATGTGTATAATAAAAATCTAGCAAACCAGGAATAAAAGTGAACTTCATAACTTGACAAAGGTGTAACAAGTAAATGTGTTTAATGGAGAATTTTAAGACATGTTTCCTTTGAGATCTGGGATTCATAGATGACTGCTATTCCTAATTATCCTGGCTGATGTTATATGAAAGAAAGGACTTAAAGGGTTAGAAAGGAAGAGATCAGTAAAATTGTCATTATTCACAGATAAGATGATTGTCTATATAGAAAATGGGCAAAATTAACAGACAGAATTCGGTAATTAAGATGAGTATAAAGCAAGATGACTGATAAAATGTCAGCCCATAAAAGTATGTCTAGAAAATATTAAAAGTAAAATACCATTCACAAGAGCAACAAAAACAGTAACATGTTTAAGGAATTTAAAAAAGGTATACAAAATCTTGAAGGAATTGTTAAAACTATTAAAAAAATTAAAGGTAAAGCTTATGAAGCCAAAAATTGAGATTTGATTACAGAAATTATTAAGGTAGGACATTAGGTGTAAAGTTAATAGATGATTGACTATGAAAGAAATGTCAAGGTAGTAATATATAAAATATACAAGAAATGCCTACAAATTCACTAGAAAAGTACTGAAATCCAAGAGAAATTAGGTAAAAGACATGAACAGAGAATTTACAGAAGACATAGTCATTACTAATCATATAGGTTAGAATGACTACACTGTCATATCACTTTACATACATTGGATAGGCAAATATTAAAAAGTTGGATAATTCTATGTATTAGCAGGGATATAAGAAGAAGTAAACCAAAGGCACACACAGTCAAATGGATACATTTTGCAACATAGTCTCCCGGGCAAATGGGGAATGCAGAATGAATTCTACCACAATATCATTTTGTGAATGGACTAATGGTGATACTATGCCATAAAACAAGATGTTCTATTAAATCTGCACTGGACCTTTTTTTTTTTTTTTATTTGCTGCTAATATGGGTAACAACTCTACAAAGCAAAACAGAATTCATAACTACTAAAAAAATGGGATAGCATAAAAAGGACTAAAAACTGTTTTGTAAAACACAGGAATGTAAAAAAACAAACTAAAAAGCATCATAATTTGAAAGCCCAAGAAAACAGAAATATACTGATCAGTAAGAATAACATACATAAATGGATTAAATGCTCTTGCTAGAGACAGATTTTCAGAAAGCAAAAGAAATCCAGATATATGCTCTTTACAAGGGACACATTGAACACTCAAGAGATGATAGAAAATTGAAAATAAAGGGGGAAAAAGAGAAATATTAGGCAAAATGCTTACCAAAGGAGAGCTGGTGTAACAATTTTTAAAATAGCTTTTTAAGATGTGATTGACACACAATAAACTGCACATATTTAAAGTGTAAAATTTGATAAATTTTGACATATGTATATATCCATTAAACTGTTACCGTAGTCAAGATAGTGAATTTCCAGAAGTTTCTCTGTGCCCCACTGCTGTGCCTCCCTCCAGCCTCTCCACCTCCTAGCAACCATGGATGTACTTTGTGTCGCTATAGATTAGTCTGTATCTTTTTTAGACTTTTCTATGACATGTAAGTATACAATCTGTGCTGTCTTTTTTATGGCTTCTTTCACTCAGCATAATTATTTTTGAGATTCATCTACTATTGTTGGAATTAGTAGTTTGTTCATTTTTATTGCTGAATAGTATTCCAGTGTAACATATAGCACAATCTGTCTGGTCATTCACCTGTGTATGAACATTTGGGCTGTTTCCAGTTTTTAGCTATTCCAAAGAAAGCTGCTATGAATATTTATGTACAAGTTTTTGTGTGGAATGCCTGGGAGAAATGGAATGGCTGGAATGTAGGGTAAGTAAATGTTTCACATTTTAAGAGACTGAAAAACTATTTTCTAAAATGGTTGCACCATTTTAATTCCCATGAGTAGTGTATGAAGGTTCCAGTTCTTCCATATCCTTGTCAACACTTGGTATGGGCAATTATTTAATTCTAGTCATTCTAATAAATGGGTAGTGGTATGCTATTGTGGTTTTAGTTTGTAATTCCCTAAGAACTAATGATATTGAGCATCTTTTCACGTGCTTATTTGCCATTTATGTATTTTCCTTGGTAAAGTGTCTATTCAGATCTTTTGCTGTAGTTTTAAATTGTGTTGTTTTATTATTATTGAGTTTTGAGAGTTTGTATATATTTTAGGTACAAGTAGTTCATGTTTTGCAAATATTTTCTCCCAGTCTGTGCCCTGTCTTTTCATTCTCTTAAGAGTGTCTTTTACAGGGCAGATTTTTAAACATTTGATGAAGACTGATTTATCAATTTTCTTTTCTTTTATGGATCATGATTTTGATGTCATATTTACTACCTCTTTGACTAACTTAATTTTTTCTGCTCTGTCCTCTCTTTCTTCTTTCCTCCCTTACTGGGAATGTTTTAATAAAAATTCAATTTCTTTCATAGACACAGGGGTTATTCAGAATATCTATTTCTTCTTTGTGAAATCAAATAATTTGTATCTTTTAAGAACCTGTGCATTTAATCTAGATTGTTGGATTTTTTTTGGCATTGAGATGTTCACAATATTCCCTGATAATCTTTTGCTTAACTGTAGAATCTGTAGTGATGTCACTGCTCTCATTTTATACATTTGCAGTTTATTATTTCTTTCTTCTTTATTAGTCTGGATAGAATTTTATCATTGTTATTGCTCTCAAAGAACCAGCACTGTTTCATTGATTTTTTTTTCCTACTGTTTTCTAATTTTTATTTCATCTATTTTTATTATTTTCTTTCTTTAGCTTACTTTGGATTTAATTTCCTCTTCTTTTAGAAGTCTTTTAAGTTGGAAATTGAAGTCATTCATTTGAGATCTTTCTCATTTTGTAACATAGGTATTTAGTGTTATAATCTCTCCCCTAAGAGTTTTTTTTGGCATGTCATTTTTTGTTGACGTATTGTGATTTCATTCAGTTCAAAATACTTTTCCCTCTTGGTTTCTTCTTGACCCTTAGGGAATTCAGATGTGTGTTATTTGAATTCAAAACATTTGAGAATTACCCAGAAAGTTTTCTGTTATTGATTTCTAATATAAATCCATTTAAGAGAACATATTTTGTGTGACCTGAATCCTTTTAATTTTATTGAGATGCATTCTATGGCCCAGATAATGATTTTTCTTGGTAAATGTTCTGATACATTGAAGAAAATATGTTTTCTTCTGTTGTTGGGTGGAATATTCTGTAAATGTCAATTAGGTCACTTAGGTTGATAATGTTCACATCTCCTATATCCTTACTGATTCTGGTCTATTTTCTCTACAACAATTGACAAAGAGTTATTGAAATTTCTTGCTATATTTGTGAACTTGTCTATTTGTCTTTGTAATTCTACTGTTTTTTTGTTTTTTGTTTTGCTTCATGTAATTTGAAGTTCTTAAGAGAACTATCATGTTTTCTTGATGAAATTGTGGATTCTTGTGAAACTGTGGATCATTATGAAATGAATATCTTTATGCTGCTTAACATTCTTTGCTCTGAAATCTACTTGGTCTTATATTAAGAGATCTACTCTAGCTGTCTTTTGACTAGTGTTAACCTGGCACATATTTTTCCATGCTCTTTCTCTGTACATATTATATTTTCATTTCAAAAGTGCTTTTCTGCAGACAACTTTGTTGGTTCTTTTTAAAATACAATCTGACAACTCTGCCTTTAAATCGTGTGTACATCATTTAAATTTAATGTGATTTCTATATATAATTAGACCTAACCTATTATTACATTATTTTTTTTTAATTCTGTCCCATTTGTTGTTTTATTATTCTCTCTTTTCCTGCCTTCTTTGGATTAATACATTTTTTTATTATTCTACTTTATCTCCTTTGTTTTTTTTTAAATAAAACTATTTGTTTTCCTATTTCGCTATAGCATTTACAGTATACATCTTTAAGTTATCATACTCTACCTCAGAGTTATATTAAACCATATATATATATATATATATATATGTCATTTTTAATACCTCTTTGGTGCCATATGTATGTATATAGTATAAGAACCATCCATACAATAGTTTACTTCCATTTCTTCCTTTTTGACTTTTGTGTTATTGTTGTGATACATTTTCCTTTTACATCTGGGAGAAACTTCATACATATTGTTTCATTTTGTTTAAATAGTCATTTATCTTTTAAAGATGTTTAAAGAGTAAGAAAAATTTATATATTTACCCATCTTGTTACCATTCTGGTGCTCTTCATTCCTTTATGTAGACCCATATTTCTATCCAATATCATTTTCCATTTTGCCAAAATGACTTCCTCTAGCACTTCTTATAATGTGGGTTTGCTGGAGATGAATTCTTTCGGTTTTTTTTATGTCTGAAAAAGTCTTTATTTCACCAATTTTGAAAGATATGTTCACTGAGCATAGAATTCTGGGTTGGTGGGCTTTTTATTTCAGCGCGGTACAGACGTTGCTATACTCTCTTCTTGCTTTCATTGTTAATGATGAGAAGTCTGCTGTCATTCTTATCTTTTCTCATCAGTATGTAATCTGTCTTTTTTTCTGTGGCTACTTTTGAGATTGTTCTCATTACTGGTTCATAGAAATTTGATTATGATGTGCTATGGTATAGTTTTTTTCATGTGTTTTGTTCATGTTTTTTGTTGAGCTTCGTGGATAAATGAGTTTATAGTTTGTTTGTAGTTCAAATAAAACTTGAAAAATGTATTCTCTCATCTCTCTTTAGGGACTTCAATTATATTATTATATAGCTGATGATCTTGTTGGTTCTCTGATGCTCAGTTTATTGTTTTATTTCATCCTCTTTATCTTTTATTTTGGATAGTTTCCATTACCATGTTTTTAAATGCACTAATTACTCCTGCAATTTCTAATCTGCCATTAATCTCATACAATATATTTTTCATTTCACAAATTGTGGTTTTCATCTATAGAAGTTCAGTGTGGACCTTTTTTACATCTTCCATGATTTTACTTGACTTTTTAAACAAATGGAATATAGTTGATAATTGTTTTAATGTTTTAGCTGCTAGTTGTAACACTGTCATATTCTCAGTTGGTTTTTATTGACTGATTTTTGTCATTTTGAGTTGGATTTTCCTGCTTCTTATGCTTTGTAACTTCTTTGTTCTTGAATGCCAGTTATTACAAATTTTACCTTGAGTCCTGGATATTTCTGCACTCCTAAAATAGTCTTGAGCTTTGTTTCTGAATACAGTTAAGTTACCTTGAAACAGTTCCATCCTTTCAGGTCTTATTCAATCTTTGCTAGGAAGGACCAGAGCATTGTTGAGTCTATCACTAATTATTCTCTACCACTACTGAAAGTACTCTACACAGAGACCCATGAATCATGAAATTTTCCAGTCTGATTGAGGGGAAAAAGAACTCTTCCCTGTGGTTGCGCAGATTGGTTGCTGTTTCTTCTAATTCTTTCTGGGTATATGTTTCCCTCCAGCTTCAGGTATTTGTCTCATGTGCCTGCACTTACCAGTGTTTAGCTAAATACTCAAGAGAAACCCTCTAAAATCTGCGGAGTTCTCTTTTTGTGTCGCTCCCTCCTCTCCGACATTCCATCTGTGAACTCTAGCCATTTTGTTCTCCTGACTTGTGGCTCTATTTCTGTTTAGACAGTGAGTCTGCCAAGTTCTATCTGGGTTCTTCTTCCCTGCACCACATCCCAGAAACTTGCAAGTCAGTACGCTGGACCAATTCCTCTCTTCATTTGTTTCCCAGCTACCAGGGATCCTTTACTTCATGACCTGCTGCCTAGTGGTTTGAAAATTACTGCTTCATTTTCTGTTTTGTTTGCATTTCTTTAGGAAGGAAGGTACACTCTGTCACTGTTACACCATCTTGGTTGGAATGAGAAGTCCAGGAATAATAATATTAATAAAAGAAAAAAAATGGACCCTAAGGAAAAAAACATTATTTAGAATAAGACAGGCTGTGACATTAAAAATTTAACAATTCACCAAAAAATATGAATTTTAGAATATCAATTGCTGTTTTAGACTGCAAGTTCCACAGTACAATACATTTCAAAATCCTTAACAGAAAGATAGCCTCACAAAATGCCCCCAAATAGTGGTATCTGACCTGGAATTTGGGGATAGAGACAGATATTTGAGGATAAAAGGATTAATACAAATATATGAAAAATTTATATAAATTGATATTAAAACATATAGGAACATAGACACAGGATTGAGCAAATATTGCATAAAAGAAGAAACTTCAATGACCAATAAATGTGAAAAAGTGATCAGTTTCACATTAATTAGGGAAATACAAATTACAGCAACAGTGATTCTGTGGTTTATCAAGCATATTTGACACATGGAACATACAATTATAGATAGATAGATAGATAGATAGATAGATAGATAGAGAGATAGTCCCCTCCTCTATACAACATAATTATTTTTGGTGACAATCATGAAATGAAACTATGTGTGATGTGAGGACACTACATATTTCAAAATAGATTAGATATTTGATTCACTGTCCTTTCTTTGGTTATTTTTTGTTGAGCTCCACTAGGTCAATGTCATTTAATTTTGGTTCCCACTTCAAATTTCTTTACAAAAGTCAGACTAATTATGAATAAATACTGTCATTACTTCTAGTTCCTACATGTTTTGGCAGACTAGAAAAGCAAAACTATTTATTCTACTTTTTAATATTTACCTAACAGTTTAAATTTTGAGCCTTTGACGATAACCTGATATATTAGTATTTAATGTACAGAACTGTCTAGTAAGTTAATTTTAATAAACCTAATTTTTTCTTAATTCATAATTTAGGTTTAAAACAGTGAACAATTTGAATAAATTTCAATTTTAAAGATGTTCAAATTCAAGAAGACATTTCATGTGTGAACTGAAATTTGTTCTCACCAAGAAAATATATTAGGCCTCACAGTTTACACTGTTTCATTGTTTTAAATATTAAACAAAAAAAATACTCCAAGTGGTCACATAGAATAACAAAACTGAAATACTCAAATTCTCTTTCTTAGCTTTTTCTGTCACTGTGCGATCCTTGTTTATTTCAAACATACTGTTTAAACATGAGGATCTGCAGTGACACAGGGGTTGGAGGTGCTGTTTGTGCAGAAGCCAGGGCAAACATTCAGGCTATTTTAAACTTAATCTTGAAATGAGGGTGGGTAGCCGAATCCATGTGTATTCAGGACTGACCACATGACTGAGACCCACTTAGCTTTCATGTAAAATATGTTTATTAAAGACAAGGAATGAAAATGTATTAATTTGAAGTTTGTGTAATGTGTTATTAAAATTCAACAGTTAAGTCACAGGGTAGGTTTCCTTGCCCGAAGAAGTAGGGTGGATACTGGTAGTTCACTGGAAATGATCCGAAGCGGATGCCTTGAAGTCTGTGGATACCAGAAATCAGCTAGATGGCCTGCCTGAGAAGAGCAGCTCCATCGCTGAAAGGACAGGCATGGCTGGGTCACCGGGGCAGTGTGCTCAGCAAGCAACCACAGCTGGGACTAGGATGAGAGAAAGAACGAGGCCACTCTGTCAGAGATAGCCGTAAAGTAATTAGCACATCTGAAAAGGCACTTAATTAGGCATCTAGTTATGTGACATCTCTAGGTGGGGGAGACCAGCTTTGTGATTCTAAAGGACACATATTTTAAGTGGATTAAAAAAGGAAATTATTTTAGATGTAGGAAGGTATAATTAATCTGAGGACCCTGGCCATGGCAAGATAATGTTGCGAGGAAGGACTTAAATTCAGAGCACGTTAGGCATATGGCTGAGAAAACAGGGCAGCCCCATCTCTGCAGTGGTATTGCTCTGGGAATGCATTGCAATTTGTGGGGCTACAAAACCTCATGAAGACCATGTCCAAGGCAGGCTTGTGCTTTTTCAGATGAGGAGTTAATAAAAGCACCCCCTGTATAGGTACCCATGGGAAATGGCCATTTCTTTCTTTGAAGGTATTTGGGAATAATCCTTTCCATATAGATCCTGGAGACGTACTAGAGAAAGCTCCGTTGAGCACCAGTCACAGACTTCTGCTAGAGTTCTGCTGCTGGTTGTGGAAAGAACAGAGTAAAGGGAAACCCTCCCTTGGGGAGTTTGGGGACCATCAAGTTCAAAGGGTAGGCTTGGGGCAGGAGACGGAAGACCAAGCCAGGACAGTAGGGAATGACAGGGACACATGTGTAGGACCACGTAGGAACGCTCAAGGGTTGGAGTGGAGTGAGAGATACTAGAAACAAGATCAAGGAGGTGGATGCCAAGGAATAGGAAGGAATCTGGGGAGCAGTGGAACGCCTGGGTCCAAGAGTGTGGACCCCGCTGAGTTCAGTGAAGTCCTCACAGAGATGAAGACCTCTGAGCTGAGAGGCAGCGGGCCAAGGTGACGAGCGCCGAAGAAGAGGGCAGCCAAGGAGGGGAGCGCAAGCAGGTAGACAGAGGTCAGACTGGGTCCCAGTGCAGGTAGCTTCTTCCTCTGCTGACTACCCTGTGGACCTTCCTTCACCTCTTTCATCTCATCACTGTGCTTATCATCACCTGACCTGTTAGTTTCATCTCCTTATTTATCTAACAAAGTAGCACAGATATTTTTCTGCCAGTTTTGTCCTATTATATCCCCAACACCTAATGGAATCATACTTGGCCTTTGTTGAATGGCTGAATGAACATATATTGCACTAACTAGAGATATCTCATGGCCCAGGTGGGGTGGATACTGACCTGCTGTGGGTCACAGTTTAGAGCTGACCATTACAAAGTCCTTGCCAGTCCTATTCAATATATTTGTGGTGTGGATTGGGCCCATTTCCTTACAAAGTAAGGTGAGAAATACAGACAGGCAGGTCTGGGGAACTAGGCCAACACCCATATGCTGCTCATTCTTCTTCCTGGAGATATTTCTTGAGAATGAAAACTTGATTTAATTCCAGGAAATGTTTTCTTTCCTTTCAAGTCTTCTGATGTGTTGGTACTCCTGGGGGACAGATTCTGTGAAGAAGCAAATTGCCAGATAATTATGAGGACACCTGTGAGAAAGTTCCAACCGCAGACCTTATCTCACTTACCGGTCTGTCATTCATCGCATTCACAGGGAGTCTGTGCTCCAAGATATATGCATTGCTGAAGAGATGGACGTGTCTCCCTCCAACATAGTCCACTCCTACTTTCTCTCCTTCTGACTCTCACATTACAGCAGACACGAGTAGGGCCTGGAACGCTGTGTGTCTGAAATTAGCTCCATCTTGTTTTGAAACAAATAACCAGACCAGGTCGTGCCAGATAAAAATGGGAAAGGGGGTGCCACAAATTGCAGGAGGAATATTTAACAGAAACTCGAAGACAACATAAAGGGGAGCTGGGCACTGTTGGTATTTTGCATGGTGGTAGTGTGCACTTTGTTGCCTTGTTTCTCCATGTTCCTCACAAAAGAGTCTCACATTGGGCAATACAGAGGCAAACCGTAAAGAGTTTAAGAAGGGGTGGAGGGACCGTCTTATGGTCACGCAATATATTAGAACCTGGCAACCTTTGAATATGTACTGAAGCAACAGCCTCCTCCACATGGGAGAGGCAAGGCTTTGGCTTTATTCCTTTGACATTGAACCTTAGTCATTCACTAACACTGCACTGTAGTGTGTGCAATAATAGTGCAATACTCCGAATTAACAAGACACAAACCCAAGTCCCAGCTCTACCCAGTCAATAGCTGCATGACCTCAAGTAAGTTATATAGGCCCTCTGGGCTTCAGTTTTTCATTTGTTAATTAAAGGCTTTGCACCAATTGGCATATAAGTTCATCCCTGGCCCCAGTGAAGGGAACATTGTATTGTACATAGGCCCTATTTTCCTGGAAGGAAATGGGATGGTCATTTAAAGGCAATGTGATGCAGAGGAAAGGACATCCACTTTGGATTCATAAAATCTGGATTCAAATTCTGACTCTTACTTTTTCCTAGCCGGTCATCTTTATGCCTAAAATGGGGAGGGCAATATTATCTGAGTGACATGACAGTTGTAAGGACCAACTTATGTCAAATGTACTGTCACAAAGGTAAGTACCTAGCACAGGACTTGACATAATGAGGAGCTTAATGAAGAGACAAGGTGGTCAAGAAGATGACAGGGCAGAGTGACTGTACTGTGACTCTTGTTCCCAAGCCAGGGGCTGGCTGATGCTGGCCTGGCCGAGGGCATCCATGGAGCACGCCCTGGCAAAGAGGTGCCCTGCTGAGAGAATGCTCTGAGACCTCTGGCCAGGGATTTCCTAGAGTTAATAAGAGGCTTCCTGGAGTGGTGAAATTCAGACCCAATCTTGATAAAAACTTTCTGTATATAAGAAAGCTTTCTTGGGGAGAAACATCTGTAGGGGAAGAGAGAGAAAGTGAAGGAGGAGGAGACAGGAAAATCATGTTTGAGATCACACTGAATAGATAAGAATGGAGTTCAGAGAAGTAAGTTTGTATCAAAAACCATTTGAAAAACATCATATGAGTTGCCTGTGTCTTGTTTTGTTTCTTGTTCAGTTGAAAAGTTGATCAGATCACTGCTTCTGTCTAATCAAAAACAAGATGTACACCTGAGAAAAATGAACAGTCTGCTGGAGAGTGAAAGGTTTTAAAGTGGGGGGTGGATTTTGGTGCGTTTGCTTTGCAGTGCTTCGGGGCAGGTATATGCCTTCTCCTTACAACGGCTGAGGCTCCCCCTGCTACCCAGGCATGATTAATATTTGAGGTCAGAGTCTGGTCTGTAGAATTCTAACCCAATTTTGCATTATCATTTTTAAGACTTCCAGGCAAATGAATACTCATGTGCACGCAGGGGCTAGATATGCACACAAGTGATCCAGAAATGAAGGTAAAGCGACGTGGAAGGATTGATGTTTGTAACCTCAACGTCAAGGGAATTCAAAGCTAAGCCCAAAAGAGCTCTGGTGAGTCACCAGGGCAGCACAGGATTAAGATACATGAGATAGCCCCTCACCCAGGAATACAAAATTGCACTCTAAGCAAAGGCAACCTGGGAAAAATTTATCCTGGAACAACATGATCTCAGCTGATTCTCTCTAAGCATCTCAACAAATAGGAGTTGTAGTCACCCAAGTAGAAACATGTTCTGGAAGTAGCAGGTGGCTGGATACAGAGTTACCCAGCGACCATTTTGCAGCCTCATAATGCAAGATATTGGCAAGAGTAGTCAGTGATGTTTTCCTTCTCTTTCCTAGAAATGCTTTCCTTTTTAAACAAAGCCTCTATTAATCGGAACTTCAGATCACACATGGCGATCAATTGAAGCTGTTTAAGGCATTTACAGTAATTGATCTGCTACAAGTTCTTCACAAGTGGGTTGCACTCTACACACACATGTACTTCTCCAAGAATTCAAAAGCCATTAGGATGTGCTCAGCTCCTGTCTGATAGTCTGAGAGCCATTGACGGGGATGGGATCCTCAGAAATGAGCTGGGCCAGCAGCAGGGGATCATTTGGATTAGAAAGGAAGCGTTCCCCTCAGTGAAGGTTGTGAAGTCTGGTAGCAGTGGTAGAGGAAGGCTGAGCCAACTTCATCATAATCACGAGCATTGCCACCAGGGTGCCAGATAGGTCGCATACAGTTATTATGTCATTTAAGGCTCACAAAACCAGTAAGAATTTTAACACTCTTCACTTTAAGATTGGAAAACTGAGGCTAAGTAGTTAAGAGCTTTGTCCTGGCAGGTAGCACAATCAAGGCCTTAATTATTATTTGAACCCAAGTCCGAGTCCACAACTCATGTGCTTTTAGCCCCATACCTCGTGCCACAGTGCCTCTCATCTAAATAGTTGGAGAAATCTGTTTCCTGGAAGATTTTAGGATATACCTGCCTGGGCACTATGGACGCACAAGGTAAACGTTTATTTTTATTTTTATTTTTTATGATCATACCTAGCTGTGCATTTGTAAGTCTCCTCTTCTGGAATATGATGTGGATGTCTTTGGTGGAAAAAAGTGCCCAGACAAAAGGTAATAGATGCTCCTTGAAAACAAAAACAGAGAGATGGAGAATCTAGGGCGCTGGAGAGCTGATAAAGCAGTGGTACATCTGAGTAAGTGAGTGAATTCAAGCAGCCAGAAGAACCCAAGGGAGACAATGGTCCAGATTAACTCAGACCCAGGGAAGGCGGTGAGGGACGGAAAGATGGCCACATGCATTATGAGCGATCCATGTGGCTTGATCTTACAACCTCCTTGGTTTTTCTAATATTTAGTGGTAAACCACTCTGGCCTCCCTTCCTGGACTGTTTAAAATGATTCCCCAGCTTAGAGTTCTTGTCTTCCTCACTCAAAGGCAGTCTTGTGTTTCGGCTCACTGCTATAGTCCTGCTTCTAATCTGACCTTGCTGATTAACAACTCATTTAATTGAGGATCAGAAAACTAAGTAGGAACCCAAGATTACAACTAACGATATGGAAAACTTATTCACACTCTAGGCATCTGACCTCAGGGCCTCTGATTAACCATCACACCTTGGCAGTGGCTTCTGACCTAGTAATAAGCTGGCTGTCAGAAGACCAGCTCCTTACAGGGGTTAAGTCATATTTCTCTGCCTTCAGCCTGTCCATTCTTAAAAGACAACGAATGAAGAAGCATGAAACTCAAAATGGACCATAGCTTTACATATAAAACTATAAAACTTGTAGAGGACATATAGTAGAAAATCTTTGTGACCATGATTTGAATGAGGATTCCTTAGATATGGCATCAAAGTGTGATCTAGGAAAGAAAACACTGATAAAGTGGACCTTATAGAAATTGAAAACTTCTCTTCTTCAAGAAACACTGTTAAGAGAATGAAAAAATAAGCCACAGGGTAGGGGAAAATATTTGCAAAACTCAAAGGCTTTGAATTCAGAATATATAAAAGCTTTATAAACTCAGTAATAAGAAAGCAAACTACCCCACAAAAATGGGTAAAACATTTTTTAAAAAGACACTTCAGTAACAAGCCATGCAGATGGTAAATTAGCAAATGAGATGTTTACCATCATTAGCCATTAGGGAAAATGCAAGTTAAAACCACAACTGAGATATCACTATACAACTATAGAATCATTGAAATACAGGAAGAGGGAAAAACTACAGTTCCAAGTGCTAGTGAGAATCCAGAGCAACTGGAACTCACATTCATTGCTGGCGGGAATGTGAACTGATCCGGCTATTGTGGAAAACAGTTTCGCTACTTCTTTTAAAGGCAAACACACACTTGCCATAAGACCCAGTAGTCCCACTCTTAGGTATTTACCAAAGAAAAATGAAAATTATGTTAACACAAAAACCTGTAGGTGAATGCTTATAGCAGTTTTATTCATAACTTGAAATGAGCTGAGTATCCTTCAGTTGGTGAACAGATAAAATCTGGTGCATCCATACAATGGGCTTATAAAACTTTATGAAAGCATCAAAATGGAACAAACTACGGATGCATGCAACAACACAGATGGATCTCCAGTGCATTCGAAGAGAAAGAAGTAAAAATTTGAAAGCTTTGTATACTGCAATTCTAATTGTTTGACATTCTGGAGACAGCAAACGTGTAAGGACAAAAGCAGATTGGTGGTTTGTGGGCCTGAGGTGTGGGAAGGGGTTGACTACAAAGGGCGTGGTGAGATTTTGTTGTTGTTACAGACATTTTCTTTATCTTGGTGCTGGTGGTGGTTCCACAACTGTCACTATAGAAGAGTACACTGAAAAGTGAATTATATTTCAATAAGACAAGAAGGAATAGGAGGGGGAGGAGGGGGTTGTGAGCACAGGGAGGAGCAGCCATTGGGGCAGAAGCAGTTAGAAGCCCAGCAGGGTTCAGAGTCGGAGACAACTACTGCGGGCTAGACTTGGAGGCAGGTGTCTGAGTTGTGGCTGAGCCGGTGTAACTCCAGGGGGAAAATATCTTCCCAGCCTGGGGCAAAATACCTTTGAACTGAAATCAGTTAAAGAGAGAAATAAAGTGGGAGAAACCCGTTTATTCCTTACAAGCAGTCATCCACTCCACTCACCCATGTCTCCTGTGACCAGGCTGCAGAAAAAGGGACCCCACCCAACCTCTGCAGGCCAGATACGCCCTCGCTCCCCTTTGTAATTACCTATTGGTATGGAGATGATACTTCTCTCCACCCCTTGGAAACACCTACTGATATGGAGATACACTAAGGCCAGGCTAGAGATTCTGAAAATGTTGTAATTTTCTCCACAGCCAGTATTCCCACCATGTTTGAGGCAGGCTGCACATACTCACCAGGATTTTCTTTTGTCTCACCCCAAAAGTCTTAATACACTAGCTTGTCAATAAAGGGAATTTTGGAGAAAATGCAGACAGAAGCCAACATCTAATTCAAGGCATTAGTGCTTTGCTGTTGCATTAGTGACTGGTCGTAGAGGGGAGAGCTCCCGCTTCTGACATTTGCTTTATGGCTAGAGCTAGGCTTTCCAGAACCTGCATTGGCAAGAGGGAGGAATAAATGTCCATGAACCTGGCTTAATAGATTCCCTGTAACATTAAGCAATGGCCTCTAAATGATCCATCCTCTATGCTAGGCAAATGCCATTTCTTTCTCTTTTATAGCTTTTGACTTTTCTATTGAAAGGACACTACTATTCTTTCCTTCCCAGTTGGCACGTGAGAAGGGGACCAAGAAAAGAGATAATTCTCGGTATTGTTTTTGGTTGAGGTGAATAAGATGGGGAAACATCTTTGCAGTCCCTGGATAGGGTGTGGGCTCACAGACACTGACGGGATGCAATGGGTGGAAAGTATGTTTGCTTCAGAGCTGGAGAAGAAAGCCTCAGGTCCCTAGTACAATGGCCTGAGGATCATAGGTTTGTTAAGGTACTCTGAAATAAAATTCCTGGATATTCCCACCAGTTAGGTTATTTGGCATCCAGGAAAGTAAAATCATACTTTCAAAGAAGCAGCATGAGTAGCTAAAAGTTGGGTCTCTGCAGTCAGAAATGTATGAGTTCAAGTCCTGGTCTTACCACTTCCACGTTGCATAATTGCTCCGAGCCCTGGTTTCTTCATTGTTTGATGAGGGTACAGTAGCAATATACATTCTAGAGCTGTACAAAAACCTCAGACAGTACCAGGTATGTGGCCAGGCTCAACAACAACCATTTAAAATATTTTTAATGCCTAATTGTATCTTGACTGTATCTATTATGCAAATAAAATATAAGACTAAAAAATTACCAGGTAATCCACATCATGTATGCAGCTGACCTATTTAACTTATACCTTTTCTTCTCTTTTTCCTTGTCACTAACATTTTTAGGGTTTAAAACTATCTGTGTCCACCTTTGGGAAACACAACCAGTGTCTGAATTGCCACAGTATAAGCTGTCTACTGATTTCATGTTTCGGGGCCTAGGCAATGGAAGAAGATGTGGAAAGTTCTAGTTTCTCAAACCAGACTGTCCTAAGAAACTTTCCTAAATGCAAGTGATTAGCTCCTCTAAGTTTTCTAAGAAGTCAGGGTGACAAGTGATAGAATCCGGACCTGAGTGCCCCCTTTCAAATAAGCCCACCGACCATCTCAGAGAGACCTGGGTGTCATCTTCCCCAGGCTACAAGCATCCTCCAGAGGACACGTCAGCGAGCCACAAGCCCACCTTTCCCCTGACCCCTCCCCTCAAAGAGCCCCGGCCATAAAAAGCCTCTTGACCTGTTAGAGACCCTCTTCCTTTGGCCTGCTGGCCAGGCCAGAGGGGGCCCTCTCGGGTTCTTCAATAAACCTGCTTGGACTGCTGAGTTCGCATCCCCTCTCCTTTCATCTATTCCCTCTTTTTCTTTAATGTATCCCCTCTATCCCTTTCAACAAGTAATACAATGAGGTGCCCACTGAGAGTCCTTGTTGCCTGCAGGGAGCAGGAGGTTTAGAGATGAGTTTAGAAAATGCAACTAGGGAACCCCAGTTCCCAAACTGTGTGCCATGGCACCCTCAGGGGCTGTAGTAAATTCACAGATGCCACGGTCTATTTCTAAATTTCTAAGGAAATACAGTGATACTTAGCATCTATCAGACACTAAAAAATGACAGCTTCAGATAGTCTACAATTCCCACGTTGGATTGTACAACATTCCTCTCAGTGATATCACAGTTTTACAAAGCTAGATTATTGGCAGGTGCTGTGGTAAAAAGCAAGCATCATGCAAAGATCAGGTGCAGCAGGAAATGAAGGGGTCAGTGTGCTTTCTGATGCCATGGTTTGGGGAGCTATTCAGTGCTCAAAAGGCACATGCATTCAACTAGTAATGATTATTATTCAAGAATGAACTAAAAATGTCATTTTTATTTCTATTTATGTGCACTATTTTCTTTATAATGACTGCTAAATTATTGGGGCATAAATACTCATTAAGACCTTGGACCAAACTACTTAATAAACAGATCCGTTATGCATTTTTTTGGTCTATGGGAACCATGAAAGAACTTACTAAGACTTTAAGGGTGGCATGAATGGAAAAAGTATGGGAACCTCTGCTATAATAGTATCCCAAAGATTCTGTAGCCCATATTGGCTGATGGCTACGCTTGGAAGAGCTGAGTATTAGTGGGAGAACCACAGAGCGTCAGAGGTGGAAGAGATCTTTCAAATCATCTAGGTTAGCACCCTCATTTTACAAGTAGGCAACCCGGGACCTTGAGATGACTGGCCCAATCATATTTTTATTGTGTCTGGGTTGCAGAGGGAGGGAGGAGGGAAGAGCAGGTGTGTGTGAAGGGGGCTCCAATGGGGAGCTGCAATCCCCAGGAAGCAAAGAACTGACTCAACAAGAAGAGATTACTTTGGCCCATGAACACCAGGCGCCTGCTCCCTCCCCTGCACCGACTGTGGTTGGCCAGTGGATAAGGAGGACTTGGAGGAGCTTTAAGATGTCTTCATACAGACATTCTAATTCTTCACAAGAGACAGAGAAATGCGGCCATAAGATTCGGGCACGTGGAGACGGTTTCTGTGTCCCAGCTTCTGGCTCCAAGAGGCTCTTGTCTTGTTTGTTCCTCAAGGGTAGGCAGGGACATCCATATTGCAAGAAATCATCTCTATCTAAATTAAATCTCCCCCACTCTCTAAAAGGTAGGGCTGGGATCTGGGAGGGGAGCGGCATGGGCTTTGTATTGTTGCGTGCTTAGCATGAAGACAGCGTCAACATCAGTAGTGCATCTCTGAACAGAAGTGTGAGGGTCTGCCTGGAAAAAGGAAGCTTTGTGTGTGTGTGTGGGCGGGGGGTGCATGGCGGGAAGGAGGCAGAGGATTCAGAGCCCTGGGGTCATCGAGGTCAGGTGTGGAGGCTCTGCAATTTACCTAAATGTTGTAAGACGGGATACCCATCAGATAATGCAAACTCAATTATATCTGAAGGGATTCTAGGGGTCAACTGAGCTCAGGGGTGGTTATCTCTTTGCAAGATACAAAGCAACATCCTAATAAATTGCTAATGAATGGGAGCCATGTAGAGCTGTGCGCTCAGCCACCTAGAGCTGAACCCATGGAAGAAAAGCATTTAAGGAAATTCAGGGCTTGAAGGAGGCAGCCTGGTGTGGCAGAAACAGTGCTGGATTAGGAGGCAGGCATTCTGGGCCTTAGTGCTGCCCAGCTGCTAATTAGCTGTGTGACCTCTGGTAACTCATATTGCTTTTCTAGCGAGCAGTTTTCCGTCTGCCCACACATAGGGCTGCTGAGAGGCCAGGGTGACATAATACATGTGACTGTTTATCAAATGCTTTTTAAGAGCCAAGAGCTGCTTTGAGCATTGCCCAGACTCTATCTCATTTAACCCTCCCAGGCCCTATCTGAGGTACAGATTCAGATAATCTATAATCAGAAGTATAGATGAGGGGACAGGGGTCAAGTTTGTGGAGCTTGTGTGCTCAGTCCCCTGGTGAGTTCAAAACCACGGCAGAGTTGGGAGCCTTAAGCTGCCAGAAGATTCTGATTTTGTAGAGCAGGGGTAGGGCCCACACATAGGCAGGTTTAACAAGGGCCTGGGTAGTTTTGGTGTGGGTGGTAAATGCACTTCAGTTTGAAAAATACTTCCCTAAGCCCCAAAGTCCCCTTTAGCTCCAGGGAACCATAGTGTGACATGGACAGATGAGGAAGGTGCTGAGAAGAGGGCTCTAAGAGCTGGAAACAAGGTGTGAGAGGAATAGCACAACATGTGGGCTCCTGGGCTCCCAGGGCCAGGCCACAGCCCCAAACTGTCACCCCTGGCAGCCTGCAAAATGGCAGGTGAGTCTAAAATGGCAGGTTGGTGGGTGGGTGACCCTGAGCAGGATGGTAGGTAGCTGGGCAAGGTTAGGTGAGGACCAGGCCCACTGTCCATACCCACTCCATCTGCCACTAACTAGATCCTCTCACTTGTACATGGCATTCTGGAATTTTTGCTTCTGATATTTTATCCAATATTTTCACCAAAACCTTATAAAATGCCTATGATTTAATTTTTTTTATATAAGAGAAAACTGAAGCTCAGAGAGGTTATGTGACGAACCACAGAGATCTCAAAACTGGCAAATGGTAGAAATGGACTGGAATCCTGGTCTCCTTTCATTAAGTCAAGAGATCTTTTCAATCCCCCAGGGCTGTTTACCAGTGACCCAGTGTGTACCCTGCACCACCATAGGTACAATGGGACAGCAGTGGGAATAAAGAGGACATCCTTGACCTTGAGTAGTGTACTCTTTTGTTGGATGACAAGAATTACAACTAGAGGATCATATGAAATAGTACGGCTGATCCAGGAGAATTAAGAACAAACTCAGCCATGATCTCACATAATGGGATGTATATCTGTGTTTGTGATTCAGATAAATAACACATACATATGTGTGCCGCATCACATCCGAAGGTGACATTCCTTAGGCCAAATATGATTTGGTGCTCCTCTGCTGGTGACCCTTCCATGGATTCCCCCTGTTCTTAGGGTAAAATCCAGAGCCCACCGCTCTCTTCAGCCTTGTCTTGGGCCATACTTCCTTCTGCTCTTGCTTCCTTAGAGTACTTATTCCCTGCCACACAACCCCCATCTCCTCTCATTGGGAAAAACTGACCTATCCGTTATGTCTCTGCTCAACCTCCCTTCATCGGAGAGTCCTCCTCACCCTACTGGCACCCTATTGGATACCCACATAGCATACTTGGCCTTTTCTTTGAAGCACTCATTGCAAATCTACTGGATATGTAATATTTGTCTTCCCTATTATATTATAGGCTCCATGGGTCAGATATTGCACCTATTACATTCACTATTTCCCTGGTACCCAGTGAGTAGGACATGGTAGGGATTCAAATCTCCATTGCACAAATGAAGTGATAAATAGATGGATAGGTGGATAAAGATCAAATGAGCTATAGCAACTATGAGATCTGTATGTCATGGTTGCAGGCCAGTATACTAGGCTTATTTCAGTTCAGTGGGTTTTCACTTGCACGGTGCTAGGCAAGGAACAGGAAGATGAACAAGAACTGTTCATGACGTTCATGCCAAGAAAAGGGAGAGGTGCAAACAAAAGACAGTGGCATATGTGCCTCCTTTTGGAAAAATAGTATATTTCACTTTCCCAAAGGTTACAGCCCAGAGGTATGTCCCACTGATAAGGAAAAACTTACAAGGACAGCAGTCGAGTCCAGGTGGCTCCCTTCTGCTGCTCTTCTTAGCAAAGACAACAGAAACTCCCTTAACTTACCCCCACCCTTCACTCCCTCTCTGCCAGGCACTTACTCCCTAAACTCACTCCCCCCTTGTGTGCATGTAGGAATGTTACAGATACAGAAGCAGAAAGATGTATATTGCTCCCTTTGCCTTTGTTAGGGGCTCAGACCTTGGAGATTCCTCCCCTCTGAGCCCGCTGGTGTGAAATAAATCCTCAACACTCCAAGACTTCCGAGTGCCGCTTGGTTCTTCCATCAGTGATCCAGTCCAGGTTTTTTACAGTATTTTCCGTAACACCATGGTAATGGTTAAGTATTCTTTCCAATGGCCTGCATTGGGCCTCTTCAGGATATAAGGGGAAAAGGACGATGAGGTCTTAAGAGAGGGTATTTGGCAGGCAGAAGCGGCACCAAGGGCTGAGGAAATTCCCATAATATCTGGACTCACAGCATCTGCACCACCTGGGAACTTGTTGGAAGTGCAAATGCTCAGATCCGACCATAGACCAGCCAGGTCAGGAACCGTGCAGGAGGGGCCCTTCGGTGGTGGCTGACTAATAGAAGCTCCTGGGAGCAAACTGTGCAGCTCTTCCCAGGGTCAGGGTAGTTTGCAATCGATGACTGGGGGAGTATTTACACCACAGAAATTGGCAAATGCAAATCACATCTCTTCTTGGAAAGGGAGCCAGTCATCAAACATTTACTGGGATATCATTTGACCCAGAAATCCATGTTTTAACAAGCGCTCCAGGGGATTCTGATCCCTTTTCGCTTTCCCTCCCCAGTGCTGAAGGCAGCTAAGATTCAGGGATGTGTGCATTTCGTGAGGCTGAGCTTGGATGGCTCCAGGGATTGCTCATCCCTGACTGTGACGTGAGGTTCAGCAGGCGAACAACTTCCTTCTCAGGAGTCCCAACCCCCTGTGCAGAGAGAGGAGACTGAGGGTGAGAAGTGACAAGGGCATTGCTATTCTGGTTCCCACACCCAGCATTCTTGAAAAGGGGCCTGATTTGCAAACAAAGATTTGGTAGCTGTGAATCTCAGCAGGCTAAAAACAGCCCCATTCCATTTGTGTAGCAAACTGAGGACCCCCCTCTTTCTTTATGACAGAATTCAGAACTACTCTGGATGACAGTGATTTACTGGAGTGGCCAAATCTAGATTTCTGCCTGAATCAGCAGAGCACGCATCACAAACCTGCACATGGTCCCTTGGGATACACTGACAGACATTAGGGGGAAAGGGAACAGAAGCAAACAAAGTTGCTTTGAGTAGTTACATCTCCCACTTCTGTAGGGGGTGGGGAGTGGCAAGGGGTTCCTCTTTTTAAAATAAATAATGCTTCTCCTGTTTAATCAGATGTAGTATCCACTGAACCAGGTATATCGGCTAATGAACCCGGTAGTATCCCTAATGCGTCAAGCAGATCACCTGCTGAAAACATTTCCAAGACTAATTCATTGCTCAGCGGTGCTCCGTCTTCTGAAGGCAGGGGGTTTAACCTCAGCCTTGGTTCTGGCTCCAACCAAAGCATCCAGGCTCTGTGGCCAGGTCTAGATCCAAAATGAAGGACTTCTGTTACCGAGGACATAGGTCTAGGAATATGCTGGACTACTCGTAAAGAACTTCTTATTCATGTGCTACCATAAAGAATAATTTGTTCTCAGGAAGTAGAAAAGGATGTCAGTTTCATTGATTTTTGTGATCTGATCCCTGGCACTGAGCTGATTCTTGAAGATTTGTTAAATGAATAGGAAAGATGGATGAATGAATGAATGAACAAAGATCTTTAAAATATGGGCATAGGTTTTATTTGCAGTTTGACTCAGACTTTCTCTCAAGGTCAACCCCACCTTGCCTCTCTTACAGAATTGCAAATCTTTAACATTTGACATGTGCTGCTAAGTTCCTTACCGTTAGTGAAATGCTATGGTCATTGCTGTTTCTAACACCTTCTATCACCTTCAGGCTGAGGATTCTCCCAGAAGAGACATCCGTGAAAGTTCACCAAGGTTTTGACTTTTCTGTTGCCAAATCTGAGTTGCGGAAAGGTGGTCTTACCCATTCAGTTGTATGATGAGCCAGTCAGGTCACATTACTTGCAATTGTGAAAACAGGTCCATAGTGCACCTTCCCACTCCAGGGTCACATTGAGCTTCCATTATACCTGCTGCTATAACGTACCCTCATATCTCATAGGAAGTTGAGAGACCAGGGCCCATACTGAGCACATACTCAATGCCTTATATTATACTATGTGCTCACATAAATTAACTCATTTAATCATCCCAACAACCTTCTGAAGTAAGTATTATTACCCCATTTTACAGAGGAGGAAATGGAACTGGGGAAGGGTTAAGTAATTTGTACAAGATCCCATATTTCAATAATGGTAGTCTGGGATTTGAACATCATCTGTCTTCAGGTTCTTTCTGCTCATCCAAATTGCTCTTTGACCCATGAGAATTTCAGTTGTAGCCAAAGGAAAAACTAATACACATAGGTGTGTATGTAAAGATGTGAGAGAGTAAAAGTTGAATGTTTTATTAGGCATCAGAAAAGAAATGTTACTGCTCCCCACCAGCAAGAAAGGAGGGGTTGTTAGGCCTTTGCCAACAAATGAGACCAGTTCCCAAATTCATGGGTACCTTTGACACCTAGAGGGTCCAACCTGCCTGGGTTTTCCTCCTGACCTTATACCTACTGTGCGCAATTTTTCTAGTTAGCTGAGATGTTACCTACTAGCAGCTAACATTTACTGAATACTCACCTATGTCAAGAACTCTGCTTCAAACTCTCTTTTCATTAGTGTTTTCACTGTGTATCTGTTACCATCCTGTTACTTTTAACCTATCTATATTTTCATATTTGATGTTGGTTTCCTGTAACATATATTTGGATCTTTTCTTTCTATCCAACCTCACAATTTCTTTCAGTGGAGGTTTTAGATCTTTCATATTTAATGTAAATAGTGACATGACTATATTTAAGTGAATAATCTTGCTAGTTTTTGCTAGTTTGTGTTTGAGTCTATACTCTTGTGTATTTTTAAATTTGTCCAATGCATATTTTGTCACCCAGTTCTGTTTCTTACCCTCTTTTTGGTGAATAAACTGATTTTTAAGTGTTCGATTTTACATTCTCTATTAACTTTTTTGTTAGGCCTCTGTTTTATTTGTTTGTATGTATGTCTGGTTTCCTAAGAGATTACAGTATACATTTTTGATGTATAATCTATATTTTAAAAATCTACTACTTGTTATATGATGTAAAACCATAGGACAATATATGTCCAATTATTATCTCTCTACCTTTCGTGCTTTTTCTTTGTTGTATGTTTTACTTTACATAGATTAAAACACCACAGTGTATTGTTATCATTTTTAAAGGTTTAGCAATAGAACTTTCTGTTTTATTTACCATTTCTAATGCTCTTCATTTCTTCCTGCAGGGTGAGGTTTTCATCTGGTGTCATTTCCCTTCAGCTTGAAGAACTTTATTATTTTTCATTATGCACATCTGCTGAAGCAGATTAAGCATTTGTCTGTTGGAACTTGTCTTTATTTTACCTATAACTTTGAAGGAATTTTCTCTGGGTATGGAATTCTAGGTTGACAGTTTTGTTTTGTTTCCTTGCAGTGCTCTAAAGATGTTATTCCGTTATCTCCTAGCCTGTATTATTGCAGATAAGAGAACAGCTGTCATTCTCATTGTCTCACCTGTATGTAATGTACCTTTTTACTTTTCTGTCTGCTTTCAAAATGTCTTTAAATGTAGTTTTCTTTGTATTTACTCTGTTTCAGTTTGCTGAGTTCCTTGTAACCATGGGATTATGTGTTTCATCCATTGTGGAAATCTTTCAGTCTCTTCAATTGTTTCTTTTGCCTCATTCTTTCGTTTCCTCCCAGGGCTCCAATTATACAAATGCTAGTCCATTTGATAATAGAATTCATATTTTTTAAAATCTCTTTTTCTCTTTGTGTTTCACTATGGATAATTTCTCTTGACTTGTCATCAAGTTCACATATTCTTTTCTCTGGTCTTGTTTGTTGATGATCCATTGGAAGAATTCTTCATTTTTTTTCATTATATTTTTCATTTCCAGCATTTCCATTTAGCCTTATGTTCATGGAGAGTAGAAATTTCTCTGGTGAATCTCCTCCTCTGTACTCTCATGTTGTCCACCTTTTCCATAAAATTGTGTAACATATTGACCATAGTTATTTTAATGTTCCTCTCTCATAATTTAAGTATCTGGAACATCTCTGACTATTTCTGTTGCCTCTTGACCCTTCTGATGATAGGTCATATCTTTTTACTTTCTATATCTTATATATATTTTTAAAATTTTTAATTCTGCAGTAATTTAAAACTTACATAAGAATTGCAGTGATAGTATAGAGAGTCTAGAACACCCTTCCCTCATATTCCCCTAATGTTACTATGTTATGTAATGGTACAGTAAATGGTCAAAATTAAGAAATTACCATAGGTACAGTAGTATTTATTGCATTCTAGTGTTCATTCAAATTTCCCTAGTTGTTCTTCTAATGTCCTTTCTCTGCTCCAGGATCCAATAGAAGATACCACATTGCATTTATTTGTCTGTCTCCTATGCTCCTTCAATCTCTGAAAATTCTAGTTCTTTCCTTGTCTTTCACAGCCTTGACATTTTGTCTCATGGTTTTTGATTGAATGTCAGACATTGTGGGTGAAAATACAGTCAAACCTGAAGCAAATAACATTTACTCCAGGAATAGGACATCCTTTTTTTCTATCAGACTCTGGTTTGTGGAGTTGAGTCAATCTAGTTTGTAGTTGAGCTACAGATCAGGGCTTGGTTGTTACTTTCACTAGATTCAATTTATCACAGGCTTCAAATGATTTGCAGGCAGGATTAAAACCTTTTCTTTAGCAGGGTTTGGGATTTGAATTCCTGGAGGGTTTATGTCAATTCTCCTGCTCTTTTGGCTTCATCAGATCCCACATATCTGCATTTCAAGAAGACTTGCACAGTCTCTTGTTCTTATCCCCAATACTCTGCACGAGCACTTAATGAAAGCTGGTGGAGAAAGTTAGAGAGTGGGCCAGACTCTATTTCTAGGGCTCCTGTAGATTCTAAGCCATCATTCCTATCCAGTTTTGATCTTTACAAATTCATTGAAATTTTACCTGTTTTCTTCTTACACATATCTATGGTGGCTTCCTCCTTCCTCTACTATTCTATAATGTTGAAAATCATCATGGGTCTTGTCTCTGCTAACAGACCTATGTGATTTTTCTGAATTCTGGTTCATTAGTTTTTGTGTATTTCTTTGACTATTTGATTGACTTAAAATTATGATTTTTTAAAGTTATCCAGTTTATTCTTATTGTTAGAGTGACAGCAACCTTTTCTTGGGATTTTCTACAACTCATATAGAAGTTGGAGTCAACATTTATTGTTTTTAAGACTGAATGTTTTAATCACAGAATTACCTAGAATATCTTGACTGATCTGTTGGAGGTTTATTCTCTTTGGTTATCTATATTTCTAACTCCTTTATCCATGAATCTAATTTTTCCTTTACATAGTTTCAACAAAAATTCTTTTATTGGCTTCTGTAAGCAATCAACTCACATCAAACTTTTAGTAGGACTTCACTAAAATTTTAAGTGGTCATTGGGAAGATGGTCATTTTATAGAAATTTGTCCTCCTTCTGTCTTCTCTTTTCCATTTTTCTTTTTGCCTTTCCCTGTTTTTCACCCTCTCCCTCCTGACTTTACTGTTGTGGTGCCATTTTTTTTCCCTCTGTGATACTGAACAGTCCATCCCAGTTCACATTCCCACATTTGCATCCTAAGGTGCTCAGTAAAACAAAATATATTTTATATAATAGGATCTATCCTCTTAAGGATTGTTGGGTTTATAACTGAAAAATCATCTAGTTTTATTATAAAAGTAATTGCTGTCTATATGGCATAAGAGATTAGATTATATGATTCTTAGCTAAGAGTCTTTTAACTCTGAGGGCTGTAGAGAAACACAGAGGTGGGACAAGGAAAACAGAGAATTGAGAAGAATAACAGTATTTTCTGGATGCCTACTACAAATTCTATAATAATAATATTAACATTCCTGAATATTCATTTAATATTTCTTATTTTTTAGGCACTCTACTTAGCATTTACATGAATTATGTAATTTAATCTTCCCTATCAGATAGATCTTATTATCATCCGATTTTATAGATGAGGAAATTGAATCTTGGAAAGGATAGGTTCCTTGCTCAAAGTTATCTAGTTAGTAATTAGTAGGTATAGAGCAGGGATTGAAATCTGGCTGGTCTGACTCAAGAACCTAAGCCCTTCATCACTACACAAAATGCCAAGCCGTTTTTGTGTACTCTTTTGCAATTCTCAGAACCCTGTAAGGTAGGTATTTTTACCTTCACATTTTGCAAGTAAGAAAGCTCAGAGATGGTAAAAACGGACTTACCTTTGATCACGCATCCACTAAGTGACAGGGAGCCGGG